>NW_027042705.1:0-325188 GCF_036327395.1 Knufia obscura
CTTCCTATGCACCTGAAGGTGGTTCCAAAGCCTGAAGTTTCCTATACGGCTTGTGTCTGGATGCCTTCGTTCTTGCACATACGTTATATTGACCGACGTAGTTCTTGACATCCTTGTTCAATCCTGGCCAGGTCCAATTTCGAGTAATTAGCTCAGTTGTTTTATCGACTCCGAAATATCCTGCGGTTCGATTGTCGTGGTGTGCTCTAATGATCTTTTCCTTCTGTTCCGTTGGAATATCATCGACTTTTTCTGTTCGATTAACCTGTGGTTGGGTATATACCAGTGTATTGCCTTCTGGCTTGAAGAGTTGGAATTTAATCATCTTTTCCTTGCCTTCAGCGTAGTTAGGTCTTCGGCTAAGAGCGTCTGCTCTAGCGTTCTCTGTTCCTTTAACGTGGTGGATCTTAAATTTGTATGGTGCCATCGTTTCGGCCCATCTGATTTATCGTTTCTCTAGTTTCTTAGACGAAGTCTAATAGGTTAAATTTAAGTGGTCTAAATACACGTCGATGGGGTATTTGAATCCTTCTAAGTATACTCCCTATTCACGTATTGCTTCGACGATCGCGAGCAACTCCATGTTATGAATCTCGTAATTGGTCTTAGCGGGTGATATCTTCTTAGAGTAGTATGCGACTGGTTGCATCTTTCCCTTGTTATCCGATTGACTGATAACTGCAGCGATAGCAAATCCTGAGGCATCGGTCTCGATAACTATCCTTTTTTCTGGATCGAAGCAGACTAGTATGGGTGCTTTAGTGAATAACTCTTTTAGTCGTTTAAAAGCAGCTCGTGCTTCGGTTCCTATAGTGAATTGTAGTCCCTTCTTTGTTAATACTAATAGTGGTGAAGCGATTCGTGAGAATCCTTTAATGAATCGTCGGTAGTAGTTAGCTAGCCTAAGGAAACTCTGCACTTCCTTAACATTTTTTAGTTCGGGCTAATCCAGCACAGATTGTACTTTCGCTGGGTTCGATCTAATACTATAGTCGCTAACGATAGATCCTAGGAACGGAACTTCGTGTTTAAAGAACTCATATTTCTTTAGCTTAAGCTTCAGCTCTCTTTCTCGAAGTCGTTCCATGACCTATTGAACATGCTTAATATGTTCTTCCCTTGTCTTAGAGAACACTAGTATATCATCTAAGTAAGCTATTACGAAGATGTCGAGTCCTTCGTATAGAGCTTCGTTGATGAGTGCTTAATATAACGCAGGCGCGTTAGTAAGGCCGAAAGGTATCACTTAGTACTTATAGAGTCCATAGCGAGTGCTAAAAGCGGTCTTCTATTCTTCACCTTCCTTTATGCGAATCAGGTTATATGCTCCGCGAAGGTCTAAGGCCGTAAACCATTTAGCTCCTTAGAGTCGGTCCTGCAACTCAGATATTAACGGTAAGGGGTAACTGTTTTTAATAGTGATCTCGTTAAGTTTCCGGTAATCGACGCATAGTCGAAGAGATCCATCTTTCTTTAGTACGAAGAGAATCGGGTATCCAGCCGGTGATTTCGAGGGTTAGATAAATCCTTTCTTTATGTTCTCGTCGATGTATTTTCGTAGCTCTATCTCTTGTGCTCGTAACAGAGGATAGATACGTTCCTTGGTCGGGTTCTTCCCCTTAACCAATGGTATTTCGTGGTCCCACGGTTGGTGTCTTGGTAAAGCGGTTCGTGTTTTGTCATCTTTAAACAGATCCTTGTAGTCTCGGTACTCATAAGGTATTTCTGGTTCGTTTAACGCTTGTTCCATCTCCTGTTTTTAATCGTTTGTCTTAGCCATCCGATTCACCTATTTCTCGGTAGTTGTATCGCGGTGAAGCGGCCTCGCCTAGACCACTATTACACATTATTTGAATTCGAACTGTGATCGATCCATTAATTGTCTTCTTAAGGGGTTAATTAGGAATCCTGTTTAGTCCAGCTAATCCAGTCCTAATATGTATTCCGTATTGAGGTTCTTAACAACATCTAGGTCTATAAGATAATACTTGTCCTGATGTTGTACTCGAGCTATTCGAATTTCCTTAGATACCTTGCTGTAGTTCTGATTCATTCCTTTTAGTAAGTATAGCTCCTGCTTCTCTTTTCTCGTGCCTCGTAGGCATCGAGTGACGAAGCTTTGGGATACTAAGCTCATATTGGCTCCCGTATCCACCATTGCCCTGATAGTCTTTCCATTTATACGCGCGGTGACCTCTATTAGCTCAAGGTTCTTTTCCTTGGCTGTCAGGTTACAGACTTTCTACGGCCTCATCGCTAGTTGTCTCGGCTTGCGACGGCCTTGTCGTTTTTTAACGTACTGTCTAGTTCGAAGTCCGATATCGCTTCATCGACTGCGTCTAATCTTTCGGCGTATCGTTCCACCTTAGGCGTGTCCTGGCGTAGTAGACGTTTGAAGTAGGATAGCGGTATAGTCTGTTTGTTCTGTACCATGCATATCTGGTGTGCATGGGGACTAGGAGCATTCATTACCTTCCTGCAGTCCTTAGAGTGACAGATACTCTATATACTCTCGGTGTATTCCCCTCTCGGTAGGCTATTAGGGTTAAAAAACTTGTGTCGGTACTGAGCCTCTTACTCACAGTTTGGATCCGTGCACTAATCCTAGAACCATCGGTTGGTCCGGATTACTATTCTGTCATTGTGTCGTCCTATAATCGTCGTGGTCGCATCCTTCTCTTTATCTAAAGTCTCTGCTTCCGAAGAGGAATATTCTAACTCGGGATATTCCGACGTTATGGCTGGTCTCGGTGTATTGCCAGTATGTGGTAGTAAGCGTAGCTCTACGAGCGAGTATCGAGCCACCGTTTTTCCGTTGTCGGGTCCCCACTGTACTGCGGCTCCTCCACGGATGTCCAGCTTAATACAGTCGTAGGTTTGCCCGTGAGGTGCCTTTAATGCATAAACCCTCGTTCGCGGTTTCTTGCAACGGCATACCCCTGGTATCCTTTCCTCGAACGTTGTGCAATTTATATATACCCACTGATTGGTCTGTATGATGATCTGCTTATTATCCCACAGAATCGTGGACGTTTGTGGAGGGTCTCGTTTTCTCGATTGATTGGCTTGTTGTTTGACTTCTTTAGCTAATTTCTCCATATATTCCGTATGTTCATTGATCATTTTATTAACCTCGTCTTCACTGGATGAGTAATCTTCTAGTTCAAGCTTTTCTTGGCGTTTTTGGATTTCGTACTCGATGCTGGGTCCGTATTTGCGTTTAAGTGGTTCCTTGTATTTCTCCAAGGTTTTTGTGTCTGCATCTAGGACTATCTACATTGCCTCGTGTCTTCGTGGCCCTATAGGATCGTGAATAAGCCAACCGATCTCGGTACCGTTCTGTTCGGCTTTATATTTACTCTTAACTTGTTTCCAGTATCGTGTTTCTAAAATTAGATAGTCGTCCTCCTCGTTGTATCGTATGACGCTGGGGTCTTATGCGCTGTTATTTACCCTTTTATGCGTATTAGCCTGTCGTATGGGTAATTTCTTTTCTATAGCTTGCGAAGTATCGTGTCTGAGGAACATAAGTATGGGCGTGGTCTATCGTGGTCCGTTTAGATCGTAGATCACGTTAGTAAGCGTCGTACCGCAAGCGATCGCTTTATCCGTCATCTTTTATCTCTAATACCATGTCTCATAAGTGGTTCCTTCTTCGTTACAGCTAATTACCCGGGGATCTCTTTCTACAGGGATTATTGCTTCGTGTATGTTAGCTTGTCGCATAGGCTTCTTTGCCTTACGCGGTTTCTTCGGATACTATCTAGAGCTATCTTTATCGCTCTTATGGACGTAACAGTTATCCTCGTAGTAGGTAGTCCACGATATATAGCTGTACTCCGGGTGTCGGGTATCGCTTATATCGAGTTCCTTATTTTGCTCGTTAAGTAAGGTGTCCCTGTTCCTTTCGGAGATCTTCTCCTGTACAGGTTGTTTCTCGGCTATGTTGACTTGTTTTCCCGAATTTCGACACTCTCGTGTATAGTGTCCTTTCTTTCCACACTAGAGGCATTCGCTGTTACGGTATCGCTTCTATTATGCATCCGTCATAGTTCTTTTCTTTAGTGTGAACTTCTTTTGTTGTAGCGCGAATGTCCTCTTCTTTCCTGGCTGTTTATTAAACTTGATTGCTTAATTAGCCTGCTAATCCATAGTATTAGGGTCCCGTTGATAGGATTGCTTGTTACCCTCTTTGCTTATGAACCTCTTTCTAGAGTACCCTATATTTCGCGACTTCTCCATCTTCCTTTCCTAAGCGCGGGAGTCGATCTTCGTAGCGACCTCGATAAGTCCGTCGAGCCCGTCAGGTTTATCCTCACGCTCTGAAATCTTGTCTTTAATGAAGTCCTTGAGTCCGAAGTAGTACTTGGCTGCCAGTGCGGATTCGTCCTATTCTAGTCGTCCAGTAATCTGCTGAAACTCAGTAGTGTAGGTGGCGACAGCTCTAGTCTGCCTGAGGCTGTGCATTTGTCGTTCGGCTTTCTTAAGCTTATCGACGCCACCGTACAACTTTTCTATGTCCTTAAGGAGTATTCTAACGTTCCCGAAGAGCTCGTTAGTTCGTGGCTTTCGGTCGTTCTTGTTAGGGTGGTCTAAGAAGTCGTCTAGATGTGGCTCAAGCCACTTCCGGGCTCCATCTCGCAGATAATTTGCGACCCAGAGGACCTTGTCCTCCTGCTCCTGAAGGGTTAAAAATCGAAGGTACACTCTGACCTGCTGTTTGAAGCCTTTAAAGCTTATAGGATCCCCATTAAAGGGTTCAGGTTCCTTGATCTTTAATTCACCGTTCTTGGTTCCTGATAACGCGAGGTTAGTAACGGAGGCGTTGGACCTACTGTTTGATCCTGTTGAAGACATCCTTGGTGATGATACGTTCAATGATTGAAAGCTGTCCGTTATTCCTGTTGGTGATTGTGGTCTGCTGCTGGGCTCTCTTTGAGCAAACTTGATGGGGCTACCTGTACTTATAGGCTATCGCACTTAGTGAGTATGGTAGTTAAAATGTTATGAGGCCGGTGTCTCTACGTGACCAGTAATGGTACGAGTGGAACCTCTATGGTTCTACTTAAGTAAGCTGAGTGGGATATTAGGCCAGTGAGTATTTAATGTAAGGTCGAGTTATGCATAGGTAGGGTTCTGGTATAACTTAGGTTGACTACGAAGACTATAGAAGTATTACATAGGGAACTCGTTCTCATATACCTTAACAGGTATTCCCAATAAGGAAGTATTGGCACGGTGTACTGGTGTGCTGGTATGTTGGTGTGTCGATAATCCAATATACCACAAACCCAGCATACCACAGTTGCCTCTTTCGGATAGTCACGTGACCTTTCACGTGCTAGGCTTCCTCGGTAGACTTTCCTATATCCTTCGTTCCTGGCCGCATAGCGGCCTGGCCAATGTGGTCCGTAACACATATCCGGACTTAAATAAGCCCCTTTTAACTTAT
Source organism: Knufia obscura (assembly GCF_036327395.1). Taxonomy (NCBI): domain Eukaryota; kingdom Fungi; phylum Ascomycota; class Eurotiomycetes; order Chaetothyriales; family Trichomeriaceae; genus Knufia; species Knufia obscura. Next base: position 5,453 of record NW_027042705.1, read on the forward strand.
CCTGTTAAGATCGTAAGGCCCTAGACGGTATCCTAGACCCTATACGCGAATAAGGCCTTGTACAGAGCGTTCCTTTAGGGCGTTACTCCGCTATCGCTTTCCCCGCCTTCGTAGTATAGAAGAATAGTGAACTAAGGGTAGTTATCGACCTTCGGCGCGTAAACACTAAACTATACCCTAATATATACCCCTTACCGAGGTAAAACGATATTTTAGAAGCCCTAGGAGGCAGTACAGTCTTTACTAGTCTAGATATAGTTAAGGGTTTTTTCTAATAAAGCCTAGACCCGAACGACTAGATAAAGACGACCTTTATAACCCCTTATCGTGGGTACGAGTTTCTTACGGTATCGACTATGGGCCTAGGTATTACTCCTAGGTTCTTCTAATACCGAATAGAGGACCTATTAAAGCGATTTCTATAGATATATGTCCTAGTGTATATTAACGACGTTATTATTTTCTCTTATACTATTAAGAACTACCTCTAATACCTTAACGAAGTCCTTAATACTTTAGAGAGATTTAGTATTACGCTATCGCTAGCTAAGTACTACTTTACCTACCTAGACGTTAAGTTATTAGGGTACTACGTCTCTTACCTAGGCGTAGCTACCGTATAAGACAAGGTACAGGCTATTTAAGATATGAAATTCCCGACGACCTTAAAGGACCTAGAGGTAGGACTTACTTACTTTAGCTACTATAGGAAATACGTACTAAAGTACGCTAGTATTATTTAGTCTCTTAACGAACTTAAGACGTTAGGGTATCGGATAGGCCCTAAGGAGGGTAAGCCGTAAGAGAAATATAGCGAAGGCTACGCTTCGGACTAAACGCTATTGGTGTAGAAGATAATAATTAAATAGAGAGAGGACCTAATAAAGCGAGCTCGTCGTGCCTAGAACGTAGTAAAGCTACGCTTAATTAAGGCCCCTATACTAGTATACCCTAACTTCTCTAAGGGCTTTATCCTCTACGTCGATGGATCTCTAAAGGGCTTTAGCGCGATAATTTATTAGATCTAGAACGAGAAGGAGAGACCTATCTGTTTCCTATTAAGAACCTTATAGCCTACCGAGAAGAACTATTAGGCGATTAAATTAGAGATAGTAGCTCTCGTTTAGGCTCTATATAAGGTCCCTAAATTCTTTGACGAATACGAATTCCTAGTAGTAATAAACTACGTAGCTCTCGTTTCTTGCCTATAAGGTAAAGGGCGTGGTTATAGATTAGCTCGTCTAACCGAGTAAGTAATGTTTTTATTAACCTTCTTTCCGCGGATTAAGGTGGTATACCGCCGCGGGAAGAACTACGCTAACGCGGATGGATTATCCCGCCTGAATAAGGGTAACGACGAAGAGCCTAAGGAGAATCCTAACGATAAGGAAGCACGCCGGTAAGTATTAGAATATCTCTAAGGTAATAAACCCTTACTCGACCCGTAGGAAGTCTTATAGGCTTACTAGGCCTATACGGTGTCCGTTATGCAACTAAGTAAGGATTTCCGTACTAGATAGAAGGGCTTAATTAAAGATAATCGGACCTTTAGGGCGTTATATAAGCGCTTACTTAAGGAAAAGGAGAAGGCGCCTAACCTTAGTAAATAGGAGGAAAATCATTTTATCCTAGGTAATAACGACCTTCTCTACCACCGCTCGGAATACTGCGACCGCCTAGTTATACCTATAGCTGTATAGAAAGAAATGTTTAAGTACTTATACAATAATACTATACACTAGGGGATAGAAAAGGCCTATAAAAAGGCTAAAAGGACTATCTTCGCACGCTATTTAAAGGATAACCTAACTAAATATATCTCGTTATGTCCTTCCTACTAAGTAGTAAAGCTAGCTTACTATAAGCTTTATAGTAAGTTGCGACTAGTACTAACCCTAGTAAGACCGTTTTAAGTCCTCTTAATGGATTTTATTATAGCTTTATCGGTAGTATAGGGGTTTAATACCTTACTAACGGTAATATACAAATACTCTAAGTACATAAGGATAGTGCCTAGAAAGAAAACTTAGTTAGTAGAATAATAGGTAAAGAAATTCTTTAAGTAGGTAGTGCGATACTAATAGGTACTTAATACTATCGTATTCGATTGAGATACTCGCTTCATAAGCGAGTTCTAGATAGAACTATACCGACGATATAAGATCTAGAAGTAGCTAACTACTGCTAACTACCCGGCTACGGATAGCTAGGCGAAAAAGTCGAATAGTATTATTAAGATGGCCCTACGAAGTATACTTATAGGGAAATATAAGGAGTACTAGCTAAGCCTTTTATCGGAAGTAGAACTTACTTATAACTGTACTAAATAAAGCGCTATCGGAAAAACCCTTTTTAAGGTAATTAATGGATTTAAACTACCTACCTTCCTTACGCTTAAGGTATCTAAAGAAGTCCCTTTTAAAACGTAGCGCCGAATGGTACGCTAGGACCTAGAGGATAACTTACTATACGCTTAGATACGTATAGCGGCTACGTTTAATGAGAATTATAAGCCTCTTAGCCTAGAAGGACGAGTATATATAAAACTAGTAAAACAAGGATAGTATGGCTACTACGTACCTAGAAGATCTGGCCTAAGTATTTAGAAAATAGGACCTTTCGCTATTAAAAGAAAGATCTCGGACCTAATATACGAGCTGGACCTGCCTACCGAATACCGGATACACCCCGTAATCTTAGTTATCTACCTAGAGTAATACTACGAGGACGAATTCGACCGAGAAGCACTACCTATACTAGTACCCGTGGTGATAGACGGTAAGGAGGAATAGTAAATTGAGAAACTAATTAAGGCCTCCTTAGACGGTACTTAGATCGAGGTTAAGTAAAAGGGCTTTAATAAGATAATATAGGAAACGAAGGAGTCCTTAGAAGAGGACGTCTCAGAGATAATACTTAAGTTCAATACGAGGAAGCGCCGAGGACGTCGCCCTTAGCCGAAGGGTAGGAAGTAAGCTAGCGGGGACCCTACTGGAATTTTAATTTTACTATTACTATAGACGGTATAAAGCAAGTACCTAGTACTAATTAAAATATCTAAAGTAAGTACTTAGTATAGATTAGAATATTACTAGACTATATAAAAGGGTAATATATTTAATACTAAGAAGTCCTACTATAATTACTATTTAAGTCTTAATCGCCGATAATAGGAACGAGGGCCTACGTACCTAAGCTTAAAGTTGATAGCGCCTTCTAGGAACCACGAATGAACTAGGAATAAATGAGAGTACCTGTTATAATACGAGGGTAGCTGGTTAGAGGTAATTATAGAGGACTTAGTGAATCTAAGAGTAAGTATAAGGCGAGTAGTGGAAACCTAAGGCATGTTATACCTAAGGTACGCGATACCTAAGGTATAATTTTAGCCTTAGCCTAAGGTTATTATTAGGGTGACGATAAGGTAAATATTAACATAAAAGTAAAGGTTAAGTAGTAACCGCTAAGCCTTGCCTACGTAGGCAGATTAATCTTGTGATTTTCGTATTTCCTCACTCTCGCTTAGCTATATATTTCTATCTCGACTACTACTCGATACGATACCTTTAGCTGGTACCCGACTGCCTTTGACGATCGTAAAGCTTCGACGCTACCGTACGAGCGAGGGCTTAATGCTATACGATCCTCTAAGGTAGAATCTAAGTAGTCCCTACCTTTAGACTAACGCAGTCCTTATATATAACTACCCTTTTAATCCCTTACTTAAAATACTAAACCCTTTCCGTAAGTACTACGGTCCTACGCCTCTCTACCTAAAGACGATCTTTACACTTTTTAGAAAGAGAGCGGGCGACTTAATTAACTAGGACGGACTCGTTCGCTAGGTCTACTACCTACTAAACTCGCCTTAGTTAGAACGCCTATTCTAGTAGATAGGTAGCCTAGTCTCACCTATACTAATCGATATATAAGCGTCTAGTAAAAACGCTCGTTTAAGGACTTAGGGAAACTGGTATCTATAGTTTACTCTTTAGTGCCTATAGAGAGCCGCTTACTAGATTTTATCGTGTAAGAACTTCTTAGACTAAGTCCTATTATAAGCGTTTAAGGTGGGGTCTATCTTAACCGATAATTTAAAATAGGTGCCCCTACGCCTACTAGCTATCTTTAATAGTCTAGCTACGCACCTAAACGCCATTAAGAGTCCTTATAACGAGAATCCCTATTCTTAAATAAAGACTACTAAGGTCTTCTATTCGCCTAAGTTCCGATCCTACTATTTAGATAAGTTCCTTACTAATATCGGCTTAACCGAGCGTTACGTAGGTGACGATAACTAAGGCCTTTATAACCTTATCGAACTCTGATCTTTTAAGCTACTACCGGTACCGATAGGTAATTAAGGTTAGTATAACCCCCCTAGCCGTTAGAAATAATCCTTTTAGAGTTAGTAGTACTAGTGCCTACTTAGCTAGTTACGTTAAAATCGAGAACGGGTAAGTAATTACTATTAATAGACCTTCGTAGAACTTAGTATCCTGCTAATAATAGTAAGGACTCAAAAGTAATAAGCGGTCGCTATCGCTACGGGTGAGGATACGATAGCTTCGGTGAAAAAGGACTCGTTTATAACCGATAAGACGCTATTGAACAAGGGAGTAAAAACTAAAACTACTAAGCCTAGCCTATTAAAGGAGGTATTATCGATACCGTCTAAAGACGAGCCTAAGGTACCCGAAGAGAAACCCGTTCAGGGACTAGAAAAGAAGCCTAATCGGAAAATGTCGTCGGCACCGCCTAAGCTAACCTTAATATAGGGAGCTAAGGCTTTAATTAAGTCTCGAAAGAAATAGAGACTCGAAGAGGAAGAGGCGAGAGAGATAGAGGCCCGAGGTACTAAGGCTAAGACGTCTATCTTAAGGCCGGTAAACTAAGGACTACTATCTTTAAACTAAGTACCTAAGTAGATAGCTAAGTCCCGGGCGAAAGAAAAGAATAAAAAGAGACTTTAGTAACAAGAATAGAAAGAGTTAGAGGGAGCTCTAGATACTAAGGTTATAGCGACTAAAACTTCCGTTTTAAAACCGGAGGAATAAGGGCTACCGCGTACTCTATCCTTACGGTAACGTAATAAAGGACTAGCGAGTGCACCTTTAGAAGCGGTAGACGCCGTTAAGGACGATAATAGCTTTATAAAGAATATTAGTGTAAACGACGAGTACGCTAGGAATAGCGCTATAGGTTTCTACTTAACTAAGTACGCCTTTAACTAGGAAGCTTAGCGAGACCTTTCTCGGCCGGAATAGAGAAACTGGTAACGAGAAAAGCCTTATATAGCCGTAAAGGTACTAGAAAGCTTCCAGACTAAGAACAAAATGCACGTCGGTAAGGCCTTAATAGCTTTAAAGGACGAGGTAGCCGATCTTAAGTAAGCGCTTAGATATGCTAAGGCCGACGTTCCGAGGCCTATTTAAGGTTAGGGGTGCGACTATATAGGAGGAAACGCTAAGTAGCCCCTGTCGCTCGGCCTTAAGCGATAGAAGGCGTTAGATGGTATAGGACCGACGGTAACTAAGGCCGAGGTCTCTTACGCTCTAAAGACCGGCTAATACCCCGCGGGCGTTAAGGTGTTTTTAGGTATTTTCAATACTTTAGCTTAATAGAAGTAGGACCCTACTAATCTCCTTTCTCCGAGCTATATTCTAGATAAGACAGCTACGTAGTTAGCTAATAAGTAGGTAGACTTAGTGACTAAGCGCTATAAATTGTAGCCGTTTACTTTTAATACTAATAGCGTAGTTCAGGCGGTGCGACCTAAGTTCGGTAAGGCCCTAATAGTCCTTACTAGAAGTATTAAGGACTTAAAGCACTTACCTATAAGAGATAACGAAGGTTACTCGCTTAAGTTCCTACTTATCTATAACTAAGTCGCTATCTTAAGTAGGGATATGAAATCTAAGAAGGTACGCTGAGTCGCTTTAGGGAATCTACTACCTAGGCTAAATACTAAAAAGGCCTAGGCGCTCGGAAATAAGGAGGTATCCCGATATATATTCGGCTCAGCCCTTTTTAAGAAAGAAGATGCCGATAATGGAAAGGTTAATAATAACCGCTTAGTTATACGTATAGCTACCTACGGTAGAGGACCTATACACTACGAATAGTGGGTTAGGGCTAACTACTAATTTTATATGATTACTCTTATCTAGGAGGGCGCGGTTCGACCTAATTTCTACTTAGATAATACGGTGGCGCAGCGCTTAGAGGAGTTAAACCCTGTATATTGTGACCTAAGCGCTAAGGGACTTACTCTAATCGATCCGCTACGAGAAAAGAAGGTAGTTACGGCTAGCTAGGCGGGTTTGAGCCTATAAGTCCTTTAATTTAGTCCGGTATAACTAAGGGGCGGTACTACTATTAATACGAATCTGCTTATTTCTTCGGTATCGACGCTAACGTCCTAGTAGATACTCCCTTTAAAGAAATACGTTACTCTAGAGCCCGTAAGTAAAAACCCGGTATCTTATCTGCTTAAGGACCTTTTAAATAATCCTTTCTAAAGTATATAAAAGCCTATAGACCGTATTTAGGAGATTACCTTATAGCGTATACTAAGTAGTTATAGTGGTAGGGCGAACGATATAGTTGATTTACGTCTTAATCCTATAAAGGTACCTGTCTAAGGAACGCTAAGCTCTTTTTACGTAATAATAGGGAAGAAGTACGCTGGTATACTAAACTTCCAGAGGGGAGTTAATAACGGAGAACCGGATGCGACCTAGTTCTTAAGTAGTTTTACACTATATAGCCGACGACTAAAAGAGGGATAAAAGGACCTAGATCCACGAAATCCTTAGTACTTAGTACCTTTCGGTAAAGACGTATATAATTTTAGATACGACCTAATTAATAGCGGCCTAGGAACACTAGTCTACACGTTCTTTAAAGCGTTTAGTAGCCGCCTATAATAGAAAGGTAACGACGTTAAGGAAAAATAGCGAGAGGCACTCGCCTAGCTACGAAATTTCGATTCCGCTAGAGTAGTTATAGAGGATCGACTAAATTTAGAGGAATAGGCCCTTAACGCCGTTATAGGATAAGCTTTTAAGTAGACTTAGCGAACTTTAAATAAGGACGCCGTTTTAGTAATATATAACGCGGTTAAGCGCTATACCGATACGATAGACTATAAGTTTAAGGCTATTAAGACTCTATATTAGAACGTAGCCGATATAATAAACGATATTCTACGCCGATAGTAGAGAGCTAGCTACTACCTAGAAACGGCAGTTTAGCTTACTAACTAGTAACCTATGCACCGAGCGATCGCTAATCTTTAAGGTACGATTAAGGACCTAGCCGCTTATACTAGCGTAAACGACGTACGATAGGTATTTAATACGGTAAGTTCACTTATCTAAGCTATAACTACTAACGGTATAAGGACGAATATTAGACGGTTTAGTAGTAACCTAGCCGTACTACTATATAAATCAGGTTATAAGCTCTACGGCGAATATACGGTTAGCGAACGATAACGAGACGAGGAGCGCCGTTACTAAGATAAGCTCTATCGCGAGGCTAACGCGGCTCTATATACTAAGCTCTAGGCCTAGCGAAACGAAAAGTACGAAATAATAGGGTAATCCGCTAATAAACGACGAGCTTTAATACTTAATTGACCGGAGGTCCTTAGAAAAAGGATAAGAAAGGCCCGAGTTATTACTAAACACTAGGCTTATTAGTAAGCTAGCTAAGACGATAACTAATAAGGTGCTACGACTTCCTAAGGGGGTAAAGAATAGAAGGGCTTTAGAGATAGCTAACCCTTAGAAAAGGACGTGGCCGAGACTAGAGATAGCGGCGGCTCGGACGAGAACGAAGCTACGAATAGAGAGGGTACCGCGAAGGACTCGATTAACGTTTCTAGCGATTTAGAGGAGGACGAATTAGAAGAGGATAACGCTCGCTTAAAATCGGTGGGCTTAAACGACCTAGACTCGAGTAGGTTAATTAATATTAATACTATCTAAGGTAACGTACTAACCTAAGTTAGCGCTAAGTAATTACTCGTTCCTACTAATCGTTAAGAAGAATTCGAAACGGAACTTATTAACGAGGCCCTACTCGAACTCGAGGATATCTAGGTAACTAGGAGGAAGCGTAAGTATAAGGGCGAGACGGTATCTACCGAGGCCCCTACTATAAAGATCTTAAAACTACCGAGTTAGTGATAGAAGAAATAAGGCTAAGGGGCGAGACCGAACGAGGACTAGAGATATAGTTAATAATATAATAGTAAGGGCTAGCGTACTTTAATAGAGCGTTTAGTTAATGACTTTAGAGGATAGCCGATAATAATTACCCTATAAAAGTTAGAGTTACGAACAGGGATTACTAAGGACTTCCTAAGGATAGGAAGCAAGTTTTCTAGAGCGGCAGATATTATAAGTAAGCATATACTCATAACGGAATAGCACGTAATCAACGTGATCCGAGCAGGTCCTTCTTAACAAGGGCCTACTACCCCCTCTTAGATAGATACAATCAAGATATGCACCAAAGTTGACCCGTTTACTTATTACATTAGTTAGTTATACGGTAATTAGACTTAAAGTCTAGCTACTTTAGTAAGGCAAGTATATAAAGTACTCGAAACCGGCTAACTATCTTAACGCTAAGCCTAAGCCGCTATCGGTGCTATCTAACCCCGGAGAAGAGCGCGATTTCATCTATATTCTCAGCCGTTAGGACCTAGCTGCCCTTCTAGCCCTTTAGACACCTCGTGTATACAAGTAGTATTCGCCTACGACCTGTCTCTTTATGATGTAGTAGAAAGTCCACCATTATTAGAGGTGGTAGATAATTTGTATATGTATTGCGCAAAGCACTTACGAAACGAAGTTAAGAAATTATAATGTTAGCGGAACTATATTTATTCTAATTATCTTTATATTTTGCTTGTCGTCCCTATTAATGGGTGTTAGTGTATAACTATTCGATAGATATATCCGATATATATCCGATATAATACATATCGAATATATTTTTTTCTTAAAATGCCTATTCGACATATATTAGGCATATTAGATATATATCGGCTTGGCATTCTTTAGGCCTAGTGTAGCCTAGTTAATGCCTAGAAGCCTAAGATATTGATGCCTAGCAGCCTTATATCTTTATTTGTAAGTACCTTATAGCTAGCTTTACATCACTATATACTATTAATAGTTGTCTTAGCGCCCAGCCGATATAATATAACATGTCCTAATCTAACATATCGGCCCCGATATATATAATCGAGCAAAAATATATCGGATGTCTACGATGAATATACACTGATGGGTGTGATATTTGCCCCATTGCCTTATCTCCTTTATGCCCATGCTCGAATCAAAGACATGCCATTACCACTTGCTACAAATTCCTTACTCTTCCAGGTCCAGTGGCTTACTCAGAGGTCTAGCTGCCCCGCTACAAAGGGATCTGGACCTTCATGGCCCCCTAAGTTTTCCTCTGCCGCTTCTTGCGTGGTTATCTATGCATATCTTCCATATTCGAGTCCGGAATCTTGCCGTCTATACTTCAGACCTAAAACTAGGCTCCTTGCCAGGGAGAAGGACCCTGAGATGGCAGACTACTAGCCTCGCCATTGTTCCACAAGCTTCCAATAATCGGCCTACTAGTACTCGGCCAGTCTCCCATACTTCGCTCATCCAAACCTGGGTATAATAGTGAACTTCAGGTCGAACCTCATCGACTGAATGTGTAACGAACCGCTCCGGGTATTGGAGGTTATCAACATCGCATGCGGTGTCTTCACGCACCAGAACATCTTCTTCCCTTGGAGAACTGTCCTCGCTAGCATCGTCTTCGTATTCATCAGATTCGTCGTCTGCGTCGTCATCAAGGTCCAGGCAATCAACATCAATATCGTCCATGTCAAAGTCTGCAGCGAATATCTGGGTAGGTGGCTTAGGGTCCCAACCCCAGTGAAACTGTGCCATCCATGGACTTGCAGAATCATGGTCCTCATATGTCCTGTTCAACCAAGGGTGCTCAAGGACTTCTTCCATGGTGATCCTTTCTTCAGGTCTATAGCATAGCATCTTCGATAGGAGGTCTTTGAGGTCGGCCAACTCTTCATCTGAGAGCCGTGCAGGTGGCTGTGTGAGCGGTCGGTCGATGTCTTTCACCATAGCGTTGTCTTCTTGCTCAAGGGCCTCCTCGCCTTCAGCTTCGATGATCAACTGTTTTCGTTCCTCAGCTGACACGGTGACCCATGGCAGCCACATTCCAACTTCGTCTAGCTTTTGCTCTATCGACTCGCGCTGAATGTCACCCCCTTCAAGGATCTGGTGACCATGAGAAGTTGACCCAGAAGAGATCGCGCATTTCCACTCAGCCGGAAGCTCTCCAAGGAGTTCCTGCATGGCGGTATGGATGCTCTTGGATGAGTTGCCAAACAAGCTCTTTGAGGTTCGCAGTTCGTAGAAGATACACCCTAGTGCCCAGACATCGCTAGCCTTGCTATGTTGACTCGTTATGTTGAAGGCATATTCGGGAGCCATGAAATTGTGATTGACCCCGCCGTTGCGAGCAATCTCATCCTTGAGCTCGGTGGGTCCACCAACATAGACAGCCTCGTTGAGATCTGTGAGCACAACTTTTGGATTCAGCAAAACTAGATCCACGTTGTCCCATTCGATTGGCGAGTAGGTACCTCTAGGTGCGTGCTCGAACGCGCCGATTGGGGGTGTCGTTCCATTTGTAGTGACTTCTTCTGACTTCGGCTCTCCAAGGGCTTGGTAAAGCTTCTCAACTGACCAATTTGTCAGATCTTCCAGACCAAGCAATATGTTATGAGTGCTTAGGTCACCAAATGCGACATCTTGCCTATGCATATAGGCAAGGCTCGTAGTAATTTGGCCGCTGATCTCCCGACCAATATCCGGCCTCACCTTATGAAGCCGGTCTGCTAGCATGCTCAGATCGGGGCCGTACACTTCGAAGACCAAACAAATGTGCCGTCCATTGGGACCCGTGAATGTGAATTGATCGAGTATCTCTGAGATCTGAAGGTCGCTGGAGGATGATCGGAGCAAACAACGCTGGAAGTCTATTTCTCGTAAATCCTTAGCACTTTGAGCTGTCGTCAATTTCAGAGCCACGTATCGGCTTTGCTGTAGATCTCGAGCCAACCATACTGTAGAGAATCCACCGAAGCCCAGCTTCTGAATCACCACGTATCGCCCGTTCTTGAAAGTATCTCCGAGGTTGACCGGATGGAAGCCACCGACTTCGTACTTCTCGAGGTCTTCATTCGATCCTGGACAGAACTGAAAATCCATGATTGTTTTGGCTGGTACGTCGTTGTGTGTAATTTGTGTCTCGTTATCGTCTTTGGTGCAAAGGTTGAGGTTGGAATATTTGGGACGCTGGAGGTTGAGTGTGCAGGTGCTAACGCTGGTGTGAAGTAAACAAATTGTGGAGGTGGTGTGTGTAAGCAAACAGTGCGGCGCAAAACTTCAGTGTGTCATGCGTGGCCTGGTAAGTGAGAATGCTATTGTTTACCATTATTGCACCAGTCATTGTCACTTTGACGATGGCACTTTGTTCACCTGTGTGGACCAGACAAATGGACGATATGGTCGCTGGTCACTGTCGCGTAGTACCCGACTGACGCTCACGCCGCATCGAAGTCAATACCTAATATCTATCCTTCGGGCATGTCTGAATTCACCATACTCGTCTACCATCAAGCTCTGAACGTTCCTCCTATCAACCACCCAAAACCGAACCAAAACCACTTTCATAACCCACAGTCCACATCAAGATTCCAACCCAGCTGAACCTCTGGTCATAATGAGCGCTCCACCTGGGAAAAACCCGAACCAGTGGACCAGCGTCAAAGTCGAATGGTACTGCAGTAGTAATAAGCTCGGGTACTTTATTGGCCTTGCATGGTGAAGACGTTAGAGTCCAAGAAGGTCCTGAGCACCGTGTGTCCAGGGAGGCTGAGCTGTGAGATGACGATGGCAGAAAGTGGGACTCGACCATGGCTTTGAAAGCTTCAAGCACCACACCATAGGTTCCGAGCGGCTTTCCTATCATCGTAGGACATACGGGCTGATGTCAGCACAGCCATTTGATGTAGAGACCTTCGTGTCGACCCACGGTGTAGCTTTTGATACTAGCTCAAATAGAAAGACTCATTCCCCCACGATCCAATGTTCCCAATAAATGCTTGTAACTTCTCTGAGCATAGTCCCACCAGATGCTGACGCGATACTGCGCAACTTCGGCGAAGCAGCAGCGGTTTGTTACGCCACGCCTGCCGTATATATCATGAATGATCGCGCGCCGACTTCACAAGTGTTGAATAGGAGGAGCTCCTTGTGATTGAACTGCAGCGTGCGTTATTGAAGTAGTGACATCAAACATGCATTTGTCACATAGGAGCAGGGATAGCAAACAGGGATAAATTTACAGCACAACTCCTTGCGGTGAATCGAGGAGGCTCAAGGGAACACCATTTAGGCAAGAGAAGCGGGCGTGGTCACCGCGGAGCAAGCTTAAATTGGGTGCAGTAACCCCCAAAGCCCCGCACCTGCTTATCGCGACCAGACGCGTCCAAACCGCTCACTTTCGCACGAGTCAGTTGGCATCCATGCCCTTATTGGAGCAGCAATGTGAGCACAATACCACCGGAATGTTCACATACAACTCTGCAGTGCCCGTAGATCGCTGCTGAAGAAACCCCCCATGTATACCGGTATCAGTACACAACTATGGACCAAAAACTCCTCGCACCACTCAATGCGCTTGAAGCATCCCTCAACAGCCTCGTCCAATCCCTCACAACCACCAATACATTTACTGCAGCCCCTAAGGCAGCCAGAGACATAGTAGTAGCCGACGATGACCTCACCGAAGCACTAGTCGAGCTGAAGAAGCACCAAGACAACTACAACGAGATACTGCGTTTGCGCGCAGAAAAGGACGCCCTACAGCAGAAACTAAAGGACACAGTCTTCGAGGCATGGAAGCTTCGCACAGCGCTAGGCGACATCCACCCCAGCATCCTCGACGATTCCGAAGAGGAAGAAGAGGAAGCAAAGAAGTACAATTCAGTTGACTACGAGACCCTATTATCGTTCGCATCAAGGATAGGCAAGCACAATGCTATAGCATCCCAGGAGGCAGAGAAGGAAGCAGAACGACGGTACATCGAAGCCAGGCGTAAGAGAGACGAGGAGAAGGACAAGTCCCAGCCCGCGACGAACGGTTCACACGCCGAAGATGCATCAGCCGAAGCAAGGCCCACAACGAGCCAATCCATGCACACCCAGGAAGTCCAAGCAAGAATGCAAGTCATCAGAGAAGCACGGGACCTCCAACGCTCCTTCAAAACAGCACCATTTCCAAGCGGGGAGGACCTCCGAAAAGGCGAGCTGGGAAGACTCCAGCTCCTTAGAGAACAACATGGCGAGCCAACAGTCGACGCAGCGGTCGAGAAGATGGTTCGCGAAAGTGAGATGAAGAGGCCGGAGGACAAGCAGGAACCCAAGCCCCGGCCAGTACCTGAGCCAGCACCAGAGGGATCCAGACCAGAAACGACTGGACAGCCATCTCAACCACGGCCTCCGCCACCCCCTCCCAAGCCAAGGAAGAAGATCGATCTTGATTTCCCTGAGGCGGACGATGATGACGACGAATAGGTTTCGGTGTCACCTGCCGCCGCCCCTATCGATGCACCTTCACCCGCTGGGCGTTCCGTCACTATTGGACGCTCGCCCGCTGCAGAACCAATGGATGTGCCCTCACCGGCTGTGCGATCTGTCACTATTGGACGGAGTCTGTCGCCTGAGCTTGAGATTACGAATCAAATCCATCAACACAATATTAATGAAGGAGGTGAAGCTGGATCACCGGACTCGGATAAGACGGTAGATTGGGATTAGCCCTGTTCTGGACTTGACTGTCGAACAGGCAATGTAACGTTCCACCGGCATGACCGTACGACGATCCGCAGTTTTGAGACCGTCATTATACCACCATCAACGACCGTATAGAGTGGAGATCAGTCTAAAAATATGACCTACGACGGCCATACTATGACTCTCCAATAGTCCCCATGATTGTTACGAACTGGTAACGTGGTATGTCTCTCATAGAAAGTTCTCCTCAAGCAGTGAACGCACCTCAAAAGAGAAAAGAAAACAGTATTAGCATAAGTAATATCATGTTGTGCCTTCCACTCTTTTCTACCTACATATCATGAACGTCACTCTCCCTCGTCACTCCTCTCAGTTTCTTGCCCCAGACGAAGAACACAACCCCAAACGAACACCACAGAAAAATCAAACACATATTCAACATAATCGGCGGCACAAACCCGGCCTCCTCAACCCAAGGCGTAATAAACTTACTAAACCCGTACCCCCAGACATTCTTGTTCACTGTGATCGTCACCATGATACTTCCCGTCACGGGCTTGTAGCTGTCAACCGCGTAGGTCGTGACAATGGCGGGGATGGCTGCGACTTGGATGCCGGCGCATGTATATCCGATTAGTACTATCGCCTCCCACGGCCATTTGTATTGATAGCCGAATGCGACGACGAAGTTCCCGAGCAACATCAGCGCGACGAAGGGGATGAACGTCGGAAGCCGCATCTCGGGTTCCCTAACACCGCGGTTCCGTTTCGTGAGGCGTGCCGCGAACCAGTCACTCAGCCAGCCATTGCTTGCAAGACCGATGATCGCGCCGGCGAGGATCGCGAAGTTGAAGAACCCGATGGTTTGCGAGGTATAGTTGTATGGTGGGACGGCGAAAGCCTGAGATTGTGTGAGATTCAGCGTTAGGAAGGAGGAGGCGCTCCAGGAGACGACGAAGGCGGAGAATTCGATTATGGGGTAGATGTGCAGCTTGATTGGGATCCAGAGGTCGAGGATGATTGTGCGGAGGGGGTGGGCGTTGGGCACGAAAAGGGCGAATTGCGAGCGGGAGGGGGTGCCGCGGTGGAGGTGCGGGTCGCGGTCTGCTGTTGTGGCATGGGCGAGGGGGTTGGTGGTTGTGGTGTTGGTTAGGGTGGGGAGGATGGTGTCGTTGTTGGGGGTGTCTTTCTCTTTTTGCTCGGTTTTGCTTGACAAGGTGTCCTTCCCAGTTGTGGCTTCGGTTTGGACTTCGGTAGAGATGCTTGCTTGTCCGAGGAGTTCTCTTGGGTGCGTACGATGCCATTTTGTTTCGGGGAACAGGAAAATCAATCCGATGAGGACTACGCCGTGGAGGCCGACGTTGAACCACCAGAAGCTGCGTTGGCCCAAATGTTCGGCCATAGGACCGGAGACGATGGGTCCAACCTGGGGATGTTAGAAGTGAGAATGAGAAGAGAGCTATATACGAACCATCAATGAACCAAAGTAGAACGTGAAGTACAAGGTGTTCCACCTCCCGCGCTCATGGAGGAACATCACATCTGCAATGATCTGAGGCTGTGCGGTCTGTGCTGTATGTTAGCCTAGCAATGAAAGCTGAATCAATGCTTTTACATGCCTCTGCTGGTCCAGCCCCAATACCATTGAGTATGCATGCGCCCATGAAGCTTGCATAGTCTTTTGCAACAGCTCGCCAGATATTACTTGCGAGGCAGATGATGGTAGAGAATATGAGGACCGGTCTCCGCCCGAAAGCTGTTTGAATTGGTACCCTACTTCTGTTAGTATATGTGACGTGCGGGAAAGTATTGATCTTACCAGATGAAGTTGCTGAAGCCGAGCACAAGGATACATACACCAGTGAATTGGACGACGTCCGCAAGACTCGCATCGAAAGCTTCCATGAGTTGTGGAAACATAGGCGCTAATGCTAGCGGTCCGAAGCCTTGGGCGAAGGAGACGGCTGTTGACAAGGATATCGCTGAGGTCTTCCAGAATGGATTCCAGTTCTGCCAGGGTGAGTGTCTGCATTGCAACTTTGGTCTGTGCTAGACCTACCAATGGGTCATGGGGGTCGTTCGATGGCTGAGGCACCAAGACATTACCTGACCCTTCTCCTGCTTTCACAAAATGATGTGATCCAACATCGCTCATGATCTCTGTGCCAGGGTAGATCTTCGTGTCCAGCTCCTCCTCCAGCTGCAGCATCCGTCAGTAGGTATCCTTCAGACAGAGCTCTCTTCATGTTCACCTGATGTAACGTCTGTTTGCATTGTTAGTGTTGGACTGCAATAATCAGTTTAAGAGCGCCAGTCTCACCTTCTCATCGTAGTTCATCTCCATGTTGGGCGGCTCTGCAACGTTGCCCAAGAATGGTCAGGATAGAATATCGTAGTAGCACAGAGGCCATTGGAGGCGCGGCGACAAGTAGATCATTAGTATATGATCGTTCACCCTGGAAGGTAGATCGTGTTTGGAGCAAACCGGGTAAAGCACCCTGTCAGATCGACCAAAGCTTGACGACATCCTCTTAGCTTAGCATAAGCTTAACAGCATGCAATCACTTCAAAATCCTCCGTCGTAGGTCAGGCACATGTTGCGTGGAGGCTGATCAAGACCAGTTCCACAAGATCGAAACTTTCGTTTCTGATAAGCACAGATGCTGACAGGGCGGAAAGAATGATGGGTGTCGCATTAAGCTTCTTCGTGGTGTTAGCTGCGTCGACCATGTGCTTCCATGAGGCGTCAAGCTGGGGAAGGTGGGGTGTCCCACGCGCTTACTTTAAATCCTCCGGGGTGAGCAAGCGATGCGGAGGGCGTCAGCATCACGAAACGTTACGCGTCTTAGATCAGAAGAGGTGGTAGAACGGAAGCTGACCGTGATAGGCCTGTAACTCTTGATTTCGGTTAAAGAGTTTTACGTTGTCGAGACGGACGTGACAGGGGCCCTGGAAGTCGGCATTTGCTATCGGCATTGAGCACTTCAAGGTGAAGATAGACAACCTCAAGTTTTAACCACAAGTCAGCGTATTCGCGGCGCTACCAAGTGAACGCTCACCTGTACATGAACAAGGCTTCGATATATACCCAGAGTCTTGATGCTAGTGCCATTCTTGCAGTATTATCGATGCGGCGAGGGCGGATAGAGAAACCAGAATGAAGTTAGCAGTACCTCCAACCTGGCGCTCAGTGAGTGCATATATGCATTCAGAAAATAGTGAACTACTTGGAAATCGCTCAAATGACCCTACACAAATCTCTTCCAGCCCCATCAGATCGTTGAACATGAACACAAATGTCATCAAACATTAGACAAGAAGTGAAAAAAGGAACACCTCAAGTACTTCGCTTTCCCCAGCCGGAGAAGAAACCACCAACACTAGACGAAGGCGCATGAATTGCTTTTTGCGGTTCTGGACTCTGGATTATTGGCGGCGTGGTGCTGAGCATGGCGACGGAATCCGTTAGCCGAGGACTAGGTGACAAGCCTCCGCCGCTGATGATCTTGCGCAGCGCGTCAAGTTTGCCCTTTGTTTCCTCGAGCTCTTGGCGAGCGATGGCTTCAGCTGTTTTCGAATTTACCAAATCGAGCAGAAGGGCCTCATGAGACTGTGTCTGTTCAGTATTCGATGCTGCCATCACATTCTGGGTCAACAGGCTGCTGCTTCGCTTGTTGAATGGCAACGAGGAAGATCTGGGTGTGTCTGGCTTCCCAAGCCTGAACTCGCGGAGGCCTTTGCCTGGAGCGGGAAGCTTCAGCTCGATCTCAGTCTTTTCACTGATAGGCGTGTACAGGTCAGAGGGCGATTCAGGGACGGGACTTGTTCTCGACCTCCGATCTTGGATTTGTCGTTCGAGGCGCTGCTTATCCTTGTGTGAGTCCTGGATTCTTTGTCGGGCTTCCTTCAGCTCTTCTCGGAGGCTATTGTGCTCTGCTTCTCGCTCGTCCAGTCGTCTCATGAGGTCCTGACATCTCGTCGCTTCGGTCTCATGCTTCTCCTTCCATTCTGCAGCAGCATCTCTAAGCTGATGCTTTGTTTGAATGATGGAGATCCTGCGTGACGAAGTAGGTGAAAATTGCTCTGACGCCTTGCTAATGAGGTCCTCAACTTCATTATCGGCTCTCGCTGACTCTTCGTCGCAAGTCGATTGTCTCCGATCTCCTCGTTGCTTCCGTAGTTGCTGCAACAGAGAGGTAGCGAGGGTTCTCTCTTCTTCCCGTTCTTCTCTTTCGCGTTGCAACTCTCGAGCAAGTTCCATCTGCTGGTGCTGCAACTTTCCTAGGGCCGTCAAAAGATCCTCAATTTGACTGTGCAGACCTCGGTCGGAAGAATTGACCATGTTTGCAGAGGGTGTGTCGGATGATGCAAGTGAGATGACTTCACTCTTTACCCTGCCTACATCAGATAGTTCTGTCGGAGCGGTACTTGTCTCTGATGAGACTGTGTCGATAGATGTCATTGTTGAAGTCAAACTATTGCCGGAAGAAGTCTTGCGTAAGGTAGAAACAGTGACAGTGTCCCCTGGAATCTTCAAGCTCAAGTTTGACTTCGACGACTGGTGACTTGAACCTGCCCAAAACCGGCCGAGCAGGGAAGCTGCTGCTGATTTCAATGGAGAAGGTGCGACTGCCACCTGTGACTTTTTGAATTCTGTTTCCAGATTCTGAAGGCTTTCGCGAGAAACGAGGTTCGTCAGAGACGTGAAATCTTGCACCATGTCGTCAGCATGTTGTGCATACGTATCCCACAAGCTTCTTGATAGCAGAAACTGCATTGCGTCCTCAAATTCGGAAAAGGCAAGCAGTTTCTTCTGGTTCCTTTGCATGAGCGACAGCGCTACACGCATCAGAGTTTCCGTCGCACCTTCTGCGAGAATGATGTCGTAGATCCTCAACAACATCGGCAGGGGACATGTGACAGCGAAGAACGAGAGGAACCACTGTGACACGTACAATGGCTCGACGCTCAAACTGGATAGATGTGCTGATAGCGCGGGCAGATGCTTGGTGAGCAGGACCTGGAACTGGTAGATGCGCATGTGCAGACCGGCCAGATCTGGAGTGTAGCAGGAACGAAGGTCGTAGTGTTCCATCAACCGCACCAAGACTGCAAAGGCTTCTGCTTCGCCCATATGCATCAGTAGAGGACCGACTACAAAGCCTAAGCCTTGACAATAGCCAATCTTTTCATCGTACAAGCTGAAAGCCTTCAAGACTCTTCTCAGCATCTGCTGTCCTTCGCCATCTTTTTCTCTGAACATGTCCACGTTAGGGAAGCTCCTACCTACGTCTTTTCCTATTAGACCGTCGTAGGGGCTTGGTTCGATGGAGAGGCGTTGGAAGTCTTGGTGTAGCTGAGGGTCGTGAGCACCAGCGATGCTTGGCCATACGACGCCTCTGAGTGGCGGAGGGACACCGCCTCGAATCTTGTTCGATGTCAAGGTTGGCAGTCTTTGGACGGTTTGGCGGTAGTCCTGGACTAGAGCAGCCCAGAATTCGAGTTCGGTCATGGCGGGAGCGGGTATTTGGGAATATCGTAAGGACTGCCTCTGGGGCGCGGTAACCAGTCTCTTGAGGCCGTGTACTGACATTGGCCTCGTATCTGTGCGAGTGGGTTTCGGTGGCAGCCCCGATTTTGGATCTGTTGCAAGGGCATCATTTTCCTGTTCGAGTCTCGCCAGAAGAAGGGCAGTCGACTGTTTTATGTCAGCCATATCCTGGAGCATGTCATAGCTAGTCTTCTTACCTCGTCGGTAGCATCATCCTTCACTTCCTGCTCCTCGGTTCTCTCCAAGCCTTCCCAATCTACCGAGTTTGAGGTGCTCGAAGCCTGTGAACTCCCGCTGGAGGAGCGGGACGAGGTCCTCGACAAGGAAGAAGTAGCAACACTCGTGCGCGAGTTCTGCTCGGCTATGGCCCTGTTGAGCTCCTGTGCAGAGGCTTGGAAGGTTGCTGGCTCGGCTTGCAAATTGGCATCGGATAGGCGTACGGTGACCATCGAGTCTGTGGGTAGTGGGATGTTCTCTGGATTTGTCTCCTGCATCTCGTCAAGCACTGTAGCCTCCTCCTCAAGTGCAACTATCGACGGTTCCATTTGTGCGGTCATGGTGTGGAATTGCTATGTCTGTTTAGGTGGGATTAATGGTCGTAGAGCCAGTATATTTGATCAAGGCAGAGCAAAAGAGTGGTGCTCTGTATGTGCAGTAAATGTTGAAGGAGTGACGGTTCGCAATGCTCGCCTGCGAGACCACGAAGCAGAAGTTTGACAGCGTCGACGACGAGGAGAGGAAGAGCAGAATCGTGAATTGGAGGTGTCGATATCTGCTCGTCGCTGCAAGCGCAGGTGGTGCCGATGCAGGTCGCGAGGCAGGTGCAGCGCGGGTCTCTTAGTGGTGCTAGACTTGGCTGGGGTCTCTGGTGGCTTGCTTATCGAGGTTCGTGCAGGACCGGCGTCAGGGGTTTGAAACTCTGCTTGACCAATCTACTGATTCGATACGGAGCATTCAATCACTTCACCTCGTTGATCGCCTCGAGCAATTGCTTGATTTAAGGTAGTCTGAATTCCTCATTGTGTCCGAGGACCATGGACCGTGCACCGGTCGAACCTCTGCCATAAGCTCAGGTTCTTTGTTGACGACCCTGAGCAGAGACCTGCCATGACGGTGTGTCTGGCTTCGAAACTGCGAACAAAGATGCGAATCGAAACCTTGAGAGACAGTGGAGATTGCACGTGGAACATGGAAAGGACAATACCTTTTGACTGCTTCCTCAGTCGTGAGTGACGAGCTTTCCTCGTCGGATGAAACCATCCGAGTCTAACCTTTGTGTTTCTCGACCTACTACGGGAACACACCAAACCATGCCTCTGCCACAGTTAGTAAGCCTGACTCTACAGTATCAAGGTAATCATTCGTGGGAGAACCTCTGTTGTACAGCTTGTAATACCCTGAGCACGCGAAACGTGTGTAACGCCGTACAGTACTGTAACTTGCAATGCCCATATGCACTCGAGCTCGAGGGCGACCTTCCGGGCGCTGCACGACTTACCTGCATGTGTTAGAATGCCTCAGGCAGACAACTTAGATCCCTGTTCGAGTAGAAAACACGCCTTCGGAACCTGATTGGGCAAGAACCCCCGGCCGAAAAAGGGTCAAGTGCCGCTAAGATTTCCAGAACACGCTAACCGAATAACGTACAGTAAACACGAACGCGAGGCGACTCGTTTCAATAACGTATCACGCCTCGTTACCTACTGCTCTACAATACGATGAAGTGATGTGTCGCCGTTGCAGCCTCGACTCTCCTAACAATACTCCCTACTAAGTACCTTCCTGTTCGATCGATCGTCCTAATTGTCCCGGTATTATACCTTACTTGAGACTACTCCAATATTGCGACAACTTACCATCGATGATACAAGATGGAGGACGATTCGGAATTCGGAGTCATGTCCGACGGCTCAGACTTTGCTCCCAAACCGAAGGTGAAGGCAAAGGCCACAAAGTCAGCACCCGCCAAAGAGAAGGCGCCTAAAAAGGCTGCGCAACCAAAGGCTGTGAAACCTGCGAAGCCTACGAAATCCAAGGCCACAGTACCTAAGAAGCGCGTTAAGGACGAAGAGAACGAGTCGGCCGACGAAGCTGACAATGCCTTCGACGATGAGTCTTTACTCAATGACACCCCGCCCAAAGCCAAAAAGCAGAAGCTCACCACCAACCCAGTGAAGAGCCCTCATCAGAAGCCGCTTGCCGAGTTGATAAACGAAAACATGGAAGCCACTGGAGAGTCGCCGAAACCAAACAAGAAGAAGCGCGTATCAGAGCAATACCAGAAGTTGACACAACTCGAGCACATCATAAAACGTCCCGATACCTATGTTGGCTCGACAGAAAAGACCGAGAAGCAGACATGGGTCTTCAACACGGAGACGAATAGTATGGAGTTCCGAGAGATCTCATATGTACCGGGTCTCTTTAAGATCTTCGACGAGATCCTGGTGAATGCTGCAGACAACAAGCAGAACGATGCTAGCATGAACGAGATTAAGGTCACCATAGATCGGGACCTGGGCGAAATCAGCGTGCACAACAACGGCAAGGGTATTCCCATAGAGATACATTCAAAGGAGAAGGTCTACATTCCAGAACTCATCTTCGGTCACTTGTTGGCTGGCTCCAACTTCGACGACAACCAGCAGAAGGTTACGGGTGGTAGGAATGGTTACGGCGCAAAACTATGCAACATTTTCAGTACAGAATTCTCCATCGAGACCTGCAGCAAGTCCCACAAGAAGAAGTACAAGCAGACCTGGACTGACAACATGTCCAAGATGGGCAAGGCCAAAATTGCTGATACAAATCACAAGGACGACTACACTAAAGTCACTTTCAAGCCAGATTTTGCCAGGTTCGGCTTGGATGGCTTGGACGATGATCATGCCGCTCTCTTCACCAGAAGAGTCTACGATCTATGTGGTACCATTCAAGGTGTCAAGGTCTACCTCAATGGCTCCAGGTTGCCCATCAATGGCTTCAAGAAATACATTGAGCTGTACACCAAAGCCATTAAGAAAGAGAGAGGAGAAGAGGCCAAGAATGACTCGAGCGAAATCATCACTGAGAAGTATGGCGATCGGTGGGAAATTGGCTTCGCTGTTTCCGACGGCTCCTTCCAGCAAGTCTCGTTCGTGAACTCCATTGCAACCACTGTGGGTGGCACACATGTCAACTATGTTGCTGACCAGATTACCAATAAGCTGGCCGATATCGTCAAGAAGAGAAACAAGGGCGGTGCCCAACTCAAGCCAAATCAGATACGGAACCATATCTTTGTCTTCGTCAACTGTCTGATAGTCAACCCAGCCTTCAGCTCGCAGACGAAGGAGCAACTGACTACCAAGGCCAGTCAATTCGGCAGCAAATTCCAGGTTTCGGACGACTTCATGAAGAAAGTACAGAAGACAGAGGTCATCACCAACATCTTGTCATTCGCACAGCAGAAGGCAGATCAGATCTTGAAGAAATCTGATGGCAGTCGTCGAAGTCGAATGCACGACCCGAAGCTCACCGATGCCAACAAAGCTGGAACTAAGGACGGTCACTTGTGCACTCTCATTCTGACAGAAGGTGAGTCGGCCAAAGGTATGGCAATGGCAGGCCGAGCAGTCGTCGGCGCAGACCTGTTTGGTGTCTTCCCACTCCGAGGTAAACTCCTCAACGTTCGGGACGCGTCAATCGATCAGATCAGCAAGAACAAAGAAATTCAGAACATCAAGAACTTCCTAGGGCTTCAACACAAGAAGACCTATACAGACACGAAAGGTTTGCGGTACGGCCATCTAATGATCATGACCGATCAAGATCACGATGGTTCCCATATCAAAGGTCTGCTCATCAACTTTCTGCAAGTCCAGTTTCCCAGCTTGTTGAAGCTGCCAGATTTTCTCGTCGAATTCATCACCCCTATCATCAAGGTCTACAAAGGAGATTCGCGCAAGCCTACCAAGTCCCGAGCCTTCTACACTATGCCAGAATATACCGCTTGGAAAGAGGCACATCACGCTGAGAAAGGCTGGGAGCACAAATACTACAAAGGATTGGGAACCAGCTCAACCGAGGAATCACAAGAGTATTTCAACGACCTCGATAGACATCACAAGGACTTTGATGTGATGAAAGATGAGGAGGCAGAGCTGATTGAATTAGCCTTCTCAAAGAAGAAAGCAGATGAGCGAAAGGAATGGCTTCGACAGTTCAAGCCAGGTACTTTCTTCGATTACTCCGTTAAAAAAATCACTTACAGTGATTTCATCAACAAAGAACTGATCCTCTTCTCTATGGCTGACAACATTCGTTCGCTACCATCCATCGTTGATGGATTGAAGCCCACACAGCGGAAGATCATGTACACCTGCTTCAGAAGAAATATCAAGAAAGACATGAAAGTGGTTGAGCTGGCAGGTTTGGTCTCTGGTCTAACTGCTTACCACCACGGCGATGTCTCCTTAGCGCAGACCATCGTTGGTCTCGCGCAATCATTCGTCGGATCCAACAATGTCAACACTCTCGAGCCGGCTGGTCAATTTGGTACTCGTCTACAGGGTGGTGCTGATGCTGCTAGCGCTCGATACATCTACACTCGACTGTCCCCCTTTGCTCGCAAACTCTTTCACCCTGCCGATGAGCCTCTGCTCACATACAACACTGATGATGACAAGACCATCGAGCCAGAGGTATACGTGCCTGTCGTGCCGCTTGTTCTCATCAATGGGAGCGAAGGTATTGGGACTGGTTGGAGTACTTCCATTCCAAACTACAATCCTGAAGAAATTGTTGAGAATTTGAAACGCAAGATGCGAGGACAAGATTTTCTGCCCATGAAACCGTGGTTCCGCGGGTTCAAGGGTGAAGTGTCTCAAGCTGCTCCAGACCGCTGGAAGTTTTCAGGTATTGTCAGACAAACAAGTGACAACGAGGTTGAGATCTCAGAACTGCCCGTCCGTGTTTGGACACAAGACTTCAAGGAGAAACTGGAAGAGATCATCAAGGCCGAGAAACTGCCTTCCTGGATCAAAGACTACAAGGACTACAACACACATCAGGATGTCAACTTCACTGTCCAGCTAGAGGACAAACACATGGCAAATGCTCTCGAAGAAGGTCTTGAGGAGAAATTCAAGCTTTCGAGGACGCTAGCAACCACCAATTTGGTAGCTTTCGACCCTGAAGGCAGGATTACGAGGTATCCGTCAATTGAGGCTATTATGGAAGAGTTCTATGCGTACCGACTGAGATTCTACCAACTTCGAAAGGATCATATGCTTCAGGAGCTCAACAGAGAGTTGAAGAGATTTACTAATCAAGCCAGATTCGTCCAGATGATCATCGATGGCAAGCTCACTATCTCGCGCAAGAAGAAGCCCGTGCTTATTGCAGAACTGAAGAAGCTCGGCTTCGATGCCTTCCCCAAGAAGCAGGACGCCAGCAAGGCGGGTGAGTTAGAGCGTACTGTTGAAGAGGAGGATGATGAGGCCGGTGACGATGAATCTCTGCAAGCAAGTTCTTACGATTATCTGCTCGGCATGGCTCTATGGTCACTGACGCAGGAGCGTGTCGAGCGATTGCAGCGACAGATGGGTGAGAAAGAGCAAGAGATCGACTCTCTTCTGGAGAAGTCGAAAGAGGATCTATGGGACGCAGACCTTGACGACTTCATTGCCGAATGGCGCTTCCAGCTCGAAGACGAAAAGAAGAGAGCAGGCCAGATTCGGAAAGGTAGGAGAACTTCGAAGAAGTTTGCCATGAGCAAGCCTGCTTCTAAGAAGCGAAAAGACGAAGACGACGACGACTTTGAAGAAGCCTCTAGAGCCCCAAAAGCGAAGAAACAGAAAGCGGCTGAATCGAAGCCCGCGGCTGCCCCAAAGAAGCAGACCACGTTGACCAACTTCCCAAAGCAAGAACCGAATGGCCCCAAGAAGTCAGTATCTGTCGACCCTAAATCCCTAGGAAGGAGACCCCTGTTTCCCCCGAAATCCCCACAAGGCATGAAGAAATTTGCTAACCCGCTCCGCCCCAGTGATGATAACGATGCTCCCATAGTATCAGCGAAGTCCAAAGTGAACGGCACCGCACCAGCGTCCAACTCAGCCTCACCCAAGCCCGAGCCTGACGACGAGGATGAGTCGACCATGGCTCTTTCGAAGCCAGCACGTGCAGCTACGAAGAAGAAGAACTACACGGTTGAAGTAGACGACTCCGACGAAGTCAAGTCCGAAAGCGAAGCGGAACAGCCAAAGATCGCCTCAAAGCCGGCTCGAGCTGCTGCTACGAAGCAGCCAGTGCTAGAAGATGGCTATTCCTCGGATAGTAATGGGGACAGCTTCCTAGGCGGGCTCGGCAACTTGGTCAAGGGCACCACTAACAGCAAGCCTGCCACTTCGGCGCTGTCCAAGAAAAATCCGGTGACCTCGGCAGCTTCAGCGCCTGCAACGAAGAAGCCCGCAGCGAAGCCAAAACCTGCACCAAAGGTCACTGAACTGTCTGACACTGAGATGCAGGATGTCGACGCTGACAAGGCTAACGATACATTTGATGTGAGCGACGAAGACGACGAGCCCATCAAGCCTACCAAGAAGGTGATGCCCGCGAAGAAGGCCAACGACAGATTCGATGTCAGCGATGATGACGATGAACCCATCAAGCCTACCAAAAAGACGGCACCAGCAAAGAAAGCCGCTGCCGCACCTACCGCAAAGTCGAAACCGGTCAAGGCTGCCGCAAAGAAAGCTGCCCCGAAGAAGGCGGAACCAGTACAGTCGCCTGCCTCAAAGGCGTACGCCAAGCGCCTCGCAAAGAAGAAAGTCGTCGACTCAGACGATGAAATGGACGATGTGGACGCCATGGCCGATGACATCCTTGACTCTCCAGATGCTTCGAACAACGACGAAGACGAGTCGATAGTGAAGCCGGCTGCGCGACCGTCGAGGCGGGCGGCGGCTACGACGACGAAGGCAAAGTACAAGTTTGATGAGTCTGATGAGGATGAGGGCGATGGATTTGATGTGGAGAGTGAGGCTAGCGAGGCGTTTAATAGTGATGATGATGATTAGACGACTTGGTGCATGGGGTGTGTGGTGTACCGGTTCCGGCATGATATTGGGAGGCAAAAGTTGAGCTGACGGTAGATGCTAGATATACAAGTATGAGAACTGCTTGGTGTTAGCAGTATGTACCAATAACGATGAAATGTTGTACAATCACATACCTAGATGAGACGTTTGTTGCGCACTGTGCACTGTCGCGCATGAGGTAGTCACAACTTGCTAGCACAGGATGCAGTAGCCTTACATGTGATGTGGTATCGTTCGCGTCGTCTACATAAGACTTATCTTACGTTCTTGAATTAAATTTGTACATGAGACAAAGCAAAAGCGCGGCCACTGAATTAACAGTCGTCTAGCTACCTACTTGTGCTGGTCTTATAGAGCTGGGTTCTATGCTCAAGCATGACACCCTACATGATGGCCGAAAGACTTCAGTGGTGAGTACTATGCTCGCCGACGTAGTTAAAACGGTTGACCTATTCCCTTGAACCAGCGAAGGACCGGGTCGGCGACATTGCCGGGAGTCTGACTATGCATAGACGTGGACACTGGGGTTTGAGGAGGTGGAGGGGCGGGAACGAAGGACTTCAGTAATACAAAGTGATGGCCAAGTATATGCCAAGGTCGATGTTACAGTAACAGATCCGTGCTCGGTGCCCTGAAGTCGTCGATAGAAACTACGTGGCTACTGTAGGGCTGCTACTGTACTGTAGATGGTCCGCAAGACGATTGCTGTGCTGGCTTCAGCACTGGGAGTAATTTGGCGATAGAATGAATAGTAGCATGTACTGTAAATATGCGAGTATCTGTACATTAAGTAGAGTCTTCTTGGTCTCGGTATTATGGTGGATGACTAGCAACTCGATAGTCCTCCCGACCTTTCGACTTCGACAGTGATCATGTAGTATGTGCTATGTGGCGTGGACTTTGTCCTGTAGCGGGAGTGGTGTAGTCGATATACACCACTTTGGTTCACCAGTCTCTCGTATCGAATCCCAAGTCACTCAGCCCGGCACGGTAGCACACAATATGAAAAGCGGCCCAGAAGGCTTCCTGCCACTCGTAAGAGCTTGTATCCCGCTTAGTTGAGGTCTACCTATCCAGAGAGCCAGCGCAGCAAAGACGCAAAACATCACCTCAGAGCTCGGCCGCCATAGGCACTCAGACAGCCCAGAAAATAGTGCTGGAGATGTCCGCACTGCCTAGAAACTCAGGTGGGCAAACCCGTTCGATGATTGTTTCCTGCACTGGCTCGCTCGGTAGGAGGCTTTGCGCCCTGCCAGCTTGGTCGACGCGCAGCTCCGGGGCGGGAACGCTCATCTCCGGGAACACAGTCTGGTTGTCTACTTGTTTTCAAGGTATACCATTTAGCTCAGTGGCTTGTTATTTGTATCCTAAGATAGGCGCACCTAATATGGTTCGTTAAAGGAGTCAGGCCATAGAGTGTCTTGGACCCCAAAGCAGCTGCTAGAGCCCGGAGAAGACCGTAACCATATTACTCGTGGTTGACTTGCACGACTCTTATGACTGCTCCGTCAACTTTTTCCAGGACTCGGTGGGTCGACACTTGCATGAAAATCACAATGGATATCGTGTAGGATGCGCAGACCCATTTGGTCTTGTCTACAGCGAGAAGTTGCCTATCATATATCCTTACTATCTGCATCCAATATGTGATTCGCCCCGAGAATGCGCGTCTTTTGCGGTATCTGGCATCGAAAGGACTGCCGTACATCGAGAAGGACTGACATACTGTACATGCCAGCCGTTGGTGGATCGATCCTCAGATTCTTCGTGAACCAGAGCCCTTAGCGTCCGGTTCGGGCAGCCCAGCCCTTTCATATGATGCATTGTAGCTTGGAGGCAAGGACGCCGCAAGCTCCTGATCAATCCTGGCGCCCAAACTGCCACCAGGGTCACCCTGCTTTGACAGCGCGTGCGCAGCAGTAAAAGTAGTCACTCGCACCGCAACCTCATCCATTTCCTGTCCTTTCAACAACCACTTCCAGTCGCCCAAAGCGCGAAAGACCACATATCCGTCTCTGCGGAAATGCATTCCGACTTCGACTTCCGCTCTCTTCGGAGCCCCTGTCAGTCTACTGAACACTTTCGCTGTTCGTTCGGCCGCTGTAGACAATGTCAGTATCCCTTCCTCGATCTGACCCCGCACGTGAAAGTCATCGTCGTAGCGGGAGGGACCTGTCGTAAACATAGCGGAACGACCTAGGGGGTCGATGATTGTGACCTCGTCTGGAAGACGCTGAGTGAATTGTTGTTCGAAAGTATCGCTATTGAAGAACCGGGTATGGGTATCGGGTGGCAGCAAATGAAAGGTGGTCTGACTGCCGACATCTCTGGGACGGACGACGCGGATGGCCGCGTTTGGCACGTCGGTGCTGAGGGTTGCAAGACGAGGGGCCATTGCTCGTTAACAGGTCGTAGCGGTGTGGCGGACTTCAACGTTTGAAATTCTGGCTGCTATAGAGTTATGGTATGACAAGGCCGTGTGCAGTAATGAGAGATGGCTTCGGCTCAGTGACTGTCGCGTCGTGTCTCTAAATAGAGATCAGCTACCTGTTTATTCGATCTCACATGAAGTTTTGGTTCCTGGAATTTAACATCGAAACGAAGCAAGCAGCCCTCGATGTACTTTTGTCATAAGCGTTCTACCCAGGTCGCACGAGCATATCTTCGTGTATTTATGCCTTGCCTTGGCGTTGGTTTCAAGGGCCACGAGTAATTTAGTAGTGCCCAAGCGAAAGTTCGTTCTGGGATGCCAGCAAGCTGCGAGGAACTTATCTTGGGGGGCCAAAACATGATAGCATTTCGCTTTGCTGGCTCGCATAAATTAGTGGTGCAGCCTAAGTCAATTTGTCGGGTAGAGGTAGACACGAATATGTCAGGCAGAATACAATGAAGTAAAAGAGTCTGCAAAAGAGCAAGGCAAGACAGGAGGGAAATGTGCTGAACAAGGAAGCAATTGCCAATCTGGAGGAATTTTCGCGCTCTTCTCCGGGTTCTATTGGGCGCCTATGGCGCCTACCAGTTAATCGTTTGACTTTTCGATTGGTGTAATGAACACGATAAGCCTGTGCCGTCAATATATTACCGGTGTCGCCCACCTAGAGTTTAGAGGTTCACGGACATCGCCGACACCAAGACTTAGGCTCTGCGAGCGCCCACAATAACTAAGCTTTAGTAGCTCCGAAGCCTTTCAGCCTGCACTTTGCCAGCCTAGCGATCTATTAAAGGCACAGGCTTCCGCTTCACCAATCACTACCTACTGTAGGTAGCAACGAACATGCCAACCACCAAACTCGATCATTCCGTCCTTGTGACCCATGAAGTCTTGCTCTAGTCTCTCTTGCCTTTAGCTTTCTTCACCTGCATTGTGCTAACAAGATCCTCGAGACTCGTCGTCTCCTGTAACCTTGGCAGTCCCTTTCTCTGTTCGGCGGTGAGCACCTCCCCCAGCAAGCCATATTTTGCAGCGATGTCCTCCACCTTTCTCAGGAAAGCCGGCTGAAGCGTAGACAAATGCTGAGGTTGTTGCTTGGGAGTCGCCAGACCAACACCGCCATTCTTCGCTAACCACTCATCGAACACTTGACCCATGGCCTGCAGTTGTGCAGCAACCAGATCCTTCACCTCGTTATCTTGCTTCTGCTTGCCTGAGCACCGTGGATCAGCGACCTTAATGAAGCTGCATAGATTGAAGCCCACTTTAGAGATCTGTTCAAGAGCACTCATCTTGTGCGCGGTCCCCTTCTTCAGGTGAGGAGACCAGTTGTTGTCCTGCCAAATTGTGCTAAGCTGGCTAGCGAGGACCAGGCAAGCTTTGTTGACAGAATTGAAGCCGAAGTGAACGCCTTGCAATTCTTTTGCCAGTCGCCGACGTGCAAGAGCCAGAATCGTCGCGATGGACATGGGGGAAAGATGATTCGTCGCTTGGGCTAGCTTGTCCTGATTACGGATGTTGCCCATAATATCAACTTTGACTTGTTGTGGTGGAATGCCATCCGGACTTTGAGAGTCTGCGGCTAAGACGAGCTGCGTACGGTACGACCAGCTGTCATTTGTTTAGTTTTGATCAGCTATACGACCAAACAAAATCGCCGCTAGCGGCCAAGCACCTTCCTGATACGATGGCAGTTGAACAGCTGGTAACGAAGGAGTCTCGCCCTTGTCGAGTTTCTTGAATGCTTTCTTCGTTGGGACCCCGAGCGCATAGCACAGACGGTCAAAATAGTCCCATCTCTTTGCCTTGGTGGGCCGCGATCCTTTGAAGAAGACGTACTCACCAGATTGTTCGACCATCGACTCAAGATCCGACCACGTCTGCGATATGACACCCTCCTCCTTGCCAATGTTGTAGAGATTCGCAAGAACGGCGAGTACCCTGTAATGCATAGCTTCGTAGGACAACATAGAGGCGTTGCTAAAGCGGATAGAGTACTGTTCGATAGTGAACGGCGTCAAGCAAAAGGTAGCCAAGTGGTCTCCATGGTGTACCAGCTGAGCACGCTCTGCTTGAGCCAACGGTAGCATAGCCGGAATTGCATGCAAGACTTCCTGCACAAAATGGACGTTGTAGTTTTGAAATAGTTGGGACTTGCTGAGAAGGCGCTTTCGATACTCCTCGGTATCTGTAATACTGTCTTCAGCAAATGTACGCAACTGTTGCACAACGTTGGACAATTGTACTTCGCAAATCATCTGAGCCAAGACCTCGATGCGTAGTGCGAACGCAACCGCTAATGGGATGTCCGCGGGCCCATGAACCTGCTGCCGACGCTGATAGAGCCCAGTGAGCAGCCGCAGGAACTCGCCTTCGTGGATATAGTTCACGTCTAGTGCGAGACGATCGGTATTAGCATGCACTGTAGAACTGGAGCTGAATAACTCGATTTCGGCTTGAGCGTCAATCGAGGCATCGAAATAATCCTTGCTCTCATGCTTAAATCCCAGCTTCATGATCGTTTGGGTGATCTCCATCCTTGGCGATCGTAGGATCTTTGCTAGAATTTCTCGCATTCGGGACACTGGGTTCAAGGCGTTGTCACCAGTGCTTCGCTTGAGTGTCGCGTGGAAGCGTCTGTCCCATTGTTGAAGAGCTTTCTCGTTAGCACCCCGTGACAACAAGTCTTGGTTGAGCTGGTTCTCTTGTGTATGGAGGAGATCGATTGCGATGTTCGCAAGCAGACAAGCACCAGTAAGGCTCTGACCACCGAGAGAGTAACTGAAGAATTCGAGCAGAAGCGAGTTCACAGCAACCTCCATCTCTACTAGTAAGCAACATGTGCCGAAGGAGTACTCTTCTTCGAGTACCACCATATGATCTATAATAGGTATCGGACGCGTGACCGTGATCGAGGAAGTATTGGTGTTAACTTTTGGCTGAGGTCCTGGAGACTGTTTTTCAACGTCCTCACAAGTCTCCAAGCTCAACAACTCGAACATGTTTGTGACAGTCGCATCGTCCTTGTGCCCTGTAGGGTCTTTCTTAGTTGAGGTCTGCGCATCGTCGGGTCGCATCTTCTCCTTGAGCAGCATTATGGCGTTTCGCCAAACTTCAACAACATATTTGTGGTTTGCATTGGCTTTTTGCGCTGCCAGGTCGCCGGGCTTAGTATTTCTTCGAACCATCGCATACACTTTGATCGCTTGTCGAACAGGCTGAACAATTTACGAGCAATTCTTTCAGGAACTTTGGTGATGTCGTCGTTTGTTACGATGAGTTTGACTCGTGGAATGATCTCAGAGAGTGAGAGGGTCTTGCGGCGCGAAAAGCTGTTGGTTGTTGGAGCAAGACCTGATTTGCTATCAGCCTTCGATGGGTACGCAGCGACTGCGCTTGATTTCAGTGAAGAGTCTGCTGCATCGGCTTGAGATGCGCCTAGATTGGCCTGAGTGCTGAAAGCCTGATCGTATGATGGAGAACCATAGCAGATCCATGACGAGACTTCTGTCTCATCGTCCTTATATTGCAGGTAAGCTCCGAAGAGATGGCTCGCAAGCTTTGCCGTCATGTTTGCTGGTATACCAAGTCAAGCGATTGTATCAGCGTGCAGCGATTTTGCACGTGGATTCGGGGTTTGGGGTTGACAGAAAATAAGTTCGAAAAGAAGAGAAGTTGTTAGTTGGACTGGACTTTTACTGTAATGTTCGAGGTGCATTATGTGAACGCATTGACTGTGAAAAGGTAGTCCTTGATAGTGCTTGCACTGCTTAAGTGCATGGAACAGATTGTCACCCTCGACATTGCTAAGGATGAAGAATGCGTTAGAGCTCAATTCGTGCTGATGTGTTTGATGGTTTGTAACTCTTGCTGCAAACTCTTTTCCATGACCGCTCAGTTCTTCAACGATGTTGACAGTATTTGTGCTTCTGCCATCCAAGATGGCGATGAGAAGTTCAAGTTGTGCCATATTACTGTCGATTTCATGCTTGGTAGACTGTGATCCAGCCCAGGGCTTGTGGCAGTTGCGCTTGCATTGTCCTCGATCTGTGGGTCAACAAATCTCTTCTGTACGATATAGTGAACATAAGTCCGCTTACCATCGCTTCCTTGCGTTCACATTCTATGAGATCCAGCTTCAGCAACGATAAAGAGTTGTGGCTCCTTCATCTTGTCGGCCGTCGGGCCCAACTTCGTCTGCTTGCAACTTCTAATATATACCTCCAGCGAACAGTCGAATGATAGCATCACGTCTTTATCGTGCTGTTCGAGTTATCAATAAGCCGTCTCTTTCTCGCGGGATGCTCTCACAGCGCCCCAAGATGAGCCCTTCAGATTCTGGTAGCAATGATGTGGAGGGTCGTCAAATCGTCGTCGCTGACAAACTGGTCGCCCGAAGCAAATCGAGCTCGGGCATATGAGGTACCTAATCTGTTGCTGTCTTGCGAGGAAAGCACACAGGTTAGTGATCAATTCTCTGACAAGCTCCACCAGGGATGCAGCGAGCTGTCAGACGGGAAGAGAAAGGCAGGTAGCATGAAATGGAAACTAGTCGCAATTGTCAGTGGGCTTGCTCGACAGATGATTAAGGTATCTCGTCAGTATAGCAAGTCCCCGCGCATTCCAATCCGAGTCGTGGTAGGCACGAGGTGTGCATCTTCCGGAGAGCACAGCAGGCCTATGCTGGCTGATTCTGTACAGCACTGCGTGTGTACTTTGCACCTGATGCGTGCTTCCTGGCCGGGCAGATCGGCGCAACACTTGAGACGTCGCAGCCTGGCGTGATGTACGCGACAACTCTTGCTCTGAGAGAAAGGATCCTGTGAAGGTGGTTGAGCCTGTTCTGAAGCAAGCTGGCGCCGGGTCAGCTGCCAACTGAGGCTTTCAGGCATCAAAACGCCCTAAGTTTCTCGTCGACTCAAATCAACTTCTTCATAGCACCAGCAGGCAACATCAGCACCACTCATGTGCGATGTGTACAGGGCTCATCGAAGGAGGGTTCTATATCAAGAAGAAAGCCTCTGAAGACGTCACAACCACAAATCCCATCCTCAACCATGAATTTGTCCTCCCTCCCACCAGAGATCCTGTCTATGATCATCCGCCAACTTGACCAGAACGAACCGCATATCTATCAATTCATGCGTGTCAGTCGATTATTTCGCGATCTAGTGTTTCAGGAGCACTTCAAAGGGGATTCGAGAATTGAATGTGAGCGAGACTCTGCAGCAGCATGGCACGAAATGGTACGCCTCATGCACTGGGACGAAAGCTGGACGAGGAGGTGGGAAAGGCGAGACGAAATCTTCCAGAAACGTGATGCGATTGTTGATGGTGTCGTTTGGCACGTAATCGACCTCGGTGATTCTCCTCAGGGGCGTCGTTGCCATTCCTTCCGACATCCTGCCTCCGACGATGCAGAGCGAACCTAGAGCATGTGCCTCGGAAGTGGCCCGGTAGCAATGTTCTATATACGCCAACCATCTAAGTCTATCTGGATTGTATTATCGTAAGGTACGTTACTGAAGGGGATGCTACTAGGAAAGGCTCGGCTCGGCTCTTGAGGACTACTGGGAAGTTCAAGCGAAGAGGCTCTAGAACACCTCCGGATGGAAATGATACTCCAGGCCGCTGCCCTCCATCACACCCCTCAACGTATTCTCATAGCACAGTACCTGTAGCTGGTCTCGGGCAGCCTTGGCTCCGCAAAAGAAGACTCCCACCCTCTTCTTCCCAGCACCTAGCCTGTAAATCTGCTGCATGAACCTCATTTTCTCGTAGTGTTCGAAGAAGAGTTGCGAGTAATCTGGGCGGCCGGAATTGATGTTCGCGTCCATTTCTTTGCTGAACATATGGTCGAGCTTTTCCTTGCTTATCAGGTCCTTCTCCTTCATGCGTGTGATGTATACCTGAAGCCGGATACCGAGATTCTGGTTGTGCTCAGCTGTAGCAGTGGCTGAGAATGTGTCAGCGAACCATGGAAGCATCTCTTGACCTGGGACAGCCCAGTAGAAGTCGACAAATCGCGGCAGGATCCTCTCTCCTCCAACATGATACTGGCCCAGCCGTGACCGATTTCCGTCTGCACATGCCCACGGATGCCTTTTCTCTCTGTACATATGATCCAGGATCGCGCTGCAAGGCGTAACGCCGATGCCCGTAGCAATGACGATGCAATGATCATATTGATAGAACTGTTGGCAAGGTGCACCAAAAGGGCCATCGACGTTAACGATTTGAGGACCTTTGAGTCTCGAAAGTTCTTTTGTCCATTCACCAGACTTCTTGATGTAGAGGTAAAACTTTCCATCTCGACAACCACTGATTGTGAATGGGTGCCATTCCCAGGTAGAAATGGAAGGCATGCGGATGAGAACATATTGTCCAACCTTGTAGCTCCACCATCGTGACGCTTTCGTCTGCGGAAAAGAGAGCTGCATGACATCGTTGTTCGCCGGCTGTACTTCAGCGATTTGCCCCTTGCATATCCGAAGGAGTCGAGACATCTTCTCAAGTAGAATCAACGAAGTAGGCAATGCCAGCACAAAACCAAGTGCTGGATATTGCAGGAGGTTACCAGCACCGTGCAGCATGAGCAGGAAGATCATCGGGTAGATCAACAAGTGGCTGTACTGGAAGAGCTCGAAGCTCCATCTCCTTGCTGGCGGCGTGCTACATAGTACAATGAGGATGAAGATGACCAAAGCCACGATACCAGTCCAGCCTGGTAGCGAGAAGACGAAGGCGGCATATGATATCTCTTCGAACTTGTTACCGAGCAGCTCGAGGACGGCCACTCGAAACTTGGGATCACTGCCATGGACCAATGTGCCTGACACGTGTCCAATGGTGTGCAGAAGTGACAATACAAAGGCGCAGATGGCCATCCGGATGTGGAAAGACCGAAACTTGTCGAAGTTGATGACTCCAGAAAGGTAGGCTGAATTCCGAAGTAATGTGACTAGCCAGCGGGACATGCTGAGAATCAGAAAGAACAGTGTTGGGTAGAGTGCACCTGCACTAAACTTGGCGAGACCAACGCCCCATCCGAAAGCATTTTGAACTGCGACGTTGGTGCTGTATTTGTAGCATTGCCAGACACCGAATGTGAGTTGGAGGGCCACCACGAAAGCTGTAAAGATCCAGTCGGACTTGTTGACTCTCCATCGCGTGATAAGTCTCTGACGAATGCTGGGCTTCTTCGCGGTGTCCTCCACAGTCGACAGGTGCTGACCTGGTGATGGGAGCGAGATCGCAGCTGTCTGATAAATCTCTTGTTGTGTCGCAGCGTGGTTGGCGTACAAAGTTGATCGATCCGAAGTTGGCGGCCAGGAGAGGATGCGCTCAAAAGAAGCAGGCCGACCGTGCGGCTGCATTTCTGTATGTTAGAAAAGAACGTGAGGTGCGAAGGGCCCAGCTTCGACACCAGTAAACGAAAGTCACAGACTGCTTGAGAACGGCAAAAGAATGTACGGCAATGGGAAGGAAGGAAGAGATCATCAGCAAAACAAACCTTCTCTGGAGTACATCAAGCACAAGTGGATGCACGAGCAGACGCTCTTGCCTGGTGCCCCAGGTGTTCCCTAGGACGACATGAAAGCACTGTACCACGGTCATACCACTGCAAACACTGCCAAGTGCATGGTTTCACGATGATACCAACCCAGCTCGCCTGTGCACACGTGGTAAAGGTGCACGATCCTGAGATCAAGATACCCAGCACGCTGTCAGAGAGGGTTCTTACTCGGTACCCCCCGAGCGCGAGTATAAGTACCACTAGCGGGTTTCAACCTTCAACAGAAGACAACGATATCGATGGCCGAGCCTGCAGTTGCCTGATAGACGATGCATTGAATTACTAACGAAATGAAGGACGATGGGTTCCAAGACTTTTGGCAAGGAAGCAGAGACGCGATCGAGATTTGAAACAAGCTTCGGAGGTTTCCCGATACCAAGCTTCTCCTCTCTCCTCCGGGCTACGCATGCGAGGTCTCGAACACTCCTATCATAGATAGCCTCTTATCAAACCATGAAAGCGCTGGAAGCTATCGTTATCGCTGCTCAATAGTACGTGGTCTTGGTCGTCTTCTCTTTGTACGTCGAGGTATAATCATTCTCTTCGTCATCCCTTCGCCTACGACTCCTGCTTCTCATCCGTTGCGGCGCATACGTTGCATCATCACGATCCCTCCTATCATATTCATAGTCCCTCTCCCGAGGCTCTCGCCTGCTCCTCGAGCTATAAGCATAATCCATTCGATCGTCCTCCACATCATATTTGTTCAGATATTTGCCCATCATTGCGGCCTCAGCGCCGGGTCGCTCGTGAAACTTGCCCTCACCTCTATCATGGCCCCTAGCCTCCTCATCACGGAACGAGATGCTTCTCGAGCGGCGTCTCCGCAATCGTTCTTCAGGTGTGTATGAGCTCTCATTGAACATGGCTGAGCGCATGCTTTGCGCTCCCGCTCCAGACCGCGCAGTCATGGCGGTTGCAGCGTCTTCTCTTGGTGGTGACACCATGACGTAATCAGCCTCAGGAGGTGGTTTGGTGACTGTTGATGCTCGACCTCTGCCTCGGGGCGTGTCTCGAGGGAAGTCATCCCTTGCGTCTCGAGTTGTCGTCCTTTCGATGAAGCCCCACTCGTCCTCGTCCTGTCTTGTTGGGGCCCTCGAAGCGCCGTATCTTGGTGCTCTCGAGGGTAAGTCCTCTTCGTATATTCGAGCCGATGCCCTGGAGGGCGCCTCTCGTATGCTAGCCTGAGAGCGTGACGCGAGTGCTGTGGGCGCTCTATCTGCTCGGGCACCTGACATATATGGTCCATCGTCGTGAAGAGAAGGAGCTGAGCTACGGCCATCTCTGTCGCCATACTCAGCCATCCTCGGCCTGTAATTGTAGTCTCTAGGCGGTGGCCCTCGGCTATAGGTGTTGCGTGGAGGATCATCGTAATCGCCACCTCTGTAGCCTGCAAAGCCTCTGTCGGCTTCACGAGCACTATTGGGTGAGTAGACGTCGATCACATCAGCGTCTCGCATATCAACCACATAACCACCCCCTTCCCGGCGTGGCCTCAAAACCTCATAATCGCCTTCCATTGGCGCATACTCACGTCCTCCATATGGTCGACCAGAGGTACGAATCGAAGGCGGTGAAGCCTCATAATCGTCCCTTTCTCGGCGCTCGCGACGAGAGACTATCGGAGCTGGATCTACTGGTGGAGGCACTCTTGCCGCTATCGGTACTCTGCTCGTAGTCTCTGATTCTTTTTCTAAGCCAGCTGAAGTCACGGAATATGTTGTCTTGGTGGTTTCCGGTTTCGTCGTACCCCTAACGGTGTTCTTGCTAACATCGTCGTGAACTTCTCTTCTGCTAGGCCGATCATAGTCGCCGTACTCTTCGGCATGGCGATTGGCGTTACGCAATTTGACTTCAGCAACGTTTCTTTTCAGCTCGTCCCGGTCTTCAGGGTAAAGATAAGGATCGAGTGCCGTTGGTATCCGCCTTCGCGGGGCATCGTACCTGTCCACATCCCTTGGATCGGCCTCTTGGCTTCTGTAAGTCACTCTGTAGTCGCGCTCCATTTCGCTGCGCGGAACTCTTATCAAAGCCTGTGGTTTAACTCAACGGAAAGATTCGACCAGCGAGTGATTTTGCTCGTCCTTTCCCACGATGTTATACCTGGCGGAGCTTGCTAATGCCGTAGACAAGCGGCAGATTTCTGTAGAGCGAACGATATATGCACAGCGCACAAATATGCATGGGCGGTCTCAGTATGAGAAGAATATGTTCAAAGCACAAGCTGAATTGGTAGGCATGTAATGGCCCGAAACAGCGACGATGTCATGGTGCATGCGAGGCATTGCACAGGGTCATCGTACTCGTCCCAATTCACGGACGCGAACCTCCAGAATATTGCTGACCGCTTTCAAAGGCTTTGTGTGACATCTGCTCCATGCATATTCCAAGCCGAATATCCTGGCACGAAAATGCGTTCGTATCATGAGATCGAAAAGCTCTTCAGGATCGAAAAATGCACGGTGAGCATGGATGTACCGTAGTTTGTCCGTACTGCACGCGCCAACTTTTCGCAACATTAAAAAATGCCTCTTGTCAAATTGTTGTACATTACGTCCTATCTATAACTATTAATAATAATTTAATTCCGACTTTATATTCGTGATTAGCGCATCTAAATTAGTAATTTCTAAGTAATCCGATTATTTATATAATAAAAAGTAAGTCTTAAGTATAGCTAATAATCTCGGTAATAAGTATTATTTATTCGTTCTAAAAAGTATTAATAGTAAACTAAAGTTATACGAAATCTTATAATTACTTTATAAGAACGAGATTAATTATAGTTATTATACTTTATAGCGTCGTTTAGTACACTAAAGAGTTAAGTAAAGTATATTTAGTAACTTTAAGAGGCTATATAACCTATTAAGCGAATCCTTTTATACTCCTTAGTTATTAAACGATACTATTATAGCGACTTTATTATAATACGGATTTTATTTAATAAATCGATGAGTATAGTGTTTACGCTTATAAATAGAGCTACTTTATAAGCTAGTTAATACTCTAGCTAGGTAAGTATAATTACTTAAGTATTAAAATTAAGTTCGAGTAAGTATCGCTATAGGTATTACTTAAAACTATAGCTATAGTCTTATAATAATATACCTTTACGTTAATCGTAATTATATTACTATATAATAAGATATATAAAAGGCACTAGCCTAAGTTTAGCTAAAAGTAGACTAGCTAAGGACCTTTTATAGCTAGAAGTTAAGAAGATATAAAGCTATCTTTCTCGGTCCGAACTATATATAGTTATTTAACGATTATAATAAGCTAGTAGTTCGTTTTAATATCGGTATTTATAGCTATATTAATACTTATTCTAGGTACGTTATATACTTTTATATTAACCTAAGCTATAGGATATAAGTAGCTATTTATAAAGCTTTCGTACTAGTTATTAAAGAATAAGATTAGTACTCTAGATTTAGTTAATTAAACCGCGGAACTAAGGTTTTAATAATAACCGACTTTTAGTATACTCTTTTTAAAGAGTATTAGTATACCTAATTTAAGAACGATTTTCGTTTTAAAACTTATCCCCTAAGTAAGTCTTAGATCTTTAGAACCTTAGTTAAGAACGAGCGTATTAAAGCGTTATAGTATCGTCTTCTTATAGTATAGTTTAGTCTATAAATAATAAGTATTCCTAAATAATAAATTAAAGTTTCTTTAACTAATAAAAATAAGCTTATTTTAACTAGTTACAGTTTATTAACTAATATAATAAATCTAATAGCGATTAAGTAGTACTTTAATTTATCTTTATATCTTTAATCTAAAGTAAGATCTTTTAGTAGGTTATTATATATAACTAATATAATATTAAATAATAAAAAGAGTAGCCGTATTACGTTACCGGTATTTTAGAAAAAATCTATAGTAAATTTAGTAGGTTTCGTTCTTTAATCGAAGGCGCTAAAGAATAGTACGGCTTCCGGCTAAGCTAAAGTATTCTAGATATATAGCTTAAAGCACTAAACGACTTTAGTAAGTTCTTAGCTAATTAATTAAGTAGTTATTTTACACTCGTAAATTATAGATTTTAATAGTATTCTTACCTCTAATACTTAGTAGTAGTATTAGAGGTTACTTTAATACTATAGAAAAACTAATATACTAGAAGCTTTCGAATTTATTAACGCTCTTAATAATAACGAATATAAGGTACCTATATAATACTAGTAACTTTAAAGTATAATAAGGGAATATATTAATACTAGTAGTTAATTAAAGCTAGCTCTAGTACTATATAACGGGTATAAGTTTATTGTTCCGTAATTAAGTAATTTACTAATACAAGAACGATATATAGTATTAAGATAATACGAAAAGTACACTCGCTAACGTAGTTAAGTTATTTAAGTTAAAAGATTTAATCCTATAAAGTAAGAATCTTATTATAAATTATATCTAGAAAGCTATACTTTTAATTAGTTAGTGTATTTAATTAGTTATATATAATGTAAAATTATATAATATAAAATTACGTGATTTTATATTATATAATTTTATATTCCATTATAACGCACCGCATATAGGCTAGGGCTATTAGGCTAATAACCACGGGAACACGCACTCTAGCGTAGGTAAGATATAACACACCGCAAAGGCTGTATAGAGGAGCTAAACCTAATTAGGAAATAGCGATGTTGGGAATATAGCTATATTATAATATTACTAGTATTCTAATATTGCGTATTACGAATATATATACGAAGTTATTTTATAGTTAGTTAGATACTCTTCTAACTTCTATAGTTAATCTCTAATCTAAGTTTAACCTAGTTTAGTAGAAGTTTATTTATACTATTCTGTATTCGTGTTCTATAACACTTACTATAGTAACTAACTATACTACCTATTCTAGAGCTACCTTTGTTATACTTTAGGTGATTTAGAGCTTATAATAAATACTTTAGCTAAGACTATACTAACTTAACTCTCTAAATTAACTACTATTATTATACTAACTTCTTATACTTCTAAAGTACCTATAAAGAATAAGATTCGTCAACTTAACCTCTACGTTATAATACGGTACTAAGAGGAATATAATAAGCTAATCCGTAAGTAAGTAAATAAGTAAAAGGTATTCTTATACGAACCGTACTTTATAATTAATAATAAGCTTTAGATATTATAATAGTTAATTAAGACGTATACTAGTATACTCTTAGCTAAGCTACTTAATAATTAAATA
Source organism: Knufia obscura (assembly GCF_036327395.1). NCBI lineage: Eukaryota > Fungi > Ascomycota > Eurotiomycetes > Chaetothyriales > Trichomeriaceae > Knufia > Knufia obscura. The sequence continues at coordinate 47,203 of NW_027042705.1, forward strand.
GCTAAAGAGTTTACTAAGTAGCTTAACGAAGCTACTACTTATAAGATATAAGAAATATTTCTTTATAGTATAGTACTAACTAAGTATAGTAGTTTAAGTAACTATTCTTTCTCTAAATAAGAAACTAGCCCCTTCCTTAAAGCTACTAAGTATTATTACTCTTATATAGTATAGATATAGGGTGTAGATATACTAGTAACTAGTTAAGAATAACTCTTTAGTAATAAGTAAATTTATTAAGAAGAATTTACGAAGGGTAGGCGCTACTAAGACTCTCGTAGTTAAGGCTAATTCTAGAGTAGTTACCGATTACCTACTATCTATAAAGGAAATAAACGAGTAATACTTCGGCTTTTCGATCTATCTACTTAGTAAGGGCTATAGCGACCCTGAAAGCTATATAAATCATTTAGATTATAATATAAAGAAGGAGTTATAGTCGTTGAAAAGAAGTGCTCTAGGAAGGAATATTAAGCGTAAGAGTCCGCCTACTATACCTTTATAAATTAATATCGGGTAACTTCCTTCTTTTACTATAGATATACTAAGGGCTAAAGGTAAGCGTATAATAAGTAAGACTACTATTAATATACGGGAAGTTAGTAAGTTACCGTTACGCCGATTAAAGCGAAATAAAAATACGGAGTATAATAGTTCGGGTATGCGCCGACGATAATACAAAATAGCTATAACAAAACGGATTTCGAAAATAAATAGAGCATACTCGAATTCATATAGACACGTCTTAAATAGAATTATTATGAATTAATTAAACGTGTTGTCGATGACTATGACAATTGTACAAAATGACACTTTACAAAGTTGCGGGGAGTTGGCGCATGCGGAACGGACAAACTGCGGTAATGGATGAGACAAATTTCGGGAAGCCATGGCTGCCTGAGGCTCTACAGTCCTCCTGTACAAGCGAGCAAGGGCCCTACCAAGTATATAATAGAGTGTTCCCACAAAGACGAGATGATTTGCTAGGGTTCATGAAGTGTAAGATGGGAATGCTTATCTAATATCCAGAACTACCTACCAAGCCAAGATCATTCCAGTGTTCATATCACATTGCCTCATAACCCTTATGCTCCAGCTTAGCCATTACCAAACTAGGACCAAACCATGCAATGCAATGCCGGAGATGTAACAGCCACCAACAATCTGAGGCTGCTCAGATGCTGTACCAAAATCAACCAAAACAGGAACAACCCTACATAACAGCACAGCCGCCACTCCTGGCTCTCCTCCTAGTAGGTCTCCGCGAGCCACCAGTTTCAAGACCACTCATGTCTTCAGTCTCGGTGCCCGTGCCAGTTGGGCCATCCGTGTCGTGCGTGAACCCCTGTGTATCTTCGCGAACTCTGTTTTCTGCCTCTCGCTGTCGTCTTCTCCTGCGTCGCGCACCCCAGCCATGACCAACGTTACCAACCTCTTCTGTAGCAATCATCCATTCCGCCCATTTGCCCTCTAGACGAGCAGCGGCACCCCATCGAGCGGTCATGCATCTCTGATAATGGGCATCAACGGTCGGCTGCCAGATGTGGAATGCCTTCAAGTGGATGGTCTGTGCGGGGAATAGCAGTGTCTGAGTCTCAATGACTCGCATGATCTCCTTTGATGCTGAGGTAGATCCAGCAGGAGGCATTGTATCTGTATCGGTGTCCACTGGGGAACTGCTTGGCAGTGTTTCCCTTACAACGGACTTCTTCCGACCTTGTAGTATACGGCAGTTACCCTGCATGATTTCTCGCACTCCGGCCCAGGTAACGTTGGCGCAGTCGAAGGCAATAAGCTCCATACCCTTCTTGGGCCGCGCTCCCTTCTTCGTGATGTTGCCCCTTTTCCGGACTTGTTCAGAGGCCTCCATAAGCACAAGATCAGAAATGCGGGTGTTGTCGAGGCACAACGATTTGAGCTCAGGACATGACTTGAGTATCGGAAGGACGCCAACGTCCCCGATCTGATCACAGTATGATATGCTGAGATGCTCGAGCGCCTTCGCTGCGGGCGATTTTGCAAGCCTGATCATTACCTCGTTTGTCAGGTGTTCGAGCTCCTCAAGTTCCAGGTGGGTAAGTCTCGACACGCTGGCCATCAGATCAAGGAGGCCATCATCAGTCAAAGAGGTGATCTTGCTTAATTTGAGTCCTTCAATGAAGGGCACGTTATGGGCAAGGGCCTTTAGACTTCGATCAGTCAGCTGCCGGCATTCAGAGATATCGAGGTGTCTCCAACGCCTCGGAGGGACCATGAATCTGTCTGTGAGAATGTCGACTTTAGGGTTGACACCTTTGACCATAATCTCAAAAGCTTCATCCGTCAGGCTTTCGCAGTTGGCCAAGATAAGCCTTTCAATGTTGTTCCTTTTGTAAATCTCAAGTGCTAGCTCCGGATCGTCCAGGCCTCGCACCTCACTAGCCCGTAGGTCCGTCAAATTGGGACAGCTTTGCATGACCTTCAGCAGTCCTCTGTTGTCACAGTTCGTGCACCAGTTGATGTTGAGCAGCTCCAGGTTGCGACAGTGTGCAGCTATAATCTTCAACGTAGCATTGCTAACCTGCTGCATGCTCGGCATGTTCAAGTGCAGCAGTTTTGGATTTCGTAGTAAGAAGAAGTGTATGCTCGACCGCTCAATCTTGCACCCCTCAATGCTGAATGTCTCGAGATTGCGACATTCCTGGTTAGTCATTCTAGTACCCAGGCTTAGCCACTGGTCTCTGAGTTGCACGCAGCCACGCAGATTCAGGTTCTTGACAAAAGCACCTGCTCGGAGCATGATCTTCATCAGCGCCTCGGATGTAATTTTCTGGTAGTATGTCTGACAGTCCAGGACTGTCCAGAGTTGTCCATCGAAGCACATCTCTTGCCATGCTTTGGATACAGCAGAAAGCCGTATGATCTCCTTTGGATCCAGGTAGCTCAGTATCTGGATCCGTATCTCTTGTGGCAGATCTGCCCAGAAGTTAAAATTCTCTCGTCTCGGCAAAGGCTTCTCCGAGATTTCGTGGAGTGTGGTTTTCGTGGTGCGAAGGAGGAGCTGTTCGGAGCTAGCAGCAGCAGAGCCAAGCTCGAGGTTTCGGAACCGCGAATTGATATCGACGTAGGATGTAGAGCTGTTAGGCGTGCCAGGTGTCCCAGGAGGCGTGACAAACGTCGAGGAGACTTGTATGGGTGGTGAAATTGAGCTTCCTTGAGGCGACGACCCTAGAGAAACACATGAAATCGAGCCTCTATGGCCTGGTTTGTACACCTTTTCGCTAGACCTTGTCCGGCCCATCTTAGCAAGCGAAGGAGATGACGAGATACGCTGCAGTCCCTGCATCAGACGATGCCTGCCCTTCAGCTTTTGAGGAGGCTCTCGCGGCATGCCTGCGAGCATCGGACTGCCAGGAGCCGAAGGTCGAGGGGACGGTGTTGCTACTGCTCGTGAATCCATAGCTGCGCTTGGGCAGAACGGTAGCTCTTTAGGGTAGATGAGAAGCGGGAATATATCCGTCGAATGTGCGTTCTATGTTATGAGTAGTCGAAAGTCAAGATAATCCGGACCGGAAGCTCCTCTAGAGCTCGATCTCACCAGCGAAACATGTGCTAGACTTGAACTCAGTCCGAATATGTCCGGGCTGAGGAACAGCGTCTACCAAGATTGTCCAGCGGCTTGTCCGGTGATAATAGCGTCGGCAGACACGAGAGGTGGAAGACCTCGTGTGTAAAGAGTCGTGGTACCGAAGGGCGGGTCTTTATCGATAGTGACGAAATCGAGAAGAGGGGTTGCGCGTCGCGTCGTAGGAAGCTTAGGTACAGGTTTATAAGGCAGCGAGTGGTCCCTGCCTTGAGCAAGTCTCACAGCGTTGTCCAAGAGAAAGGTGCCGCAAGAGACATAAAGTCACCAGAGACTGAAAACCGCGTGAGCAGGTCATGCAGAATATGAGGTGCAGCAGAAGCCGGCTACGAGTCAAGTGGATTGGAAACAAGGATGTTCTAGTTGCGATAAAGGCCGATTTAGCTTATCAGCGTAGCACCCATGTGCTTATTCGGAGCTTCTTCGCTTGGAAACCTCCAGCATGCTTGTCTGAAGGCCTGGGCGCTGTACTGCAAACGAAGGGTTGGCAAGCACGGATTGGACCATCACGGTACCTCCTGCACTCTATGCAACCACATCGGCCAGCGAGCCATTCCAAGTCTGAAGGATCAACCGAGGAGCATCTCAAGAAGGCCGTCTAGCGTTGCATCTGCTCCATACCGAGGATGGGAGGCGATAGGCGTCCCCGCAACGTCCGGGAAGCACGTGGTGCAAAGCTGAAGATCAAGCATTTCAGAAACGATCATCCGTGATAAGACGGCCGTGGACGGCCTACGACTTCCGCCACGGAATAGAACACAGATGAGTGTATATTTCAGGTAGCAAGGACTACTATCCTTGTTGGACATCCTGTGCTCTGTGCGGCATACGAGTTGTCGCTTACTGTACGCTTGTCAGCCAGGTTTGGCCGCAACTTCGTATTGTCCGGACAGAGCCTGTGGACGCTGTGGCATCGAAGACCCTGCGCAACGTATCGGCAGGCTAAAGTGCTTCTGACAGGTCTGGATGAACTGCAGGGACAGATTGAGCCGCCTAAATTGTCTTTCTTGGGCCACCACTGCTTCTCTTCTTCAGGCGCGGGAGGGGACACCGAGAGTGCGCCATACCTACTTGGGTACTGTATCCTTGTTCATGCACCTGCATGCATAGAAGGAACTGCAACGCTTCTATGGCCAGGCCTGGGTTATGTGTGTCTGTCAGTGACCTCTTTGTCAGCGAGCTCGTTAAGCTGGTTCAGTTGTGGTAGAGCCTTGTGCGCAACGCGCAGTTACGATAAGCATGACCTAGCTGATCGTCTGGCGGTTCATGCCTACAGCAGTGAATGATAAATCGACCATTTCGCACAGCGAGAACATCAATGAGAAGAACTTCTCAACACATCAACTTTTTGTCCGAGCTCAAAGTAAGCTCGAACCTGCGACCCCACTGACCTGCTTCTCGAGGTGGAGCTTCATCAACTGCACTGCCTCAATCCCTATGTTCCTCGAGCTGAAGTCCGTGATATCCTCCAGAGACTGTGATCACGTCGTCGCCGAAGTCATGACACGAGTCGCGAGCTATGAGTTCGAAAGTATTCCATTAAATGTTTTGTGCATTATTGCCGATTGAAGAGCTCTACGGGAGTATATTTAATTCTCAAAGAAGCAACCCACTTCGTCAGTCATCGGTCGTCAACGCAAAATGTGTACTTGGCTCAATTGTGTCCCTGATAGCACTCATGAACTGATTCTATTGTTTCTTACTGTCTCTCAGCAGCGCTTGCCTATTTGACCACCTCTTCCTTGTCCTCAATACCACCTAGCTCGAACCAAATCCTTCCAGTCTGAGGGAGGGGTTGGCACGGGGAACGAGCCGACAGGAGGGATCTCGAAGTCAGGGCACATCCATCGGCATCTCGTAGAAGGACGAACTTCGACTTCCGCCAGCATTGGCTTTTGCTTCTGATTCTCAGCTTTGGCCACAGGCTCCTGCTCGAATACCTTTACTGCTTCGGCTTCGTTGCCGAAGTACCAGGCCATGCTGTCACATTCCTCCTTGTTGCCGCCTAGCTGTGGACAGGCTACGAGTTCCTTCAGACTCTGCTCGATTACGTGAGGCTTTGGTGCGAGTTCGGCATTGTTGTAGATGGCTGCGTAGATTGTCGGATGTCTCGAATACGTATCAGTCTCCGAAAGCACATCGTTGCCATGATACTCCTTGTCAACACCCGGGCCGAGTTGACGAGGTTTGATGCCATACTCTTCTTTCGTAGCTTGATCGTTTGCAAGATGTAAGTTGTGCTCACGATCCAGAAGTTGGCCATTGAGCCTGAATATTCTCGTCCGGTCAGATTCCTCAACATAGTCACTGACACAGACGGGACCGTCAAGTCGCCACTCTAGGTCATCATATTCGAAAGTGACGAAGCCGAGTTTTCCTGTATTCAGAGGGATTTCATCTCGCCGGAATTTGGACTCACCTCTCATAGCGTAATCGTCAAGGTAATCATGCTGTGCGCATTGAGATCGTTTCACGAAGATGTTCGTGTCATAGTCAGAGGGGCTGGTATTTGCAGCGATCAGGTACTGTACTTGGTCCCTACCACTAATCTTGATCGAGTCGGCAGTCGGAAGTTCGTGCAAGGGCATCGAATCGATCTTGGGCTTGCCCGAGACGTCGTCGTAGCCATCGTCGACCATCAAGTTTGGCGGCAAGACTGGCATTCGAGGTCCAGTGTGCTGTGCACTCAAGAAGTACCTCTCTCTGACTTGACTGACCAGTTGCTGGATTGTGATTGTCACATCAGAGATGTATAGTCGCTGCAGCCCATGTGGTAAGCTCTCGATAAGTTGGTTGCGTAAGAAGTTATCGCCACCAGAGTAATGGATCTCAAAATGCTTAAGCTTTTGGAATCTAGGCAAATCGAAGCTGAGTGCAGCAACCAGATGACCCATCTCCCATTGATATCTGGGGTTGCTAGAGAGTATATCGCGCATACCGCAGCAAAGCCTTAGTGTCTCGAGATTGGGGGCGCGGTCACTGGACCAGAACAATTTCAATATCGTGTCTGTCATTCCATAGAAGTCGTTATCTTGGCTTGGGGGTCCTTGAAAGTCCGCGTTCGGGATCCTCCAACTCAGGTGGTGGAGTGTTGCCCTCAAGCATTGCACGATATCTTCGGCAGGCACTGCAGCATTTGCATCGACATGCAGGGCTCTGATCGGTGGGACGTTTCTTGGGTCGATCTTGACGAGTAGGCCCTTCAGGACATGCCGCTTGTTCTTCCATCTCGTATAACGATGAGTGATCGAGCGTGAGTCGCAGGTGGCACTGAAGGCTTGCAAGAAGGGCTTGTTAATCATGAACATTGCTGGAAGAAGAGGCAGATTCGCATTCTCGATTCGGAGGATGCGGAGGTTACGGCAACCAACGAGTGAGCGAAGGATATTGAGCTTCTTCTCGGTGTCCTGGCCGCTTTCGACGAGCAGAGGCTTGTCACTTGAGGTTTGGCATACAGCTTGGTTGGCACAGCCGCTGGCGGCGACTTCGTTTCCATGGGGATCTTGACCAATGAACAGCAGATGCAATTCTTGCAAGGAGAGCTGAACGAAGTCGAGGCCTTTGCTAGGCTTGCAGCATCTCCGTTGTCCAGCTCGAGATCAACCTCAATGCTTAGAGAGCGCAGGCTGAAGAATGTCAGTCTATTGGCGGACAAGTTTGCCAACTTCAAGATCTGGTGACTGGTGATGCGGGTCGAGAAAACATGTTGAGATGCCTCGTAAGAGAGCTTTCTGCAAGCTAGTAGAAGGCCATCATATGTCGAAGTGGCATTCCTCTCCCATTGGCGTTTGTCATGCTGAATGTCATCGAGGATGTAGCTGTAGATCGTGAGTCTTATCTCATAAGGTACTCCTAGGATATGCGGCCGTGGTCCGGTTAGCTTTTCTCCTTGCGCCATTGAGGAAGATTCCATCTCGCCAGTGCCAACTCTGCAGTCTATAGTTGGGGGTTAGTGCAAAGGGCTGCCGATGAATGTCTGCATGACGAGCTGGAGGTAGTAGCCAGAAATGAAGACATCTGATCTGTTGAGACTCTAGAGGAACAGAGCCAAGCCTGAAGAAGATCAGTACAAGCTCACTGACGATCTAGTCAGGCTGAAGAGAGATGTCGTCGACGGAGTGACGGTTTTGGTGGGCAGATACTTGCTCATCGGTGCTGCTCTCCATATCATTCATGTTTCAATGCGATAAGCCGATGTGGCTGCCTATAAGGTCATCGCCAGCGATACACAAGGCATTGTTCTCCCTTCTCGTCTTACAAGCTGTGCATATCGTGGCACGGTAGAGCTGAGCTGTGGTCGATCTATAAGTGAGCCATTTTTCACGGCTAAGCTGTTCCAGGTCATTGCCGGTCCAGCAGGGCAGAAGACGGTCAGGAGCTCTCCTCATTGTCAGTGGGTCATATAAGCTGTGGCATTATACGGGTGGGCAGATGCCTGTGCCTACCGTCAATCCTGCTGTAAGATCAGGGAAGAAACGAAACTTCTCAGGACACACCAGCATGTATATGGCAGACCCCAAAGCAGGGCTGACGATTCAGGACGCAGCACTTTCATGCGGCAACCAGCGTCAGATTGAGCCATTCCGGCAGCTCGTTGCGAGGGCATCGACCTGACACTGTGCTTTGACAAGAGTGCTCATTTGAGACCTCCACTAGGTCTTTCCGTAGGGTCGCACCTGCCTTCACTCTGAAGAGTATCCGCTGACTATTGGCGGGGCTCACTATCGCGGTCAATCATGCCAGTGTTTTGCTCACTATCATGATTTGCGTCTTCTTCAACGAAAGAGTGAGTGATGCCACGGCCATTTCCCCAGGAGCTGCAGATGCAAGGAGGAAGTAGGCCCGGAACATTATTTTGCCGAACACCCGATCACCTCTCGTTGTGTCTTCTCGCAGGTCGTTTCGACGTTTCATTGTCTATTGTTCGACAGCCGAGCAGCGCAGACCGCTTCGAACGTCTTGGTGAAGCCCGCAGGTCAGTGGCTTGTCATGCGACTGTTGTCAGCATGGTCCAGAAAGCTACCATGTGCTCCCACTAGTACTTTCATCCGACTATCATCGACAGCATCTACGCGTACTGACTTCCAGGCCAACGATGCAAAATGGCAAGCAATATGGCACAATCAAGCATCAGCTTCATCGGCAGTGAAGACAAAGAAATATGTGCTACCTATGTTTGCGTACCCATCGGGGTCCTTGCACATGGGTCACCTCCGAGTCTACACCATTTCCGATGTACTAGCGCGATACAATCGCATGAAAGGCTATGATGTGCTACATCCAACAGGATGGGATGCTTTTGGGTTACCTGCTGAGAATGCAGCGATCGAGAGGGGCATAGATCCTGGCGAGTGGACATTGGTGAACATCGAGAAGATGAAAGGGCAGTTGAAGAGCATGAATACACATTTCGACTGGGATCGAGTAGGGAATGTCACACATCATGCTGTACATAGGCTGATAAAGAGCGTAGGAAATAGCAACTTGTTCTCCCTCTTTCTACAAGCATACTCAGAGACTGTTCCTTATGCTCTACAACAAAGGTCTTGCCTACCAAGCTGAAGCTCTCGTGAACTACGACCCGGTGGACAAGACTGTGCTGGCTAACGAGCAGGTTGACAACGATGGTCGCTCGTGGCGGTCGGGAGCGGTTGTGGAGCAGCGCATGCTAAGACAGTGGTTCTTTCGGATTACAGCTTTCCAGGACGCGTTGCTCGATGATCTTGACACCCTGGCAAAAAATAATAGATGGCCAGATCGAGTCATTCAGCAGCAGCGACATTGGATTGGCCGTTCCACGGGTGCGACTATCAGGTTCGAGGTCGAGCTTCCGGACGAGTCGAAGGTGCCGATCAATGTCTTCACAACACGGCCAGACACCCTGTTTGGTGTCAAATACCTGGCACTATCCTTAAGCCATCCAATTGTTTCTGTGCTAGCAAAGAGTGACGAGCAGCTCGCGGCTTTCCTTGCCAAGAGAGCAAGCTTTGGGCCAGATTCGAAGGAAGGATTCGAGCTGAATGTCCAAGCGAAGTCTCCACTGTCGTCGGATGGAACAGAACAATCTCAACAAAACATCTCAGTCTTTGTCGCTCCCTATGTGCTCGAAAACTATGGCGAGGGCGCCGTCATGGGCGTACCAGCTCACGACACACGAGACTTTAGCTTCTGGAAGACGAACAAACCACATGAGCAGGTGCCAATCGTGGTAGCTGCCCCCAGTAGCGAGCATCATGACCCGAATCCAAAAGAAGCATATACAGATCATGGAGTGCTTACCTCATTATGCGGTAACTATGCTGGAATAGACAGTCGGCAAGCTGGGGCACAAATCGTCCAAGACCTCAGCAAGCATGACCTTGCCCGTGAAACACAGACATGGCGACTCAGAGATTGGCTCATCAGTAGGCAAAGATATTGGGGCACACCGATTCCCATCATCCACTGCGACTCGTGTGGTGCAGTTCCTGTAACTGACGACCAACTACCAGTGGAGCTGCCACAGCTCGGCGAAGATATCCAAGGACAGAAGGGCAACCCACTCGACGATATCGAGTCGTTCGTCAACACGAATTGTCCGTCGTGCGGCAAACCTGCGAAACGTGAAACGGACACAATGGACACCTTCGTGGATTCATCATGGTATTACGCTCGGTTCCTGGATCCTCAGAACAAGAGCGAACTCTTCTCACAGGACGCTGCTACGAAAATGCTACCAGTCGACATGTACATCGGCGGCGTCGAGCATGCCATCCTCCATCTCCTCTACGCCAGATTCATCTTCAAGTGCCTGTGCCAGGAAGGCAAAATACCAAGCACCGAAGACACAATGAGCAAAGAACCCTTCTCAAAGCTCATAGCACAAGGCATGGTCCACGGTAAGACCTTCAGCGACCCCGAAACCGGCCGCTTCCTCAAGCCAGAAGATCTCACTACCCAAGCAGGAGACAAACCACCACTCGTCAAAGCAACAGGCAAAGAAGCAAGCATAACATGGGAGAAGATGTCAAAGTCCAAGCATAACGGCGTCGATCCAATCACTTGCTTCCAAAAGTACGGCGCAGACGTTACTCGAGCCCATATGCTCTTCGCCGCACCACTCAGCGAAGTCCTACAATGGGACGAGGAGAAGATCGTAGGTGTGCAGCGATGGCTACACCGACTGAGTCGACTCGTTGATGACCTCATTAAAATCCAACCCTCACCGAGCACAACTAGCCAAAACGTCCCTCGAGATCTGACTGCCCTCACCGACGCCTCCGCCTCCATGCTCCTCCTCACAAACAGCACCCTCAACTCCATTACCCACACGATCGAAAAAAACATCTACAACATCAACACCGTCATCTCCGACCTCATCAAACTCACAAACGCCATCCACGATACCAAGATCCTCAACCTCGAGCCCAGTGTCGCATATGAAGTCATGACCACCCTGATCAAGATGCTCGCGCCCGTCGCACCCGCATTCGCAGAGCAGTGCTTCGAGGATATTCGTCTCGCACAATCACGATCAGCATCGAACCAAAGCCTTGTCGGGCCTAAGAGTGGCGGCACCAGCATCTTCACCCACCCCTTCCCCACCCCCCTCCTCACGCCTACCGAAGAAACAACCCTCAAAGTACGGCAAAAAACAATCACATGTGCAGTGCAAGTAAACGGTAAACTACGGTTCCAGGTCGATGTACCTGCACCGAAGATGGACGGTGGGAAGGTGGTGAAGTCGAATGAGCATGAAGATGCGGTTATTGCTGCTGTGTTGGGGAGTGAGATGGGAAATTTGTGGCTGAAAGAGAGGAACGATTGGGAGGGGAGGAGGAAGGTTATTGTGGTTGCGGGTGGGAGGGTGGTGAATGTTGTGTTTTAGGGGGTGGAAAATCACTGGTGTTGTGTTTGGCGGTGGAAACGGTGTGGTGGTGGTGGTGTACGATCAGTGTATTGTATATTATGGGCCTTTCGATTTTAATTGATTGTGCTACAGTGCATTCAAGCACTGTGACTTCCAATTCATGCATTGCATGATTGAGTAGGATAGCTAACTAAATAGGAGGCACCTGTCCAAAATCCTCGGAAATGGTCAAGATTGTACGCCGGTACGCCTGTGTACATTTATCTGTTTAGATTCTTACTAATAGTGCTATGTTCCTTCTTCATGCTCATTCATGCCATAGCATATTCGTCTCTTCATAAGTCGTAAATTCTGGACACATCATCTGCTTCTCACTCTAGTGAATTGCTCATTTCTTGTCCATATAAGTCTTCGCTAGCATGCTCACAAGAGGCGCTACATCCTTGTAATGCTTCTTTCCAAACTCGACATATTTATCCACCTTGTCCGGATCAAACGCGCCGCTCTTCTTCTTTTTTGATCGCGAGTCTCTGGGATCATCTCGGTACCTGTCCCTGTCCCGGTCTCGGTCGTCAGTGTACCCTCTTCGTCTCGATGGACGATCATCGTACGATCTGTAGCCTCGGTCCCTGTCGCGATCGTCGTAGCGATCTCTTTCTGTGCGGGAACGTCGAGGAGGCGCATATTTGTCGCGGTCGTCGTAGTCGTCGTAGCGGTCTCGGTCTCTGTCGCGTCGGCGGCGGTCTGAGTCACGGTCACCATATCGATCGCGGTCGCGGTCACGATCAGATCGACGGGGTGGAGGGGTAGCCTCGTAGTCGTCGTCGTATCGCCTGCGCCTTCCGCCATCAGATTTGTATCCGCGGTCTTCACGATCGTAGTCTTTTCTGCGTCTTGGTGGTGGCTCGTCGTCTTCATCGTCGTAGGCCCTGCTGCGCCGAGATCGAGTTGTTGGTTCATCCTTCCTTCGACGAGGTGGGTAGTCATCGTCGTCGTATTTTCCCCTATCTCTTTCGCGGCGCCTGCCTTCGTTCATGTCTGGATCTTCTTTTCTAGATTTTGATTTGCGAGCGGATCGATCGTCTTCGTCGTCGTACAGATCTTCTTTTCTTGATTTAGATTTCCGGGCGGAGCGGTCGTCGTCGTCAACTAGGTCGTCTTTCCTGGATCTCGATTTGCGAACTGGACGATCGTCGTCGACTAGGTCTTCCTGTCTGGGGTCACGACGACTGGACTTTGGCGGGTAATCTGGTTCGTCGTCGTCGTCGTAATATTTCTTAGACTTTGACGGCCGTGGAGGCTCAGCGTCGCGAGGGTCTCCTCTGTCCTTGTGTCTTCGGTCAGATGGCTCGTCCTCATCGTAGGCTTTTCGGCTTCGTGATGGTTGTTGTTCATCTGCTAAGGATGCAGGCATGTCTCGGGGGTCTCGGGCTGCTTTTCTCGGGGGAGATTGAGCTGGCGGTGGAGGCACACTATCGTCATTAGCATAGGCATAAATAAGCAAGGATGGCAAGTAAGTAGGCGTGCCGTGCAAGGTCACGAGATGCCAACAATAGAGGTGAGTGCGTACCCGTCATCCGGTTCTGGCTCGTATCTGTCGCGGTGCCTTGCCCGTGGTCGGTCGTCGTACTCCGACATACTTGTTTTCTGCCCTGCTTGAAATACTTTTGGGAGGGACAGTAACCAAAAAGAATACTCGAGTAGAATTGAAGGTGGCTGAGGAGTTTAACAATCAAAATAAGCAACAGTGCCTATGCGAATTGTGGACCAGGCCGAATGATCACGGTGCAAAGGACAAGTGAGGGACAAGGATGTCGCCGAGGCGTGATCTTCAGAGGGCGGTCGGCTAGCCTATGATCTCACGCTGCATGACTATTCCGCCACAACGAAAATCATGAGGATGGTGAGGGGATTTTCTTCAGTCGGGCATCTGCCATGATTATGCATCGTGTGAGTCGCTGCCTCCTTTACACCGTCTCTTGACGAAGGCTTCCAATCTGAATGACTTGCCAAATATCGGGCGGTGTACACAAGTTTCCGGAATATCGCCGCCAACTGCATCATGGTGCTCCCAAATAGGCCCACCGTCATTGCAGCGTGCTCATGGTGAAGCCATCTTCGTCACTGTCTACCGCATTGCTATTGCCCTTTCTGTCCTTCTTGTCCTTGAGGTTTGGCTTTTGCTTCGACTTCGACTCGTTGCTGTTTTTCCTGTTCTTTTCTTTTTGTGCATCGCTATTTCGACGTTCTTCTGGTAGTGGCGTTGAACGAACAAAAGAAGAGCCGTGCCGAGGCTCCCCAAGCATGAATGAGAACGAAGACTCCGCCAAGGAGGGTCTGGTCTGCGCAGGCCGAGTGGGCGAGCGAGATGAAGCGCGTGGCATAGGAGAAGCCGTTGGGACTCTCAAGGGTTTCGGTGTGTATTCCGTCTTAGCTGGCGCAGGAGAAGATGCAACCTCTCCCGTCGACGAAGCGTCAGGCTGCGAAGTGTCAGGTACAACTTCAATACCGGGTCCTTTCAGTTCATCTCCTGCCTTGTTCGTCACTCCCGACTTTTCTTCCGCTGTTGCGGGTGCTTGCTCGATAACAGGGGTAGCGGCTGGTATTGGAATCTCTGAATCTCTTAGGTACACAGAGACAAACTGGATCTTGGCCAACGCTGTGTTGAAAATATCCTCCCCTTCTGCATTCTGTTGCATGCTTTGTGACTTCCATTTTCGTAATGTCTCCTGTGCATTTTCGAGCATCTTAGCCAGAACCTTGTTGCGCTCTTCCAGGCTCTTGAACTGCTCTTCGAAATTTGTATCAACACTACTAGTCACTGCCTCATGTTGAAAGGAATGCCTCTGGACGTCGGCACTCAAAGCTCGAGAGTGCCCTGTCTGTAGGTGCTCAAGATTCTTGCGCGCTTCTCCAACTGCTCCCTTCAGAGCCTTCGACACATTTTGCACACTCCATCCTTCCGAGTTCTTCTGGAAGTTGGTTGAAACATTGGTGAAAAGACTTTCAAGGTGACGCTGAGGGGTTGCAAAACGGGCAGGAGATGGGCTAGGTGATGCATGCTGTGACTGAAGTCTGCGGTGCGTTCGAGCTTTTGGTGTAGAGGCCCTAACCATCGCATCTTCAGCCAGAGGATTACTGTATTGCCTTCTGCCCGTACGCAATTGGGTGATATCTGCTCCGGCTTCGACCGTCTTCCGCCGAGCAAGCTCCAGGGCGTCTTTAACGATTGCTCTGGCAGAATCACCCTCCTTCGGCAGGTTCAACCGGGTCAGAGTCGTGATCGCAGTAGTATAGTCGGCATCGATCAGTTCCCACCTCAACCGTAAAAGTATTGCAACGCATGACATATCAATAATATCCACGTTCAGGCTCTCCGCGAACAAAATGTCCCAAAGCTTGAGAACATCCTTGAACTCAAACTCCCGACCGAACAACAGCCTAAGCCATCGGATTGCGAAGATCTGAGGCACAATACCAACCACTTCTAGATGGACACTCAAGTCTGGGTCCACAGCCCCAAGAAGTTCTTTGTGTATGCGCTCGCTCTGGGCTACGATAGCAGAAGAATCTTTGCTTTCCCCTGTCTCATAGAATGTCTTGCATGTCTGCATGATGGCGCAGAATAAGTTGAACGCTACAGTAGTCAGCGTCATAATCATTGCGATGGTGGTTAGTGCCTACCGTCTGCCTCAACATGTCTCGAATCTAACACGTCGAGCATGAAGTCGACACCCTCTTCGTCTCGCTTGCCTTCTGGAATAGATCTAACATCAACAGAGTCCTGATACACGACCCAAAGGACTGGAGCAAGCAGTTCATGCATGCCTTGCCGATATCCAGTGTCAGGATTGAGCTTCGAGTATATGAACAGGATGTCCAACAACTTGCGTTGTGTAGAGGGTTCTCTGAAGAAGTAATTGTCAATATTACAACGGATGACATCCTGCCAGATCTCTTCTCGATTGACCTCATCTTGTCTTAGAGTAGCCCACGGCGACTAGCTTGACTGTCAGTCAGATACAGTACAGTAGCCTCCTGAATTGAGCACTAACCGTCTCGTCGTCTGCAAGAGGATCTGCTGAAGAGTGCAGGTCATTAGGGTTGTCAATGTACTTCAAGAAATGGTCGCGCAAGGAAGCGTAACCACTTCTTTGGTCTTTGAGCTTCCTGGTCCATGAAGCTTTGCTGAGAGGACCAGTTAAGAGGAATGATCTCCAGCAGACCGAGCGCAGACCATCCTCGCAAGGGTCGAAATCGCCATCATCCCTTGTTGCTTGTCTCAAGTCAACTGCAATAGAGGTATTGAACAACAAGGACCATCTCTTTTCGATGTCCTGAAGTTGGCGCATGGTTGGTCTTTGACCTTCATTGTGTAGGAAAGTTGAACTCGCCACGTCGTCGAAGATTGTTTCACGATAACCTTGGTGGCAAACCTGTTTACGGCGTTTCAAGTTCGTGCCCCACGTTCCTAGCAGCTCGTGCGTCGTAGGCAAAACGCTGCCTGGAACTCGTCGTAGTTAGGGAGTAGCTATACCTAGACGCGCCTAAAGCGCTAGACTACGGTAGCCTAAATCGCAGCTTTTCCTCACTGCCTCCATTACAATCTGCTGATAACTCTACTACAATGTCTGCTGACCTGTTTGCAGCTTTCGGTAATTCTGAAGCGGCAAATGATGATTTCAAAGGCAAGAGTACCACATCAGCCTCTCATGCCTCGCCACAGAAAACTGTGGAAGACACCTGGCAGCCATGGCCAACACAACTGGAGCACGAGCAAGTTCATCGCCAGGCAGTAATCGAAGATGGCAACCTGTGGAAGGAAGATGTGAGCGGCAACAACGTACTGTTTGATGCTGAAGATGATTTTGGGGATTTTGAGGACGCTGGCGCAGAAGATACTCCTGCAACTACTCAGTCTTCAAGCCTTCCGTCAAACAACAATGCAACCGGGAATCTGCTAGATCTGGATGACAGTGACTTGGGCATGACGAGCGCACCAAATAAGCCAGAAGCGGCACGCGTCAACGCAACCAAGGGACGTCCTCCCACTGGGTTCAACGTGCCCGACTCTGGGAATGCAGAGCTATCGACGGCCTTGGTCGAGGAGAACGATGAGTGGGGCAACTTCGAGGATGTAGAAGGTGTGTCGCCAGCACCAACGAAGCACAGAGCGGTGCAGTCAACATCGAATCTGCCATCAAGTGAGCTCGTGACAGGTCAGAGCAAGCCTGCTCCCAGGGTTCATTCATCGACGCATAAGAGTCGTGGCTCTGAGCCAATACAGCATATTACTACGAATACAGACGATGATTTCGATGCTTGGGACGACTTTAAAGATGGGACTGAAGCTGTTAAGGCGCCGATTGATTCATCAAAGCAGTTTAGGGAGCAAGTAACTACCATTCCACTCGCCGGAACTCAAACCGTTCGCCGCGAAAGACCTACTAACGTGCCACCTCCAGCGGTGTTGTTGAGCCTCTTCCCAAAGGTCTGGACGACGCTAGCATCTCAAGCTCGGCAGTCACGGACTGCTGAGGATGTCGGCATGGCCGCTCTACGAACGTACCGGGTCTCCGCCCGCATAATCTCAGGTCGAGCTCAACGATGGAAGCGGGACACAATCTTAGCACAGAGCATGAGGATCGGCGCGGCTGGTCGGAGTGGCGGGATGAAGCTGACCGCACTTGACAGAGGTGAAAGCAGGAAAGAAGACCAAGAAGCGGAGGAAGCGATTGCTTCCTGGACACGAGTATCTCACGTCCTGAATCCCGCAATGGTTAAAGCTAAGATCCAGAAGCCACCGATGTCGCTGTCAACGAAGCTTGCCATGCGCACTGCAACTGGACCGGATGTGCTCAGTGCAAATCACGTTTGCCCAATCTGTGGTCTAAGAAGGAATGAGAGAATCAATGGTATTGATGTTGATGTTTCTGACACCTTCGGTGAATACTGGATTGAGCAGTGGGGACATACTGACTGTTTTGTCTGGTGGGAGCAGTACAGTCAGCTGCTTGAGCAGAGATGAATGTGCACGGCTATTTATTGACTCATGCTACTAATTTGTCGGTCGTGGCATCCCAACCAGAATGCGCGTCGAGTATTCAGAGGCTGCCTTCCGTGCAAGGTGCTGTCAATGCTACCCTCAGCTTGGTTTTTGATAGACCTCGAAAAGACGATCACTGGCCCGGGAAAACGACATCTCACAGGCGCTTGAGGCCTGAAGCAGCAACCAAAGATTTCAATACTAATTGAGCATCGCTACAGCTCGAATAGGACTCCCACTACAGCCCTTCAGCTTCAATGGGAAGCCAATGAAGGTGAAGCGACCTTTGTCTACAACTTCATGAAGGTTGTCCAGACCTTCCATGTGCGTTATGCCTCGTTCAGCGCAGATGTTGTGCGCTTTGAAGTTCAATTCACCTACTAAGCGGTCAACACGAGTGTACAAGAACGACATAACTCCGGACGAATCTCGAGCGGTATATGAATGCGGCAGACTTCTAGATGCCAAACATCGGGCTTACCTTCCGGTGCCGGACTGACAGCTTCCACGCCAAAGATACGGCAACCATTATCTGCAAGCCAGTGAACAGATTCAGGTGCTAGACCTGTGCACTGTTAGAAAGATAACGTCAGATGTGTCAAAAACCTGACCTGGGAAAACATGTTGCCAACGAGGATCATCGAAACCGATTCGTTTATTGTATGCCATGTAGAGAAGCACAGTGTCGCCCTGTCTGATCTCCTGGCCAGACTTCTGAAGAGCACTTTCCATTTCATCTACACCGATAGAAGCCTGCAGCCCCACGTGGGAGAGATCGAGACATATAGCTTCGGTGAAGAAATCTTCAAGAGGAAGTTCGTCGACAGCAAGAGCTCCTGGCGTCGGGTCAAAGTGTTTCGGAGCGTCGACGTGTGTTCCAGCATGATCTGAGAAGGAGATGAAATATGATGCTGACCGCAGAACAGTATCTCCTGCACGTTTGGGCTGATGGGTGTCCCACTCCTTGATCACGACCTGTGTAGTCGAATCAGCAGGAAGCAATTTTGAGAAGCAGCTTTAGGACTGTATCTGTACCGCCCGCACCACAAAGTGACAGTGAAGCTTACTGGTGGATGAAACGGGTGAGCTGGAGCTCTGTGGTAAACCTCGCGACTCAGGTCAATGAACTGTGGCTTTTTCGTGAGCGTAGAGGCACATGCTTTGTGCACTGTAGGTGCATATCTATGCAGCGTCCGTGGCACAACTGACGCGATCAGGCGACGCTGCAGAGCCATGGAATATTAATACAGCCCTAGAAGGAGAGGATTTGCATACGCCTTTGATTGATTTCAGCAGCCACGACTTGGGACACCGAGTACTAGAAGTGATAGCTTTGGGAATCTGTCGACGTCTCGTGGTTGGAGTTGTGGTCATCTCCAACAGCTCAATGCCGCGCAACTTGGAGCATAATAATAAACGATCCCTTGACCTCGAGCACGTTCGTGATACAGCACACAACAGATGGGCTGGTCAAGTGTTGTACTGCTTGTGACCACAGGTTGCAATCTGATATAGCCACTTCGTGATCATCACAGCTTGCACCCCGGACATTGCACCTGTAGAGTACTCCATGACTATTAAGATTCACGGGCAAAGTGCCCATAGAATGGTTGGTACCGGCACTTGTGAACTCTGTCAGAAGTGCATGTGGTCGCAATCTCGAATTTATCCGATCATGAGTTGTAAGTGTTGAACATCTTGTGCTGATGAGTCTCTGGTTGCGCGATCTTGGCTGGATTTTCCCACTCCTACTTGCTGCTCGGGACTGCTTCAGCCCTTCAAGTCGGACACAAGCTCACAAGGCCACCTGTTCGGATATATGGCGCTGAGAAACTGAAGATGTCGGCAGCCGTGGGCAGCTGCTAGGTTAAAAAAGCTTTCATCGGTCCAAATGACTTCGACGTCAAGGGCACCTTCTCCACACGGCCGGCAATCGAATCATTAAATCGGGTTTCCCTTGCAGCCTGGACTTTTTACGATGCCCACCTGCCTGCACACCCTGCCACCCTGCACTCTGGGATCCCATGCTTGATATCCACACGGTCCTCCCTCGCGTAGAAGGTTACACAGCATCTACATCATCTACTTTGGAATATTTTGGTTGTATCTGCTAATTCTGCGCTGCTGCCACTCGACTATAGGCATTTATCATTTCAAAACAGCCTGCACTCAGCTGGACATCACCACACCTTGCAAGGTCCAATTGCCATTCCGCCCAAGATCTGTTGCCTCCAGCACCAGCAAACCCCGCCTGGGACCGACCATACGGCTATCACATTTACACAGATGTACATACGGAACCCATAACGATCCCCGCGCTCATTGAGCCTCAAACCCTACTGCAGAGCAGCTCGACTAGACGAGGTCGAGTTCTGCACAAGAATGACCGAGAGCTTCGTACAGAATGGTCAGCCTCCCTTGACCCATGATGGACGGCGCTGTAGTTTCAATGCACCATCACGACTTCAGTGACTCTAGCTTACAGTTCTGTAGGCAACGGAGACATAAGCCCTACAGCCACATCACCCGCACTCGACCAGATACCCATCCACATACCTAAGAACAAGAGTACAGGGAACCTTCTGACCAAGCAACAAGATGCGAACATCGCAGCAAATGGGAAGCGCACTCGCGCCTCCTTCGACTCTGGTTCTGCACAAGAGATAAACAATTTGAAAAGGTCTGGCGGCACCATGGCAACATACGACTTCCATCACATTGTGCTTACCACTTCTGCACAGGAACGCAAGACATGACCACGATGGAGGCATCTCTGCCTCCGGCCTACGTCGAATACGAAGAGCTCCTTCTTCACGGGCCCCTACCCTCATCGTAGAAGACGAAGAGTTCACACCTCCGTCATTACAGCACGCCGCCACCCTACCCTTATCCGGCCGTTCATCGAGATCAGTTTCAAGATCTGCCTCAAGGTCCGCGTCGAGATCTGCCTCGACAGCACAGTTCTTCGTTAGCGGTCCAACATCGCCTGTGCTGGAAGATCTACAGCGGTTTCCTGCAGAATCACTCCACTCTTTCTCGTTTGCTCGCCAGTCTGAAGACTTCCTGCATAGTAGACAAGCTATCATACAGAAGTCGATTGAGTTCGTACGCTCCCACAAGAGCCTGAGAAACAATGTGGGCTTGGTCCATGCCCAAGCCAAGGTAAGTGGCGATGCGGACATGCAGGGCATGATGGACCTCCTCAAGAGGGCCAAAGTCGTACCGTCCTTAGATGTTGAGGCGGCCAATAACGTTGGCCTAGGTCTAGGTCCGCTCACTGGTCCGGCCAATTTGAATGGCAAAAACATCTTTGAGCAGAGCTTTATTGCTGCAAACGAGGATGTGTCGAGAGCTGAGTCCGAGGAGGAAGCAGAAGTAACATCTCCCAAAACAGAAGGAAATGACATTGCTGTTGTCGATGAGCCAGAAGAGCTTCAGAAAGAAAGTGAACCAACCTCACCTTTGCCTCCACGCAGGTTTGGGCTCAAAAGGACGTACACCGACGTCAACCTGTTGTCCCTACAGCAGAAACTCGTCGAGACACTTGCCCAGCCATATACACAACAAGACGCACCTCTTGCCCAAGGCACCAACGCTGTGTCGTTTCTTGCTGGCGCCTCAGCGCCAAATACCTCGACAAGTCAGTTCGTGCATACCAGCAGCAGCAAATGGACGCCTCCTGCCCAGGCTTTCTTCCGCACCGACGCTGATACGCCTTGGACTATCGTTGCGGCTAATGATCTTGCTTGTTTGGCTTTCGGTGTGACACGTGCAGAAGTAAGAAGTCTAAGTATTTTGGGCTTGATCCAACAAGACCGAAGGGCGTGGCTTGAGAAGATACTACGGGCACCTGAACCTGTCAGGGACCCACCTCGGTCACCAAACGTGACTAACTCATCTAACGGGCGTTTGTCTGCAATTGGCGGCAAGGGTGGAGTCACTGCAAGACTCCTTAGTAAGGCACCTTCTCGCCTCGCTAAAAGCCAAAGGGCACAAACCGATGATGGGACTGGAGGCTACAATCGACCAACGCCATCTAGGAATCATGTTCCCCGGAAATCCAGAGGAGTGCTCCTATGTGGTGAAATACTGCCCATCCAGAAAAGGAACGGCACGCTCGGTGCGGCCAGTTTCTGGGTCATGGAGAAGCGAGGAGGTCTGATTTGGGTTGTTGAAGAAGTGATCGAAGATGTCGCAGTGCTTGAATATGATACTGCCCGTCGTCTAGCAAGTAGTCGTGGCGATACTGAGAACATCTGGGGCGAGACGCTTAGACACGGCATCAAGCTTCGCTACCTCATTCCAAAGATCTCTTTCGAAGACATGGACAACCCTTCTCTCAACGGTGCGCCAGTATTGGGCTACTACACTGCGTCCACAATGGGTGGAGTCAATGTGCCAACTTGCGTTGCCAAGGTCAAGGATAAGAAAGAATTGAGAGTGTCAAGCCTTCCGAATATTGCTGGTGTTATGGTCTTACATCCTGAGACACTAAAAGTCAGCAGCTCAAACCACATATTCTCACAAGCCCTCTTTGGGTATGATCAGCCAAACGGAATGCACATTAACGACCTTATCTCCAATTTCAGCCACGTACTCGACATCCTTACTGAGGAAGAAGAGGACGAAAACTTCTTGGCTGAAGGTCTTGTCATTCCTGAACACAGCTTTAGGAGGGCTCGAGCCCTGCTTACGCTTCGGGACGGCGGAGAAGGTGCTGCTAGTATTTTCCTTCGGCCAGCCGGCCTTCCTGCCAAACATCGAGATGGGTCAGAGATCATGGTTGATGTTCAGATGAGGGTCGTCCGCAGTGAAACAGTTTTCCCGACACCGCCCGAAGACGTGATACTTGAAGAGGGCGACGACGACTCTAATCAACAACAGGTCGCCGTGTCCGAAACAGTTTATGCTCTATGGATCACCTATTCAAGACAACTCCATTCAGCGGGTATGGGTGTAGCCCGACCTGAGCATCCGCTGATGTCACGACCAGCAACTCCTCCACCACAACCTCCTCCGCCCGACACATTGCCATCACCACCTCCTACGGTAGAGCCTCAGAGGTTCCTAGACACATCTGTCGCAAGAGACATTGCAAGAGACCTCAGTCCTGCCGAGCCCCTGGAGCATCCGCCGCCACACGTTCCCTCTGTGCCTCATGATAGAAAGACAATCAACGATTTCGTCATCCTCGAGGAAATGGGCTCGGGAGCCTACGGCGAGGTCAAACTTGCACGGTACAGGACAAGCAGAAATAGCAAGGTCGTCATCAAATACGTGATTAAGCGCAAAATCCTTGTCGATACCTGGATCCGAGATCGCCGTCTGGGTACAACACCTCTCGAGATACATGTCCTTGACTTCTTACGCAGAGACGGTTATCAACACCCCAACATCGTGGAAATGGTCGACTTTTTCGAAGACGATGTCAATTATTACATCGAAATGCTTCCGCATGGGCTTCCCGGCATGGATCTTTTCGTAAGCCATCTAACGTCCCCTTCAGAATCACATACTAATGCTAAACAGGACTACATCGAGCTTCGTATGGGCATGCAAGAGCCAGAATGCCGGCATATATTCCGCCAGGTAGTCGAAGCCATCCACCACCTCCACATCAAAGCGAAGATTGTCCACCGAGACATCAAAGACGAAAACGTTGTCCTCGACGGCGAGAACCAAGTCAAACTCATAGACTTTGGAAGTGCGGCGTATGTCCGGAACGGCCCCTTCGATGTTTTCGTCGGTACCATCGATTACGCGGCTCCAGAAGTCCTTCAAGGAAGAGCGTACGCTGGACCTGAGCAAGATATCTGGGCGCTTGGCATTCTGTTATACACGATTGTGTTCAAGGAGAATCCGTTTTACAATATCGACGAGATCTTGGATCATCCGTTACGATTACCGCCGCTTCAGATTCCATACAGTGACGACTGCATAGATCTGATACAGGCTATGTTGAACCGAGATGTGGAGGAGCGTTTCAACATTGAAGAGGTCAAGGCGCACCCTTGGTTGGTCGCCGTTGACTGAGGCACTGATGGGGTCGAAGTGAACAGGGCTACCGCCACTGAAGTATACGGAACATATTCTGCTTTGGGTATTACAACCTTGCGCTTCTGTCGAGGCTTGGTTTGTTTCGTGAGGGTATCGAAAAAGTGGCCATGTTGGTGTTAGCGTGGCGTTTGTGCATTGACGCAAAAGCACGCAAGTCAAGCTTGCCCACGTGGCGTTGATGGTCTCCTGGAAAACTGGAAGCCGGGTGCAGACACTATATCTGATATAATAGAAAAGCTTCTGCTGATGGGGTTGACGATAGAACCAAATCCATATGCTCCTGGCAGCCACGATACAAAGTGGCGCTAGTACGAATAATCTTCCAACTCTGCATCGCGAAGGGCACCCGTGAGATTCAAACCTTGTTGCTGAAGGTCTGCCTCGCTCCTACCTGTATTCCACCTAGCTGAAGATTCACGTGCAGCTACGGTGGTGAACACATTACGACTCGACCGATCTTTATAGTCACCACACGAGAGCTTCCGCTTTGTGCATCTCACTCGATCAGTGTTACTGATGTCTTCAAACTCGCGAACTATTTATAGTTTCCACATGCTGGCTTGCCTGCATCGCCATCCACGTGGCGTCTCTCACGTTACACAGCCAGTTTTCGTATCACCACCCACTTCTTGACCAATCAACCTTCCTCTGGGCGGGGCACCATCTCTGCACAATGCCATCCCTGCGATGAATAACCCAGGCTCGTGCAGCCCATGTGTTGACACTGCTCTGCTAGACCGTTCGTCTACAGCACTGTCAGAGTCTACCCCCTAAGCCTATGGCAGAAACTACGAAAGCAAGGTAGCTCGAACACGATCACGATGTCTACCTCAGCCACCACCACCAGCATCATCGGAGACGGGCTCACGCACCACAACAAGATCACATTCACCATCCTATTCGAGACCACAACCATGCATACTAACCTAGGCCAAAAGGTGCTGGTGCCGGTACACTATAACGAGTTCGTGAACATGATCGTGAGGAACAAGATGTGGCCGCCCAAGGTATCGTTCGTCTCCACGAGCAGTAGCACGGGCAGACTCACGGCCACGAACTGGAACGAAGTTGACATTCCCAACATGATCGAGTTCTTGGTCGCTAATGACTACGTGGTCACCATCACGGACGTCGACACGTACCTTGTTACAACCACGATCGCGAGCACGATCAACAACACGTCCAAGAACATGATCGCACGCTCCTATCGGAAGAAGTACGTGAAGAAGAGCAAGAAGTAGGTAGAAATTATTACCTGTCGACGCTGGATGGCTTGATTGGGCGGACCTGCGATTAACGACTTACCTGCTTCGACGCCGTCGTTACACATTGGATCTGGATTCGCGAATCGAGTTCCAGTCGATTTGGAAGATAACACCATCCTCGATATGCGAACCATTCCACATGGTGAACACTCGTAGGACCGCAAACACTCATGGGCTGGCCGGGTCAACACTTCGTTATCTCAAAGGAACCATCGGTCGCGTAGGCAGTTCAGCAGCGCTTCTCTCAGTTCTAGCTGCGCCGGCAGCATCGGCAAAGCACACCCATATACCAACAACCTCGCCACAGCCTGCTATCATCTCCTCCGATTCAGCCGCTTGGCCTTAATCGTCAACCACAGCGCCGCAACAAACAGTATCACTTTCAACACTCCCTCCGCCCACGACAGATACGACGCAACAGTCTGATCAATGTTAGCAAATACCAATCCGAAAACCGCACACCAACTCACCTGCTCCATGCACAACTGCTCAAAATTCAAATCAGTCACATAAAACTCCTGTATCTTCGCAGCGCGCACATCACAACTCCACCCCCACAGATCCTTACTCGTCTTACCCACCAAATACAGCGTCGCAACAGCAACCCACTTGACAACATAGAACGCGTATGCGACGTATCCAAGTCCCTCCTCCAGCTTCTGCGCACGCTTCGACTTATGGCAACACGCCGCGATGATCCCGCCTAGATCGAGGAGGAACGTCACTAGACTGCCCGCTAGCAGCACGAACGCAGGCCAGAGTTGCGTGTCCTTTGCCCACGGTGATGTGCGTCCCGGCGAGGGTATGTCCTTCGTGGTGTAGTATTTGTAGAGGACGTATACCATTATTGCCTCCATTGCGAGGGTTATTCCTACGGAGGCGAGGGCCAGGATGTAGCCGAGGATGTTGTTGTAGCGTTTCAGACGCTCGATGCGGGCGAGTGTGGTGTTGGCATTGTGCGTTTCGAGGAGGTGTTGTGTGGGTGGTTCGTGCGGATATGGGAGATTTTGTTGGGAGGGGAGAGGGGTGTATATTGCTGTTTGGTGGTAGCGGTTCTTTTCTGCTAGCATTGGGGAGTTTGAGGAGGATGTCCAGTCGCTGAATGCTGGGCTTGCGTGGGCCATGGTTGCGGAGTGGGTGTGGTTTTGGTAACGGAACGAAGGAAACAATTGCTTTAGAGAACTAAACGAATGTGGTCAGAGGTGGGTTATTAGTATAGCCGTGCTGACGAGATCCTGGATCCTGCGAGTGAGCCATGGTACTCAGCCAAGGCGCGGTCACGATCTTATACACTACGCGACTTCGCAGAGCCTCAAAGGGCTGGATTCCTCATCAAAGGGCTTTGGAGAATATCGACATGGGTATCGTAGGCTTGTTGTACAAGCTGGCAGATTTATCATGCAAGCGAGCTTGCCAGGCACAAATGCTTGACCCACGATGGGATGTCGAAGTAGATCTCAGCAGGCATCAAACCCTCATAGCCAATGGTGAAAAGCACAGAATCTTTTTCTCGTAATTTCGTCATGTCGAGGTCGTTACCTCAGCTTGTTCTCTTGCCAAATTCGAGATGGCGTGGTGTAAGCCGGGTCGAAGCGAGATGAGCCAGGCTGAAACAGGAAGGGACTTCTGCAGCCCGGTTGGTGACTAAGACATGGCCAGCGGAGAGTATCTCCCGATTGCTTAGGCAGTCAGCTGATGAACAGCCTCAAGGGCTGCTTAGTTAGCTAGGAGTGCTCAGGGTCGCCAGATTTTGAGAAGTTGTTGGTCTTGTTTCAAGATACGGGCACTTTGCTGTGAACTTCGTTTTACCGGCAAGCAGCAGGAGGACGTGCGAAATCCTTCTGCGATGTTGGCTCACTCACAAACTCGAATTCTTGGACGTTGTCGGTGTGCATGCAACAACATCAAGGGACCGGGTACTTGTTCATCTTGCGAGCGATGCAGAGCAAGTTACCTCTTCGCTCGAAGAGAATCGGGACTTCGGGACGAGAATGATAGACCTCGAATGCCTCAGGCATTAAGCACGAATATATTGCCCCGTCGCGTCTCGACGCGTCGAACCGACCCACTTTTAAGTTCATGCTGCTAGCGTTCTGTGATCGTTATCTCATACTCAAGTGTTTAACCACCAGCAACCTCAGACACACCCTTCCCACCTCCCACCATGCCACGAACCCTCAAGCGTCGCGCAGACGCCATCTCCCGCGACCAAGAATCAGACGCAGAATCCCCGTCCGACTCCCCACCACGCCGACGCTCAACCCAACAACAGCCCCAATCGACCCGACGCCGCCAACGACGCAGAAGCACACCTCCCAGCGACGTCTCCCGCTCCGATAATGACGCCTCAGACAACGACGCCGACGCTGACCCAGCAGCCGACACCCAATCCCAGTCTAAAACCATGATCAAAAAACTCGTCCGTCTCGCTCTATCATCTGAGTACGCACGTCAACCCCTCCGCCGCACAGACATAACAGCCAAGATCCTAAAATCCGATACCGGGAGTACAAGCACGAGGGTAAACTTCCGCTCTATCTTCCTCGGTGCACAGATTATATTGAGGGACGTCTTCGGCATGGAACTCGTTGATCTCCCGAGTCGTGAACGTGTCGGTCTGAACGAAAGGCGGAAGGCGGCTAGTCAGAAGGCGACTCAGAAGGAGGCTGCTACACAGCGAAGAGCGAGAGATGAAGATGAGGGTGGTGGTGTGGAGACACAGACACAAGGCAGGAGGAAAGATCCCGTGTTAAGCGCGCAGAGTTGGATATTGGTGTCCACGTTACCGACTGCCTACAAGACGCGACCTGAGTTGTTAGTTCCCAGTCGTGCGCCGGATCAGGGCGTTGAAAGTGCGTATGTGGCGTTGTACACTATCATCGTGAGTTTGCTGTATTTGCATACGCCTAGCGGTGGTGGTGGTGACAGCGCAAAACAAGTCAGTCAGGGGAAGGAAAGCGAGGATGCGACGGAACCGATTTCTGATGCGAAATTGCATCGGTATTTGAGTCGGTTGAGTTTGAGCGAATGGACGCCTATGGGTGTTGAGGGGGCGAATGTGGAGAAGTTGCTCGCGAGGATGATGAGGGAGGGGTATGTGGAGCGGAGGAGGGATAATAGTGGGGGTGAGGAGGTTGTTGAGTGGGTTGTGGGTCCGAGGGGGAAGAGGGAGGTTGGACGGATGGGTGTGGCGGGGTTGGTTAGAGGGGTTTATGGGTTTGGTGTTGATGGGGAGGGGAGGGGTTTGGAGGTGCCTGTGGTGGATGGGGAGGATGGGGATGAGGAGGGTGAGCCGCAGAGACGGAGACCGGTGAAGATGGAGAAAGATGAGCTGGAGAGGAGGTTGAAGAGGACGTTGGGTGGAGTTGTTGGGTTGAAGATTGGGAATGGGGGCCAGGGTGGGGTTGTGGAGGCTGAAGGTGAGCCAGAGCCAGAGCAAGAGCAAGAGGAGGAGAGGGAGGAAAGAGCTGAAGGGAGCAGGCGTAGGAATAGAAATGCAAACGAGGGCAGAGCTCCACGACGATCTGGGAGGAGAAGAGGTGGTGACGAAGATGATGAGGATGACGAGTGATGACTGTTATGCGATGTGATACCCCTGTATGAACAAAACCATTCTCTATATCGCTTGTTGCGAACCATGCACGCAGGTACGAGCGGCATGGGTGCATGCTCTAGGAGTAGTAGTAGTGGGTCTGCATACTAGCGATGATCTCAGTCAAGCTACACGATAACGGCATGTTCATAAAACTCAAAAGAATGTCTGTTGTGTACGATGATGGAGAAACCTCCTTTATGCTATTATTGTAGCAGTCTATCTCTTCCCATGGATCCATGCAATCAATGATTCCGAGCTCACCAAGCTCGACCTCTCAAATTTCATGCATATGTAGGTAAGTGTGAGAACGCCCCTCATTTGCGTATGCGCCGCCCAATGCTCGCTTGCTAGCTAGCCAACTTGTCTATCTGTACAGTAGTAAGTAAGAAGGCCGTATCTTCATGTATGCATCATCATCGCCTAAATGCTTCGTAGGTCGCTGGTTGGTATCTAGCTCGTCTGTGAGCCTTCATCAAAGGTTTGCTTCATTCCAAGTGCATGCAGATAATCGTCTCGCCAGCTCGTCTGTGCTCAATCTGGTTATGTGCGCTCGTCTTCGTCCTTGTTCCACTGACTGGGCTCTCAGCCGAATGGGAATCCACCTCTTTGACCACCCATTCCTGGGCCGCCACTAGAGAACGAGAAACCACCCGGGAAGCCACCTCTTTGACCACCACCACCCATGCCACCCATACCGCCACCCATCATATTGAACAGCATCTCCGGGTCAATCTGGACGCCACCACCCATGCCGCCCCCAAACCCACCACCGAACGGACTACCACCCATACCGCCCATGCCAGGCTCCATAAGATCAGCCCCAGAATCGAACATCTGCCTCTTCTGCGGATCAAGCAGTGTCTCCTTTGCCTCCAGACAATCCTTGAACATGTCTTCCTTGTCCTTATCGCCTTGCGTCTTGTCGGGATGCAGAACAGCTGCCTTCTTCTTGTAGGCTCTCTCGATATCCTTATCTGTGGCATCCTTCGCCACACCCAGAATCTTGTACCAGTCTTTCCTCTTCGATTTCTTGAGCTCTAATTCTGCATTTCGGAGCTCCTTCTGGATGTCTGCGTCGCCTGCGTTGTCTTCTGCTAGGGATTTCAAGTCTTTCACGGCTTGCTCCCAATCACCTTGCTCTCCTGTGATCTTGGCTCGCGTCTTCCTGGCTTTAA
Organism: Knufia obscura; assembly: GCF_036327395.1. Taxonomy (NCBI): domain Eukaryota; kingdom Fungi; phylum Ascomycota; class Eurotiomycetes; order Chaetothyriales; family Trichomeriaceae; genus Knufia; species Knufia obscura. The sequence goes on from NW_027042705.1 coordinate 76,812, forward strand.
TGTATGTTGGGTCAAGTTTGAGCGCAGCGTCGCAGTCCTCTTTTGCTTCGTCATACTGTTCTATCTTTGATCGTGCAAGGGCTCTATTCCCTAGGATTTTTGCATTTGTGATTTTGTTCGAAGGGTCAATGGTGAGAGATTCACCGTAGGCGTTGACTGCTTCTTGCCATTTGCCGCGCTTGTAGAGGTCGTTTGCTTCGTTCTTGGATCGTTCTAGCTTTTTCATTGTGCGTAGGCAGTCTCGTGCATCGGCCATGTCTGGGTCAAAAGAGAGGGCTTTTCGGAAACATTCTTCTGCTCGCTGGTAGTCTGACTTTCCGACTCCCTTCTCGTCTTTCAAGTAAAATGCTCGGCCTGCAAGCGTCATTGCTTCTGCATCCATTGGATTGTCGCGCATCAAGGACTGAGCAATGCTCTGAACTTCACCAAGTGCGTTAGACGAGCCGAGTTTCAGATTCGCTTTTGCTCGTAGGACCTGCCACAGTCGGGGCATGGGTGTGCCGTATCCTAGAGTCTGCTTGGCCTGATCTATACTCCATAGTGCCATTCTGCCGTCTCCATCTGGTGCGTTGATCTGTTTCTCGGCCATCTCAATAGACTGTTTTGCTTTTCGAGCAGCGCCGGTGTCGGTCGCCGAGACATTGGGTATTCTGGAATATAGTGATAGTGCATCGTCTGGTCGGCCGAGGGAAGTGTAGATCCTGGCTAATCTGTGCAGTATCTTGTCGTTCCCAGGATCTAACCTGTTAGCTTGGAGGCAGTCTCCAAGAGCGGCTTGGAACTTGTTGTCGGACATGTAGGCTGCTGCTCGGTTCGAGAGGTATGTAGAGTTCGATGGCTCGGCCTCGATGGCTATCCATTGTCAGTCACACGATCAGAAAAAGAATTAGTAAACTTCACCCACCTTTGCTATACTCGACCACCGCCCTACCATAGTCCTTGGCCTTGAAAAACTTGTTTCCAGCGGCTTTGGCGGCCTCAGGGTCCATCTTAGGCTGAGTGTTTACTCTATGAGGCGGTGGTGGGGGAGACATGGTATCTTCTCGTGTGTGGTCGCCATTCGTCTGAGCCTCCGATGACGGAAAGGCACCCGGGGTATTATCGCCGGGTGTAGGTGGTTGAGATGTCGAGCCACTGTCGGCCTGAGCCTCACTACTGGCATTGTCGCTCATATCGACGTCCATCTGGGTCGACGAACGCTTTTCGTCTCGTGCCATGCGTGCACTCAATCTCTTCAGTTGCTCAGGCGGTAAATTAAGTGGGTGTTCTTCCTGATTTTTACTCTTGCGTTTGGCCCAATTCTTTTTCTCTGGAGATTTTGATTTTGTCTTCCGCATGAACGCAAGGAATTTTGGATCGTCAAATCGAGGGTCGGTAGCCTCTTCGGAGTGATTAAAGTGTAAATTTGCCTCGCATGCAGCCTGAAGATTTTGGAGATTTTCTTCCGTCAGCGGCACTGAATTTCGGTTTTGTGTTCGTTCACCAGCCCGTCGCAATGCTTCTTCCTCGTCGTCAAAAAGGAGTGGGGTTGCATATGCAGTTGAACGCTGCGGTTTTCTGGCTGGTGAAAAGTAATTGTCCGGGTCAGCGTATGAGGGCCTATGGTTCCTATCGTTGGCACTGAAGTTTCTGGAACTTTTGGCGGGTCCTTTGCGCTGGCTACTGCCACTGGGAGCCGGAGCGTCGGTCGGCCGAACCATGCTTGGGAGGCCGCCGCGCCCTGCAAGTCCTGGATCGAGCAGGTGCTCGTGCCCAAAAAGAGCCTCGTCAGACCAACATCATTAGTATACCGTGGTATTGCTGTAAGTTTGTGCTAGATGCTCAGGTCTACGCCGTTGTTGGGGGCATCGTGCTCAGAACTTCGCAGGCATAGAGTATCTCAAAAAGACGTTGCCAAGACGGGAGCGTTTCGTGGTAATGCTCCGAGAGGTTCAGGCAAGGTTGAGAGCGAACTGAAGTGATGGTTTTGAAGCAAGAAATGTATTTCCTTGCAAGCGAAGATATTCACATCAGCTCATCCAGCATTTGTCTTAGCAACATGACCAGTCTGTCAGCAAAGCCAGCAAATTGTAGCTAAGAATCGTCGGTGAGTGAAGCTAGTCACTTCCCCGTGAATAAAGATAGTTGTAAAGACGCTCTTCCTGCCCTCTCCTCTCCGAAGACCACTCTCTCCAGCTATCTCAGTATCTGGATGCTTCCTCCGCGCTCGAGAAGTCAGTATGAAACAATAGGTAAAGCATGTTCCAGCGAACCGTTGCATCTCCCAACCAAGATGTAATCAGACCATTATCATCGGGAACGCATTCCTTCCCAAACGTCCATCTTCCGCCGAGCACAGATCCTCCTTCTCCATCAAACCCAGCGAAGCAAGCAATATGGCTCATCTTCGGAGCATCAGGCCATATGGGCCGCTCACTGGCAAACTCAGCGATAGCTCATGGTGACAAAGTCTGCGCAGTGGGCAGACAGCTTGAAGACAGCCTCCGGTCAATGCAAGACTGGTATCCTGGCCAAGAGAGCTCCTACCAAGGCACATTATGTGATGTGAGGATGCGAGCCTCGGTCGATGCGGTATTTGAAAAGGCACTAAAACGCTTCGGCGATATAGACGTGATTGCGATATGTCATGGATATGGAGTGATCGGTGCATGTGAGGACCAGGATGAGTATGAAGTTCGGAACCAGTTCGAGTCGAACTTCATGGGGACGCTAAACATCGTTCAATCGTCCCTGCCCTACTTTCGGGGGCGTGAGGATGGCCGATATCTAATCTTCAGCAGCACCTCGGGTGCTCTAGGCGTTCCGGGTTTAGGACCATACTGTGCTACGAAATATGCTGTTGAAGGGTTGGTCGAGTCGATGCTATACGAAGTTGATCAGTTCAATATCAAGCTCACTCTTGTAATATCTGGTCATTTGAGACGAGACGACCGTGTTCAGTCGGCATCCCCAGGACTAGTACGGCCTGATACAGCGAGTGGTGCTCATACGGCATCAGGCAAGAAGTATCAGCACTTCCGAGTCTTACGTCCCTCGCCGCAGTACTCTTCGCCTGATTCGCCAGCATCTCATGCTCAGCGTATGTTGCAGTGGATCGGTGACAACCAGCCCACGAGTACTGTGAAAGCGGCCGAACTGTGTTGGCAGTTAGGCCATTGTTCGTACCCGCCATTGCGACTGCTGCTTGGCACATTTGCCGTGGAAAGCATAAGAGACAGGTTGAAGAGCATTATTGAGGAAATTGAAGATTGGAAGGAGTTGCACTTTCCACCAATCGAGGGTATGGAAGCTGCCGACGAGGATCAGAAGGACAAGGAGGATGAGCAGGAGCAGGATGACCACGACGAAGTTCCTCTTTCTGCACGGCCAGGAGCTAATGGTGCACACCGCAATCGTGAGGAGGAAGTTGTGGCTACATCGTAGTAGCCTGGTCTTGTGTTATGCAATTACTTCCGAGGAACATGGCATGGACAGGAAGAAAGATCACTGGGCGAAGTTGCAAGAGAGGTGAAAAGTAAGAATGATTCAGCTGTGAATCTCATTAAAGTCTACATGCTGGGTATTCGGCAAGTGCTCGATGCATGACACAGGCACCAACGCCAGCGACACGACACAGAAGCTCTTTCCAATAGCTCTAATATAATGCTTGTGCGCCACCAAGAGCGCCAGTCCTCTGTGAATATCCAAGAGGATGTTTGCGCGGCACCATGTGTGCCCCTCGCCCATCGTGTTCTTTTGTACACTCGACCTGTCCTCCTACAGAATAATTCGTTGGTGGTCGTTGCTTCCGAATGGCTTGCCACAATTCGGGCACTTCCTCGATCGCAATTGAATGACCTTATCCACACAGTTGTGGCAGAAGGTATGACCACAAGTCTTGATGACTGTGTTCTTGAGCTCCTTCCTGCATACAGTGCAGTACGCAAATTGTCGAAGAAGCTCATGTTCCTCTGACTGAGCGCCCTTGCTTTTCCAAGCTTCAAGCGATTTGCGTGTATCGGCCAGAGATGTCTTCAGACCCTCTGCCTCGACTTCGGCAGATCTGCAAGCACTCGAGGTGCTGCTAAGCTTCGCATCTTTTGTTGAAAGAGTGTTTTTCAAGTCTGTCACCTGTGCATTGAGTCTTGCAATTTCAGATGCCTGAGTTGTGCTTTGCTTTGACGCTGATTGTTGCTCATTCGTCTTGGTGGTCAGCGCAGATTTCACTTCTGCTAGTTGCTTCTCCAGGTTCGTCAAGAGAGACCTCGAGGCTGCTTCTGCCTCTTTCAATTGCGACACCAGCTCTGAAGATTTTGTTGTTTGCATTCTCAGAGTGCGCACCTCCATATCGCGCGTCTCTTTGCTCTTCATAGCTGCAAAGTATTTTTGATCGGCCTTGGCCTTCTCCGCAGACAACTTTGTCGTTTTTTCTTCGAGCACACTATAATCTGCAACCTTCTGACTTGCCAATCTTTGCGTCTTCTGGTAAGCGCTAGACATCGATTGAAGCTCGCCGTTCATCATGGAATACTTCTTCTCGAGCTCCTGGAATTTAGATCGCAATTCGTCTGCACTCATCGAGTCCAGCTCAGATGAGACAGCCATCAGATTGCCTGCTTGTGTCGTCAGCCGCTCGTTCTCGGACTCGAGAGCTTTGATTCGATCCTCGTGAGCAGAAGACAGCTCCTTTAGTTTTTTCAACGATTCTGCTCGTTCATCTAGAGATGCCTTCTTGACTGCCTGATCAGCCATCAGCTCATCCCGGTGGTTTCTCACGCGAGCCAGATCTGTCTGTGTTTGGGCCAAAGTGGTGTCCTTCTCTGAGATGGCGCTTCTACTTTCGTTTTCGAGCTGCTCTTGAACCTTGGTCCGTTCTGACTGAAATTTGCCATTCTCATCGCGCAGTTGGGTCGAACTTGCTTCCAGATCATTAAGCTTCTTCACAGCGTCGTCATGCTGGATCTTCAACTGCTTGTATAATTCTGTCTTCGAGTAATCTTCATCGGTAAACATAGAAGATTTTGTTGTCAGCTCTGTCACTTTGCTGGAAAGCTGGGCATTTTCTTCCTCGAGTTTTGCGATTTGTTCCTGTTGCTTCTCATTAATAGCGGCGGTCTTGTTGACTTCTGCTTCAAGTTTTTCGACATCCTCGCTATGATCAGAAACACCGTTCACTTGACTGTCTTCGCGCTTGACAGCAGTCGAGTCATCTTTGGCAGAGGTGGTGCCTCCCATTAGTATGCCCTTGTCCAATTTTGCAGCAGTAACACTCCGCGCACGGTCTAGTTTCTTCTCAGCAACCATGTAGCGCAAAGAAGCGTTCTGAAGGCGCTCGTCAAGATCACTTGTCTCTGCGCGCAGTTTCTCGAGCTCGGCCAGGTGTTCTTTTTCAGTGGCCAACAGTTTCGTAAATTTAGAATGCAGTTCTGCGACATCCGGGGTAAAATCCTTGGATCTGGTCGAGAGGCGCTGAACGAGTGACTGAATACTTGCGGCATGACTTTGAAGATGTTGCTCAAAATCTTTCTGATCTGTGAATTGTAGAGCCGAAGGAGCAGAGTCTACGTCCATAGAGTCCTCCTCTTCTGGCATTAGCAGCTTGACTTCGTCGATGAACTGCCTTAACCATGCATCGATGGTTCTGAGGTGATCATCATGGTCGCGTGCTTTCTTGCGGCGTTCTGCTAATTGACTTTCAAGGTCTTTAACAGCCCGCTTGTATTCACCGACTTGTCTCAAAAGAGCGTCTTTTTGTACCTTCTATAGTGGGATATTGTATCAGCCATCGGTCGCGAACCGGGTAGGGATTGAAGGAATTTCTCATACCTCGAGGTCGTCTTTCCAAGGCATATCATCGTCTCGATGGCCTTTGCCTGCGCCATTTGCAGATGTAGCCTGTTTCTTTGAAGGGTGTGTAGAATCATGATGGTCATTAAGAGGTCGCTTGCGATCTTCCATCTTGATAAGGCTGGACTGCGACTGAAGAGAAGAAGGGGCTCGTGCTTGAACGGCCGTCATGAATACGGAAAGGTATAGCAGTACAACAAGTCGAATAGGGTGACTGAACAGCTGACATCGAGTCGATAGAATTACAGACGTAACATTGATGGGCGAGGGTGGACGGTTTGATGGCTGTCGAAACAGGTGTGCTTGTAAGATCAAAGATGTTCAAGTCCTTCCTGCAAGTTTATTAGTACGCAGCCGCGAGCCTTGGCACAGATTTGCACTAGCTTCAATACGGGATAGCGTGAAATTGCGGCACGGACTTTCGTGAAGCGGCTGCGGGGAGTCAACTCATGATCGTAATTGCCCTTTTGTTCACCAGGTGCTCCTTCCAATTCACCATGCAGACCCAACAACCCATGTGCTGACCCTGCGAAATGCGATAGCCAAACCAAGATGATATCTGTTCTTCCAAATAAACAAAATCACCCTCTGCCATTATGTCTTCCTTCAGCTCGGTAATCCGCAAACCTGGAGCGAAAGTTGCTCCAAAAGTCGCACCAAGACGAAACATTGTCCGCAAAGCGACTCAATCTCAGCCCCAGCCTGATGTTACACCTCCTGTAGAACCTGAAAAGTCTGCTCCCACGACACAATCACAGCCAACCGAGACTGCTGCAGAAGTTACCGAATTGCAACCTGAACCTCGTGCAGTGGAAAATGTTGAGCCCCAGGCACAGCTGGCTGAAGATATCCCTAGACAAGAGAACGTCCTGGAGGTGCATGTTGAAGACCCGATACAACCGCCAGTAGCCACCGTCGAAGTAGCTCCAACTATTGAGCCGAGTGCTCCAGAAGTGGCACGGCCACCGACTCCAAATTGGCCCAACCAAAAGGCAAGACCGGAAAAGAATACCATTACTCCCAAACCACGATCCGCCGATCGCAATGGACAGCCGACCAGTGAACAGGCTACAAGGCCAACGACAGCAAGCAGTGAAGAGCAAGGAGAACCACTCAACGCAAATCGCGGTAGCTCGAGCTCTACCCAAGATGCTGTGTCCCCAGAGACACCTCGACCGAGGAGTAAGAGGAAGCAACCCCCAAGAGGGAGCGCTAGGGTGATCCTTTCGCAGCCTTCACTTGCTACACCTCCCGCGACGCAGCCCTCTCAGAGCCCGACCCAAGAACGTCCTCCGTCACGGGCCTCACGGCGTGCCCAATCCACCGCTTCTCAGCGATCTGAAGCAGAAGAAGCCTTGGATCGAATCAACTCTCAGCTGCAAAGAGTCGGAAACATAGCCGCTGGAATTGTACGAAGTACCCCTGCACCAGACACCTCGACACCTGCTGCAAGTGACGATACCGAGCAGCCGACTGCTCGACCTCGACCACGAAAGAGGCCGAAGAAGAACAATGGCGGATCGCAAAGCATTGAGGATCAAGCAGCTGAGATCGTCGCTAATGCTATTGGTCAATCAGAACTCGCACCTGGCAGACGACGTAAAGCAACCCCTGAGAACGCCGAGGAGCACGAGATTGAGGAAGAGACTACCACTATGCTCGATCTTTGCGACGAGAAGCACAAATATGGCAAAAAGTCCGAGATAGAGAAGCAGATGGAAGCAAACTGGCCAGAGATCCTCAAGCGACGGAAAGAAGATGCCGCGGATCGGCTTGCCAGGAATCTCGCAGGTCGTCGCAAGAAAGACAAAATGCAAATACCTGACCAGAATGATGGTGATATGGGACATGTTCCGGAACTTGTCGTTCAAGATGGCAACATTGTGGTAGTGTCTCGTGAGATTGACCGAGCGGCCGACACGACTTTAGTCGCCAACGCAGTCCTTGAGGAAGATGTCAGGGAAGATACAGACATCTACAAGCGTGTCAACAGCAGTACTGTTGGTCCGTCTCGTTCTCAGATAGCACCTGGACAGCAGTGGGACGACCTCAGCACAGAACAGTTCTACCAGGGTCTTAAGATGTTCGGTACGGATTTCAAAATGATCAGTAATATGATACCCGGCAAGAACCGGCGACAGGTCAAGCTGAAGTACAACGCAGAAGAGAGACTCAACTGGGTGAAAGTGCAGAGGTGCTTGGGGCAGAAGGAAGAGGTTAACCTAGAAACCTACGCGACAATGACAGGACTTGAGTTTGGAAGCGTCAGCGACGTATACAAACAAATGGAAGAGGATGAGAAGAAACTTCGTGAAGAGGACGAACAGCGCAGACGGGACGAAGGTATCATCTCCCATCCAGACGAAAATGGCAATGGTGCAGCTGATGTGCCTCTGCCCTCTATCGAAGGACAGGATGGCGAGGCAGCCGCGACGGACGCCAACGGTCAGCCAATCGCTGGGGACCGGCAGAGTACAGCTGCTGCGAGTCGTGTTGGGTCAACGACTACAGGACGACACACCGCTCAGCCACAGGCTGCGAAGAAGAAGCAGACTCGGAAGAATACTGCGACTACGAAGAAGGGCAGACAAGCGAATGCTAAGAGCAAGGGCTTTGAGGGTGTTGAGGAGCGACTGGGCGATGCTTCTGAGATTGGAATTCCTGGCGCTTGAGACATTGGTACAAATAGGCGGGTTCTTTGAGCTGGCGCTGGGCGGCATTCGTGTTCTGATATTCTTACATATAGATGTGATACCCAACTGAAGAAAACTGCTTTTACGCCTCGAAAACTTACACTTTGGAATCATCTAGTATCTTGATAGTCCATATGTACAAATATGGGCCTTGATCAACATCAGCTTATGGCTATGTACAGATAGAAATAGATAGTGCTACAGCAGTGTCTTCGCAGCAGATTGCGCTTTCTTCCTAGCAACCATATTCATGTCTCACTTGAGTCGTGCCTTCCAGTTTGGTCCAAACACCGGGTCGCTCCTTCCCTGCCTGATCGACAGCGCACCTTCCTCCTTACCGGTCCATGTCGCTCCTTCCTCCAACGAAAACATCGTAGTATCAGAAATCCCCGTGCGGCGTGGTACCCTAACAGAGAATATCCGCGTCGTCCTCCAATTTGTCGGACCCTTCCATACGTCAAGACTGGCTCGTGGCTAGATCCAGCTAGCACGTCCTACCTCGTCCAACGTTCCTTTCTTCGACCGTCCACACCTCACTTCCCCTCCTCACCCTCCTCTTCCTCCTCAGGCTCAGGATCAGGCTTAACCCTAAATTCCGTCTTACCCACTTCCCTCCCCCTACTATCCCTCGTAATCGCCTCATACGCCCCCCTCATAGTCCCATTCTGCTCAATCCACAAATCCTTAAACGTAAGCTCCCGCGTCCTCCCAATACTCTCGATAGCCGCGATCCGATCAAGCGTCTCATTAAGATACTTCTCAAACCCGGGCACAGCGCAAATCTCCTTGAATGCGTTCATCATGGGCACGCTATCGGCGCGGACGTTGGCGGAGGAGTCGATGGTGAAGATGTTGTTGTGGTCGTATTTCTCGATGAAGTCGGCGCGGGTCATGATCTGGCGGGCTTCGTGAAGGGGGAAGGACGGAAGGATATGGCCGATTTCGGGGTCGTAGGTTGTGTCCATTTCTGCGGATTTGTCGACGAGGGCTTTGGCGAGGACTTGGGCGCAGGAGGCGAATTTTTGTTGGTCCATTACGTCGCTAGGGTGTGTTAGTGTCTTTGTTAAGATCGCTTGATATGGAAGGGGATTGGGCTTACTCATCCATTGTTTCTCCTAGGATGCCGCAGCGGTTAAGGAACCATGTCTTTTCGTTCTGGAGGATTAGTTTTGCCATGCCTGCCATGTCGTGCGATTTTGCCACACGACTCAAGAAGTTGATGCGGCCGCCGACGAGGTCGTAGATGTCGGAAAGTTCCTGCTTTTCGATGGGTTTCTCGGGGAAGTAGCGTGATCTGTAGCTTGCGAGGGCGGCAATGGCTTTTGGTTTGGGGAGGTCGCGCACGGTAACAACCTCCATTCTAGTAGCGTATGATTTGAGGCGTTCGTAGATCCAGTAGTCATCACTGTTGAAAACGAACGTGACAAGATTCGAAGCTGCCCACTGCTCGGCGCGTTGTTGACACAATTCAATCAGATCGCGTCCGTCATCATCGTCGCGGATAAGGTGGGTGGAGTTTATCACAATTATCATTGGGCCCTTTTGCTTCTTTTTCCGGTCTAAGGCTACCTTCTCCAGTTTGTTGAAGGCCCGCTCTATATCCAGGAGAGCTGTAGTATCTCTTGGCCCGCGTACGGAGAAGAGGCTGCCAATATAATCCTATGCGAGAACATTAGCTAACGTATGACGGCCACCGCTGTCGGGCGAACCGGGCAATTGAGCGCCTAGGCAGTCAAGGCAAAACGCATTGTGCAATGTGTTCATGTGCCTCGCCGATCAATGTATGACCAAACTGGAGTAGGTTGCTTGGAGAGACTTGCCTCATGAAATTCGTAGTTAAGGGCTTTCCCGAGCCTAATTCGAAAGATTTCCAAATCTGCATGCGCGTCCAGCATAGAGATGCCATCACCGTCGACCTTTCTCATAGCCTCTATGAGCATGGAACTTTTGCCCGTTCCTTTCTCTCCGACGAGCAAGTAATACCGCCCTTTCTTCTGGCCGGACATGATTGCGTCGATAGTTTTCTGCTCGGGCTGCTCGAACCAGACCTTCGTAACGTCGTCTTTCTCGACGTCGCCGTCCTGAACATTCACAGCGTCTTTAGCTGAAGGAGTAGGTGCTGCAAGGTCGAGCACGGGGTCCCCTGGATCGAAGGCTAATGATATTTTTCGGAGAACGAGTGCTTTGTAGTACAAGTGATAGCCGTAGCCAGCAGCGCCCAATACTGCCAGACTCGCGAAGGTCGTTGAAGCAGACTCGAACATCTTCCACGCTGTGCTTTTCCAGCCAGGACCGTCGTCTTTCCCTTTTCGAGGTTCATCCTCAGATACATCTGGCTGATCGGGGCCCGTCTGTGGTGATGGATCTGGCCGTGGATTTTGATATTGGCGAACAGATCTTGATGTTGCAAATGGTCGTGAGTAACAAGCAACGTGATGATAGATTATGCGCCTGCCAACCAGCGGTCTGAGCGGTTTCATGTTGTGGCGCCCACCAGGGCTTGTGTTAATGACGCCCACTAGATGTTTTGATCGTGTATGAGACTCTCAATGCAACTTATACGGCCTACACACCTGCATGGAACAGGACTCCCCACATATGACCAAGCCAAGTGCGATCACATCGACGTTGCTGCTTGCGGCAATGGCGTGCGAAGGAACGATAAATGTTGATGTAATCAATTGTAGTCCAGATGGTAAGACAGTGAAAGAACGATGAACGCAATGAATGACTTGGTCAAGACAAGATACTACAAGCTGCCTCCGAAGCACAGAAGGAATGACAAGAGCGTGTTCGTTGTGGATGGTCAAATCGAGATTCTACCTACAGCTGGCATTCGGATCTAGGAGCTGTCGTTCTTGGCCGAGTTCAGCAACTTGAAGTTGTCGCGCATTTTGTGGAGACCAATCAAAAGGGGAATACGCTAGCGCTAGACTAGTAGTGGTGGCAGAGTAGCACGTGCTACTTACGACTTCCGCAGCCAAAGCTTTGGGACACGTCAAGCACCTTTGACAGTGGCTCTCTGAACGGATCATGCAGGAACAATGAAACGTGCAATCTGCTAGCGCCATATGATGCAGAGGCTGAAGGCAGCAGTGGGCGCAGCAGGGTCCTACTAGGTCACTGCTGCTTGAGCCGCTCGCGCGTCCCGAGGCAATGACCTAGACCACTCAACAGTCATCACGACTCGTGAATTGAGAATTCTGCTCGGCTTGCTTCATCCGCTCCTGCCCGTGACATCGTGGTTTTACGGTCGCCGAAGGCCTGCCTTCTCATCTGGACGCTTTCCACAAAGAACACGCTACCCCATCTGAATCGTCATGTTGATGCTCCAATAACAGGACCGGCCGCATAAGGTACAGACAGCTCGGCGGGCAAGATAGCCAAGATCTGACAATATACTATGTTAAGGTTCCAGGTTGCGGTGCGGCACACTTCGATACACATATCAGGAGTTATCCAGGCCTAAACTCTCGACTCGGACGAGATAGCCAGGAGCCCTACGTGCACCGCAGCCCACCCAGCAACATCAGCTCGTATTGTCGCACCAAGTGGCAGACCTGCCGAACTCTACTACAGCTCTGAACAGGTTTGCCAAGTGCGGTTCGGCATGACCGCGGACTCGGTCCACTCCGCGAAACCTCAGCAGATGCTGGACTGCGAACTATTGAAAGCCCTTCGCGGTATCACAAGCTGGCAGCAGAAGCTCGAGTATCATGATGCCTACAAGGTCTAGCTAGCCCTCATGACCGCCTCGACAACATTCTTACGCTCGATAGCCTCTGGTCGGATGGTGAGACACATGTATGTGACCATGCACGATGCGCCGGTTGCTGCAAGGTATATAGCACAAATTGTGAAGGTCGCTGCTGCTGGACGAGCGACAGATCCTCCCGATACAGCGTACGGCCCTCCTCCATCAATTTTCAGAGCACGACAAATTGCTACTACGTTTCAAGTGCTGAGCCTCTCACTCGAACTACAATTACAAATAGTAGAGGCATATATCCTGAGTTCAGTTAGGCGAGATCACCTCATCTTGTGTGACCGGGCATTTCACCCATCTGACAGGCTCGCGACCCAGTCAATCAACATGGTTTAGAGGACCGCCCTTTCACTGGCTCAGGTCAGCCACGCTGTCTCTATCATTGTCAAAGACACGAAGAGAAGACTTGGCAATCGTACAATATATTCTAAACCCATCCATTTCTACCACGAAGCCCTTACCAATCGAATCATATCTTCACAGGTACTACAGCGACTTCCTTAGATTCTACAAGGTACTAGCACCCTAGTCTACCCCTTAGAACCCCGAACCGGGGGTACAGGGACGGTATTGTCAGCCAACCAGGCAGAAAGACTACTACAGCAGGAACAGGCGATCGACCATCATATCCTGCTCGAGGTGCAGTACTCTAAGCCGCGAGTCGTCGAAAGCAGCGTTGAGACCAAGGCCATCATCCCTGCAAACAGCAACACTCGGAGCACCATCAACGCCAAAAGCAAGGTCCACACCCTGAGCGAGGGTCAAGCACATAGACACATATCTCTTGAACAATGAAGACATACTCCTTGGACAACGAGATGATATCCTGCGAGGCACTCTCTTTCACATTAGAGCACATTACACGCGATTGCCGATATCGACCTTGGGGGCTGTGACGATGGTGGGAGTGGAAGGGTCTACTGGGCACTGGGCAAGACGTCTACATGTTGGCGAAGCATACAACCGCATCTGGGCTCAACATTCCCTGCTCGCCGACATCGAGAAGGCTTCAAATCGTATGGAGCTTATAGGAAAAAGCGATTGTATGAGGCTACCACCACCACTTCGTTGTTAGGCAATTGCCTGCAGTATTGCCACACCTGCTCGCGGAACCTCGATCGATAACTCCGAATCCTGCATCCTATGCCAGTACAATCAAACAAACGTTTCTCACCTGTCCATCAAGGTGTGGCTCTGGATCTTTATCCGCACACAACCGATTCGTTCACAATGACGGCCCAAACAACAACGCCCGGTGCCACTGCTGGACACATAAACTCCAACTACTATACCGGATCACAGAACATGCCATCACGAAATGAAATGACAGCACTGCAGAACACCCTTGGTCCTTACCTGGTGGAAAGTAACGATCCACATCCAGATAACAAGGTCAATATCCACTCCAGCATAGCACGCGATGAAAGCACCCGTACCTGGACCTCCAAACTGGTCAGGGAAGGAGAAAGAAGAAGAAGGACAAGGACGGTATGCATGTGACAGGCGAATACAAGAATAAGAGACGTCAATACCAGTCAATCCACATGAACAGTACATAATTTCCAGATGCGGCGGGTCGTCCGAAGTTTGTGGTGGCGCCGGGCAAGGTTACCAAGAAGAGAGTCGTCCTGTACAACCGGACCTGGGACTCGAAGGCCAGTGGGCCACTTAGAATCAGCGATAGATGGCCAATTCCTCCAACACCACCACCTCCTCCTCCACAATCACCACTACCAGTGCACCACCTCCTCCATAATCACCACCTCCCCCACCACCACCGCCTTCAGCAACGGCCTAGCGGCAAATTCTAGGGAGTAAAGCTAGGAAGATGGAAGACGAGAGGCGCAGGGATACATAGCTGGAGGTATAGCAGAATCGAAAGCGCTGCTAATGGACCACCATGATCTTGTTGTCTTAGACAGATACCAAAAGTATGGCAGGTCCGAAGGACATGAGATAGCTGGCTCCTGAATAAATGAATGAATGAGAATGATTTGACGTAACCCAGAGGTCCTAATTCGCTGCTTTGATGATAGGGCATAAGGGCTTCGAGACTGAACAAGGGCCACCTATGTCTTCCTAGAGTTCCGGATGCAGTAAGGGCAGCTCAACTGCTTTTCGTGCTTGTGTCTGTTGCTCCAGGACACTAAGATCTGCGTAGGACTACTTGGGAAGGCGTTGACACAAAGACAAAGAACACCAGCTTCCGACATCGTGGGCATCTGAGAAAGGAGGGATGGAGAGGACGATGGCATAAATGGCAAGGAGAAGAGACGGAAACTGGGATCGCGGACATCTCAGGCTTGGAAAGCAGAGAAGGAACGCCGGCAGACAGATGTTCCAAAGCCTTGAGGCATGCCATTTCAGCAGTCATCGCCAGGATCACTGAGGAGCCGGAGAACGTAAACAGGCGACAGTTGATGACTACTTATCTTTACTTTGGTGCTGCGTGCGAGCATTACTTGAGACTTATCCATTTTTCGCAGGCTCTGGGTTAAGCTCAGGATACTGTCAAGCTGTGCAGGGGACGAGTCATGCGTGCGGTCGTTTGAACTCTCGTCGGTCATCCCGATGCGCGACATATGAGAGAGTTGTTCTCGTCGGGTTGCAGCTGCCTTGTCCAAATGAGAACCACGTATATTGAGCAAAGTGAGCTCCTGGAGTGTTGAAGGGAAAAAGGCAAAGGAGCAGTTGTCCGGCATGACCCGAACAGAAAACAAGCATCTTCTTCAGCGATGCTATCATTGGCTGGCTCTCGGCTAGAAACAACTGCAGCTCCAAAATGTTTTATGAGAATCATAACGTAGTCGCATGCTACAATTTCCAGACAGTCTTCTCATCTCCTGGTCATCATCTTCTTCGAATGCTCTGTACAGTATATCCATTTCAAGCTCTTGTTGTATTCTAATCCTTTCGTCATTCATTTCGACCGTCATTAGACCTCCAGGGCTGTTAACTTCGTGGTGTACAATACCTTGACTTGTACTATAACTCCAATTTCAATACCTCTTCTAATGGCTGCTTCCAACGGTGATGCGAAGATTGAAAATGGTACAGAAGCAACATTGTCCAGAACTTGCGCAATTACTGATGCCAATGTATAGATGTACAAGACGAAAAGTCCCTGACGAACGGAGTGCACGACCACGAGCACGAACATGACCACGACCACGAGCATCATCACCATGATCATGATGATCCAAACGCTGCGACCATGTTTCAGGTCAACATCAAGCTCCCCCACAAGCCTCACAAGATGACATTGCCTGTCTCGAGCCAGGAAAGCTGCCAGGACTTGAGGCAATCCATCGTAGAGACACCAGAAACATTCCAGTACACCTGCTTTCATCTCGAGCACAATGGGGAACGAATCAATGATTTTGTCGAGCTCTCCGAGGTCAAGGATCTCAAGGCCGACTCCGAGATCACCCTTGTCGAAGACCCATACACGGAGAAGGAGGCCCGGATGCATTTGGTCCGTATGAGAGAGCTGATAGGGGCTGCTGGAGACCGATCCGACCAGCTGCAGGGAATTTGTGCTGGCACTTCATTGCATGATGATCTGTTCGGCTCGGCCGTGGCCACTGAGAATGCAAAAGAGAAGACGGCAGATACACAGGGCTCTCTGGCTGGTTACGATATGGAAAGCAAACCAGAAATCGACACCATCTTGCCCAAGGACCAGAACACTCTGCCTAAGACTGTCAAGGCTCTCTCTGTGTCTCAATGGAACCCTCCGCCACACCATCTGCGCCAGCGTGGTCATCTGCTTTACCTTATTCTCACCACTAACGAGGGCGAACAGCACCAAATCACTGCTAGCATAAGCGGCTTCTTCGTCAACAGATCCTCCAGCAACAAATTCGATCCTTTCCCGAAACCTGCACCGAAAAACCACAGTGGCCACTCGCTACTGGGCCTCATTTCCCTGCTGTCACCCTCTTTCAATTCCTCCTTCCTTGAGCTGCAGAAGGTCAACGGTGAAAAAGACCTCCTTACTACCTTTCCCTTCCAGAATGCTATTCCGGCAAATCCATGGATTGTGCATCCATCCGCCGCACAGCATCACCAGTCCGACCAGACCCGATCGCAAGAAGCATATCTGATTGGTGGTTCTGATGGTGCAGAAAACCTAAGAGACTGGAACGAGGAGTTTCAAACCACAAAAGAGCTGCCGCGAGAAACACTACAAGACCGTGTCTTCAGAGAACGATTGACTTCGAAACTCTTTGCGGATTACAACGATGCTGCTGCTCATGGTGCTGTCCTTGTAGCTAAAGGCGAAGTCGCTCCTCTCAACCCGACTGAAGGCAAGGATGCTCAGATCTTCATCTACAACAATATCTTCTATTCGTTCGGCGCGGACGGTGTCCAGACCTTCGCTAGTGAAGGAGGTGACGAAGCTGCCAGAGTAGCCGTTGGCAAGGATGTGACTGGCGTCAAAGCAGTGAATCAGCTCGACATTCAAGGACTATTCACTCCTGGTACGGTCGTAGTCGATTACCTGGGCAAGCGCATCGTTGGTCAGAGCATCGTGCCTGGTATCTTCAAGCAGAGGGAGCCAGGTGAGCACCAGATCGACTATGGTGGAGTTGAGGGTCGAGATGTTGTCACTGAGAACGAAGCATTCGTGCCTGTATTCGAGAAGCTATCGAAAGCTCTACACGTGAAGAAGCATGCCGTTTGGGACAAAGAGGGCAAGAAACATGACCTTGAAGGCAGTGTGGAGACCAAGGGTCTGCTTGGAACGGATGGCCGAAAATACGTACTCGACCTCTACCGAATAGCTCCCCTCGATGTGGCCTGGCATGAGCAAGTCGCAGCTGAGGCAGATGACAACAAATACCCTCACCGAATGTCTATCCTGCGATTGGAGCTAGTCGAAGCCTACTGGCGAAGCAAGATGCAAGAATATGTCAAGGCTGAGGTCGAGAAGAAGAAAGCGGCGAAGCCTGAACAAAAGGAGA
Source organism: Knufia obscura (assembly GCF_036327395.1). Classification (NCBI taxonomy): domain Eukaryota; kingdom Fungi; phylum Ascomycota; class Eurotiomycetes; order Chaetothyriales; family Trichomeriaceae; genus Knufia; species Knufia obscura. Next base: position 94,064 of record NW_027042705.1, read on the forward strand.
TCGAAGCTCAAAAGAACGACGAGGAAAAGACCGAGGAGAAGACTGAAGAGAAGAAGGAAGACGTCGAAGGTGATGAGAAGCCAGCCGAGCACGACCGAGTCGACCTCTCCAACTTTGATCTGGCTCTCAATCCAGACGTATGCAGCGGCCAGGTTCCGCAAACAGATGAAGAGAAGGCTGAATACTTGCAAGACGAGAAAGAAGTTCGAGCTGTCTGCGACTTTCTGCGATCCAAAGTCATCCCAGAGCTCATTCACGACCTATACGAGAGCGACGTGGGCTTTCCCATGGATGGCATTGCGCTCACACAACTGCTCCACAAGCGAGGTATCAACCTACGGTATCTTGGCCTGCTAGCAAAGCAAGCTGAAGAAAAAGGCACTCGCATCAAAGCATTTGTGACTGTCGCCGTGCAGGAGATGATCGCGCGATCATTTAAGCATATTGCGAACAATTACCTTCGACATCTGCCTTCTATCTTTGCGCCAGCATGCATTTCACACATGCTGAATTGTTTGCTCGGTCAACAAGTGGATGCTTCGCCGAAAGCTGAGATTGGTGAGGAACAGTCGTTCTATCCTGATGCTGACTACTCGTTCCAGCAACTTACGCCGGAAAAGCTCGCCAAAGATATTGAACAACAAGTCCAAATGAGATACAGATACGATCTGTCTCAGGAGTGGCAATCTGCTGTGAAGCCGCTGCAGCTTCTGCGAGAAGTCTGCCTGAAAAATGGCATTCAGCTTGCAGCAAGAGATTTTGCATTCACGAAAGACGCCGCTACAGAGAAGTCGGCCACAAATGGTGACGCGTCTAATGGTGTACATCACGAAGAGAACAAGAAAAAGAAGAGCAAGAAGGCTCGTGCTCGATCAGAATCTCCTGCTGTGGCTGATACACCTGCCAAGCGGTCGACTACATTCGTGCCTGATGATATACTGAATGTCACACCAATTGTCAAAGACGCATCACCGAAAAGTTCTTTGGCAGAAGAAGCGCTTGAAGCCGGCAAAATCTCGCTAGCACAAGGTCAGAAACAGCTTGGTCAAGAGCTTGTGCTTGAATCTCTATCCCTACATGAGCAGATATATGGCATCTTACACCCAGAGGTCGCCAAGATGTACCACTCCCTATCGACAATTTACTATCAGACAGATGAGAAGGAGGCAGCAGTCGAACTCGCGAGAAAGGCTGTCATCGTCACAGAACGAACTCTTGGCATAGATTCTCACGACACCATCCTTGCTTACCTCAACTTGTCCCTGTTCGAACACCACGTGGGCAACACGAAACGTGCCCTGAAATATGTACGTCATGCGCTTGACGTGTGGAAGGTCATCTACGGACCCAATCATCCCGACTCAATCACCACAATGAACAATGCCGCCGTTATGTTCCAGTCGTTGAAAGAATACGCCGAATCACGAAGATGGTTCGAATCTTGCTTCAAGGTTTGCGAAGAATTCTACGGCAAGCAGTCAATCAACGCTGCCACAATTTTGTTCCAGCTTGCCCAAGCACTCGCCCTGGATGGAGATGCCAAGGGTGCCGTAAACAAGATGAGAGACGCATACAATACTTTCCTCAGCGAGCTTGGACCCGAAGACCGCAACACCAAAGAAGCTGAGACGTGGCTGGAGCAGCTGACTCAGAACGCCGTCAACATTGCCAAGCAAGCCCAGTACCTGGAAAAGCGAGGCATCAAATACATGCAGATGCCATCTCGTCTGCGAAGCGGCACACGCCTGCAACCACAGAATGCATCGACTGCTGAACCAAGAGCCACGACTGCCAACGGTACCACAACAACGTCGACCTCGTCGCCATCAGCAAGCGGTGCAGATATGCGCAGCATCGACGAATTGTTGCGGTTCATCGAGGGTGGGGACATGGCTAGTCCTAAGACCAAGAGCAAGAGGAAGAGTCTCAATCCGAAAGCGCGAGGCCGAAAGACGACAGCTGCTGCTTAGGAGAACAGCGAGCATTCTTCACAGAACGTGATTACCCAGGGTCAACTGAATAATACTGCATATCCGGACTGCCATTTGCAAACGTATGATTAATCGTTACAGTCCCGCATCGCCGTGAGACACGACGAAGAAAACTGTCGCATTGCATCGAGAGTTGGGCTGGAGCATATTACTGGCGGCTGTATAATTTGCCATATTCGGGAAGTGAGGACATACTGTCGTCCGAGGCCCGGACATGACCAGCTACATGATCTCGATGATCTCAAGGTTCGATTATACCAGTTGCTGGAGGCAAGGTGATATTGTATGAGTGTACAGCTATAGTTCAACAGTGTATAAAAATGTCGAAAGCACGATTCCCCACTTCATCAGGATTCTTCTTTTGGTGATTTCTGCATGGATACTGTGGTACGTAGGCTACGCCATTAGGTAAGTAAGTCGCAGACTGCGGTTGAAGAAGGGGGAATAAATCGGAAGGTGCAAATCAATAAGACGCAGAGTGCAGATTGAGAAGATAGTATGCCTGTAGTCAACCGCGTGAAGCGACTGCTTCTCCTTCTGAAATGCACGTCTGCCCTACCGCAGTCGAACACGGGTACGACGGTCAGACACAAATTACTAGTTGTTCAGGTGACTGCTCGCCATGCTAACCAACCTCAATGTGCTCTTCGTGGTCGGCCCTATACATATGAGCACCCAGCAAAGTCATTTCATAACCTTGTGTGATACCACTAACGGTCTGAAAGATTTAGCGAGCCCAGGTGTATCTGCTAAGGCAACACATGAGGCAACTATGATTCCTGTTAGTTGTTCACAGTTCGTGTCTCGAACTCCCTGACACTCGTGCTTATGGTGTTCACACTGTCCTCCTCCACACACGATGACAGGTTCAGTGACCGTCTGCACGACTTCCCGTCATTCGAGGGTTCAGTTGTGACACTGCATGAAATAGAACAACTCGAATGTCGTAGGTGTCTTAGCTGCTAACCATACCAGTATCGACATGGACGTCGAAAAACCTCAGCTTCCTTGGCGAATTAGGGCTGCCTATGCTGTGAACACCGAACACTAGGGGGTCCTCTTCGCCTTCAGCGACGCAGGCGCATATAACATAGATGATGCTCATGTAATCGTCGAGGCCTGTGAAAATGACAAGAGCTTAGCTCAGGCAGCAAAGGTGTTCAGCCAGCAGTAGGTTTGGAGGCAATATAATCGAGCAGGACAAACGAGCCGCGCTCCACTGTGATTGTCTCACGAGCACGGTACGTGAGGCCACACCTCTCAACTACCTTGATGCTGCCAGGATTTCGATGCTCAACTTCAGCAAGCAGGATCTCTGACACAACTTTCATGCCTTCGCTCGAAGCAGAGCCTTGCTCGTCTTGACCCCACTCCAATCCCATCAAATGCAATTTGTGCTCGTCGTCCACGTTTTGGGGATCGATCTCCATCACTCGTCTCTCTAATTTCCACCAAGCATTCAGAAACGCCTGTACCGCTGTCGTGGCAATCCGTTTACCCCACCACTCAGTCCTAAGCATGTATCCCAAGTGAGGTACCGGGTCAGTACGGTGACAGCCCATATTGCCTATGTGCTCCCACGGCTCACCATCTTGCCTCGCCCATATCATCCAACCGAATGTGGTGGCATCATTAGGTGGTAGAAAGCGGTCCATCCACTGTTGAGATGTTGCGAGGTCGGGGTCACATGTTCCGATTTCAGTGTTGACCATTACTGCCTCCTGGGTGCGGAGACGGTGGACATGCTCTAGGTCGTTGGGCGCAAATGGGCGGAGTTGAATCGTGAGGTAGTCATTGACGCGGGCTACAATAACTTTGCGATCCTGTGTCGGAGGAAAGATTGGTCGAGTTGTTTGGTAGCGACTGAGTCTTGGTGCATGTTGTGGCTGGTCTGCCATACTTGGTGCTGCGTTGTGGTAGCGGCGAGACCAGGTGTAGTGCAGGATGCTGTGCAGTCAGTATTCTCACCTCAATAAGTCAGTCGCTCTGATGGACTGACTAGAGCGCTTTTATCTCTGCAGCTGTCTGTAAGGCAAACGGTGGTGAGTCAGCAAAGCTCGCTCACGCCCTTCGTGTTCAATGATGCCTCAACCAGGCAAACTGAAACGGCAAGCACGCCTTGCGAGCCTACGGGTTGCTCTTGAGGTACACTGCGTGGCCAGAATTGTAACGCTAGTGCGAAATACATATCAATAATCACAAACGTTTATATGGATGCAGTGCTGCTTCGGGTTGTCAAGCCATCGCGGCCAACGACTCGCAGTCCATACTGGGAGTTCGTTTTCTTTTTGGTCCTACCGTACAAAAGATGTCTATATGCACCTGCGAGCTACATCTTGCGTGCCATTGCTCACAAAGATTTCATGCCGATGTTTCGCAGCAATATAAACAAATCTGCCAGCAAACATCAAGATGGAGGCAGGCAGATTGCTTGGAGACAGGGATACCCCGTGAACCGAGGCATGTGTTCCACATAACCACGCGCTGTCTGAAACGGATTGCCGTGGCGTCCAGATGGCACGAAGCTTGAAAAGTAAAAGTTTGGTAAGTGGCGGTTTTAGCGACGAGTTGGCTGGTGGGCAAGCTCGGGCAAGCCAATCGCGCCTGCCAAAGAAGTCGTGCCAATGCTTTCGATTGTACGCGTGATACACAGCGAAGAAGGTTGTTGGTCCAAGGCATTCTAAACACAGAGTTCAGTATTTTGCAGCTACGAAATTCCGTGGTTGAATGCCTTGAGTCTTGAAACGGCAAAGATACTGTTATCGAATCATAACATCCAGGGGGTGAAATCGAGTTGGTTCGATCGCCAGGAGCCAAGATATGAAGATGTGGACGGAATCACATCGAGCTTCGCGGCCCAATGCGATGCCAGCTTCGAGAGTCTCAGGGTCCGGTCATGCTTCGCAAGGTGGCTGGACTAAGACACAACCAGCCTGCTTCCGCTGTGTGAATTAAGTTGACCACCTGGGGAAGACCGCCTGTAGCGCAAAGAACGTGCAGTTCAGCTAGCCTAAAGAGTGGTGAGGAGAGCTCTTGACCTCCACTTTATGGACATCGCATCCCTAAAGCCCACCAAGCCACTTTACTGGCACCGAATTGAAAGTCAAACTCTCCTTGTCCTTGATCCAGTTTCTTTATTGTTGTCCCTCTTCTATTTACAACAACATCGCCTTGTATTCGTGCATCTGTTCCAGTGCATTGATCACTCTCCCACTTCACGACACCCAGCCGCGTGTGCAGGCCAACTACTGCTTAGATTGTCACGAAACTTTGGATACGTACAAACGCCCGTGCCAACGCAGATCAAAATCAGAATCACCTGTTCAGCGGTAAATACACCTGCGCACGCCCGACCACTACGAGCGGCTCGCTGCATCGCGACCTGAGGATACCTACGCCTAGAAGGAATTGAAACATACTCACACTACGAATCAAACACCGTCGCATTCGAAATATCCAGAGCTTTAGCAGCCATGTCCGCTGTCGCACCTGGTACGTGCCAGATAGGATGCCATATGCCGATTTCCATTGGGTGCTGTCGCTATGGACACCCTGCAGAAATGCTTGGAAGTGTTTCACGCTGACCAGGGAACTGCAGATCGCGGAGCATCGCCTCTGATGTCCAACAATCCCTTTCGCAACAAGATTCATTCCCATATCTCACCGGAACCTTCACCTAGACCAATATCTACCAACCCTTTCCTTGATATTACCGAGGTAAACCAAGGCGCGGTCGAGACCAACCACGACGCTGTCACTATGAATAGCTCAGTCAACAAAGCAACCGATGCCTTTGTAAGAGCATACTTCGAAACAAAGAGATTACTCCCTGCTAATCACCACAAATAGTCACAACTGGAAGTTACCGATACGCGGAACGATTTACAAAAGACGAGATCGAGACAAGCAAACGGCGGCCCCCAAAGACCTGATCACCCATCGCTAAGAGGATTTCCTCCGCCACCAGGACACCGACCCGCGAACTCGGACGAAGCAAGAAGACGCCACCAACCAGCGCCACGAAGAGAGCTAGACATATTTGCAGACCCTTTTGAGCCTACAAGACCACGAGACAGAGAACGGAAACCACGACGCAACTCGGAAAGCTCTGTTCGTGAAAAGCCAAGTATGGATCCAGAAGAGGAGAGACGGCGAAGAGAACGCAAATACCGTGAATCTAAGAGAGACGGTAGCAAGTCTAGCAAACCGAAGAACAAGAAATTGGATGTGATTGACAAGTTGGATGTAACAAGCATTTACGGGACAGGCTGTAAGTCGTGATTATCGTGTCTTCTACGATAGACAGCTGACCATTGATAGTGTTCCATCACGACGGCCCATTCGATGCTTGCAACCCACACCGGAACCGCAAGCGGGAGAGGTATGCGCCAATGCAAGCGTTCCCCAAGGATTCAATCAACATGGTTATGGGGGGCTCCGGTCCTGTGAACAAGAGGATGGACTACGACAAGTACCATGGCCGAGGCGAAGAGGCACATCGCGATTACAACGAGGCTGCCATAGCTGAAGATAATGTCGAACCATACCGCAAACCTGATGGCAGCATTGGCTACAACCCCAACGGCAGAGAAGTGCTGCATGGTGATGAGAGCGCAGGACTAGGCACAAGCACTTTCCTCGAAGGAGCACCAGCCAGCCGTGCAGCCATACAGCGACGTGAAAGTGAGTACGAGTCCCAACAGCCAGAGGAGCGACCGGGTCTCTCAAGAAAGAAGTCACTAGCACAAAAGATTCGGGGAGTTCGACCAAGCCGCGACCGATTTGCATCAGCCGACGGAAGAGCTGGTGCAACTAGTCCGCCCATGATGACCGGCCAAAGTGATAGCGCTGTCAACCCATTCTTTAGGGATTTCAATGGGGAGGTGAAGAAGGACAATGCGCAAATTACATTCGACGAACAGCCAAAGCCCAGTCGAGCTCGAGCTCCCAGTAGTCCTAAGAGGAACGAACTCGAGAGACGAAACACAACGGAAAATGGCGGAGAGGAGGGCTCGAAGCCGACAGGTCTGCTAGGGCGCATGAAGTCCTTGAAGGGAGGAAGACGCCCTGTACGACGGGACACGAACAGTTAAGGGGTACAAGTTTGGATGAAAACAAGGGGTATCTTTTGGTGCAAGTTCTGTCAGATAGAACGAACGGTGACTGCTTTCTGGAAAAGTGGTTACATATCCTCAGAAATGGCTGTGACGACCCTGCTTACCAGCAGCATGAAATGATCTAAATAAAATGAAATGCAACAAATAGTGCCACTTAGTGCCACGTTCTGCATTGACCACTACATAATCTTAACGATGGTGAGGCTGGCTCGGCTGGTGTGAAGAAAGAGTTTCGAGCTTAGGGCAAAGCAGATTGCGCTTGCTTGCTCAGGTTGATCGCCCAGGCAATGACGTCTTGTGTTCGCTCGAGCCTGCCCAAAACAACCTTGCGAACTCACACGCGCAACTTTGTGGTCCAACACTTGCGGTTCGCAAACTGATTTTCAGCTTTTTCTTCCTTCATCACTTTCCGCAATTTCTCGTTATGCCACGGTCTCGAAGAGAGAAATCAGCTTCGGTGTCAAGCGCTGCGGCGCCTGCAATCAACGGCACGATGCCACCTCCATCACCGCCATCGAGCTCTACCAGGTCGAGCCCAGTCGCGACGCGTCGCAAAGCGCCTTCTGTCAGCAAAGCAGCCGCAATCGCCAACCTACCTCCTCCGAAGTCAGCGCATGGACCTGAGAAGCCGTCTGTGCTGGGGTTCGTCGTCGCAGCGGTGGTCAGCCTGGTTGCTGAAGGACTAGCTCACGAAGCAGCATCGATCTACAACACGGGCGAGCTTGCTCGGATCTCGAAAAGAGATGCTACATGGTACGAGATTGGAGGTCTACTCACTTGGAAGATTACTTTGCTAGCGACCTGCTGGTTTGGCGGCCTCGATGGTAATGAGCTCTCATACGTGCTTAAGGCTTACGCTGACTCGCTTTCTAGCCGTTGATGTTGCATCTCTGAATGCTCTTCTTGAGACTCCAAAGTTCATTCTGCTACACTACTTCTACCTGATATCGAGCTTCGAGCTGGTCACCAAAAGCACCATCTCAATCTTAGCAAAGGCTCTTCCTTTCTACATAATGAGACCGCTCAGCGCACCACACGCCGCCTCAGACACCACCAAAGCAACAGCTAAACTGCGGAACAGAACTATCATCAACGACCCAATCACCACAATCGCTACATCTGCAATGGCAACACTAGCATATGCAGTCACGCTCCAGCTGGCCTTCAGCTTTTTCCTCCCAAGCTTTCTCATCACTCACTTCTCGCCCCTGCCATCCCTTGAGTGGGCCTACAACGTGGCAACGACGTTTCCGACTCTTCTGATGTGGCTTGCACCTGCTGGCATCGCAAGTACCCAATTCCTGTTCAGGCCATCCGAAGGCGCAGCGTCATCTTCAAATGCAGCGACTGGCCCAAACTCGATTGCACTGACGCACTCCCATTTCGATCCAGCAACCGCATCATTTGTGCAGCATATCTATCACAACGTCTGGGGCTGGTATACTTCTAGGCAAAAGGAGCTTATTGGACGAACTATTGTTCTTGGTGCTTTCCTGCTCACAGAGACGGTCGTTCAGCTTTGTGGTGAGGTTCAAGGTGTCGAGCTACTTGGTGCTGCTGGGTATGCTTCTACTTGGTTGGTGGGTGCGATCACTCTGGGTGTCGTTCTTGAATGGGTGGGCAGACCGAGTGATTAGGAAATTGTCGAGGAGGCTAGAAACTGATATGAGGATGGATGCGAAGGCTGGAAGGCTTTAAGAAGGACTCGCCCGTTCTTGAAGTCTGGCGTGATCGAGGCGCTCTGCTGCCCGGAGGCGATTGTGTAACACAGATACCCAGAGAACAACACGTATTCATTGCTTTTGTTTTTGGCTGGTCCTCAGGATTGTGGAAAGAGCGGCATGCTGTGTCACTCGACGCACCGGGACCTAAGGAAGCTGGAATGATCTCTGTACCGCCGGACACAAGGCCTGCTCCCGCAGGTCTACATACTTACTGCGAGTACAGTACTCTACGGTAACCCAAGGTCTTTGCATAGGCGAGTTGAATCACACAGGAATCTGTCGAACAACTACAGAAGCCGCAGCTGAGGAGGGGCCCGCAGCCCAGGAGAGACGTCGGCTAGAGTCGGGCATGTGCCGATGTAGTGGAAAGGACTCACAAGCAACATAGCTTGAACATTAATCACAACGTCTATGCTATTTTATGGACATAATAGCACTCCTCGTATTTGTTCTCTACATGGTAACGAATGCAACTATCGCCCCTATATGATGTTCCTCGTTGATGCGAACTAGGTGGTGTTTTACCGTCAATAATCTCAAAAGTCATATTGACCAGAAGGCAAGACAACGTCACGATGCGTCTCGGAGTCGTGCAAGCGCTAGCCGAGGTTGTAGTTTTCTATCGTTTTCGAGCACCAGCAAGCTTTCAAGCTCGAAGCCCACCATTCGGGCTACCCGAATGAAGAGCTTGTGGGGAGCATGCTTCGACCTGCACTTTTCCCATGAAGAGCTTCTCGAACCTTGTGCACTTGATGGGTGGGGAACGAGGAGAACACGGCGACCTGGAGTGAGGGGTTCTCGCCATCTGGACGAGCTGGAGTAATCGCTAGATTCATAATGTCCGATCTTTACAAAAGGCTCGTTGGCACGCGCAATCTCTCGTTCTTACAGCATAGCAGAGGGTCATTGCATACAGTAAAGTTACATCCACAACCGCAAAGATGTCCTACAAAGTCCCCTTCGAGCTGAAGAACCCTGACCTCCTCAAGTACGATTCGTACGTCCATGGCGAGTGGGTGAAAGCCAAATCTGGCAAGACCTTCGAGGTCGTTGATCCTGGCTCCGACAAGGCCTGGGCTGCCTGTCCCGACAACGCCGCCGAAGATGTCGACAATGCCATCCAGTCCTCCCACAAGGCGTTTCAGGAATACAAAGTGTTGAACCCCAGAAAGCGAGCCGAGCTGATCCTCGCATGGCACCACCTGATCACAGAGAACAAGGATGACCTTGCTAAGATCTTGACATATGAGACGGGCAAACCTCTTGCTGAATCACATGGAGAGCTTACCTATTCTCTGGGCTTCACATGGTGGTTTGCGGGCGAGGCAGAACGTATCCAGGGAGCTATTCAGACGCCTTCTGCACCGAACAGGAGGATGTTCGTCGTTAAGCAGCCAATTGGTGTAGCAGTTGCGCTTGTGCCATGGAACTTCCCGATTGCCATGATCTTGCGGAAGGCTGGTGCTGCCTTTGCTGCCGGTTGTACGATGGTTGTTAAGCCGTCGCCCGAAACACCACTGACTTGCTTGAGTTTGGCGTACCTGGCGTCGAAGGCGGGCTTTGCACCTGGTGTTTTCAATGTCCTCACAACCTCGCTTGAGAACACGCCACCTCTCTCCGAAGCAATGATCCTGCATCCCCTCACCAAGAAGGTCACATTCACAGGATCAACAAGGGTAGGAAAGCTCGTCGCAGGCCTTTGCGCACGCAATCTGAAGAAATCTACTCTCGAGCTGGGCGGCAACTGTCCATTCATTGTCTTCGATGATGCGAACCTGGACCAGGCGCTCGAGCAGTTCATGGCTCTGAAGTGGAGACATGCTGGCCAGGCTTGTATCACTGCGAACAGGTTGTACGTCCAAGCTGGCGTCTACGACAAGTTTACACAAATGCTGGTCGAGAGGACTTCCAAGCTGAAGATGGGCCATGGTGGTGAGGAAGGCACAACACTTGGACCCGTAACAACACCCAGAGGCTTGGTCAAGGCTCAAGCTCAAGCTGAAGATGCAGTCAAGCTTGGTGCTAAGATGGTGCTGGGTACTGGTAAGGCTGAGAAGAACTCGACCGAGGAGGAAGGAGCCGGCAAGGGCCAGGGTGTCGGCGGCTACTTCATGTCCCCAGTCGTGCTCACAGGCATGACAAGCGACATGTTGATGGCAAAGGAAGAGACTTTTGCACCTGTTGCCGGTCTGTTCAAGTTTGATACTGAGGAAGAGGTTGTCAAACGGGCTAACGAGACAAGCATGGGTCTCGGTAAGTTGCCACTTAACCCTCAAATGAATACTTGCTAACATTGCCCAGCATCATACGCATTCACAAAGAACGTCGACAGGATGTGGAGGATGCTCGAGAACCTCGAAGCTGGTATGATCGGGCTGAATACTGGAAACAGCTCAGCGGCCGAATCTCCTTTCGGCGGTATCAAGGAGTCCGGATACGGCAAGGAATCTGGCAAGGATGTTGCCGTGCGGGAATATTTGATTGAGAAGACTGGTACATTTACGATTGAGGGTCAGTACTAGGCTCGATGTAGGGTCGTATATGAGATCCTTGTTGCAAGTCTGGACCCTATATGCAATCGTACTACAACTTCACGTTACGCACAATGTATTGAAAACGATGCTCAGCCTAAAAAGGCTTAGCCTGTGAGCTTGCCATGGGTGGCAGGGAGCTTTCCCCAGATTTGCGACACCGTTTCCTGCCATCGACTCATCGTCAGCATCTCGATCATGTCGAAGGTGAGCATGTTCATCGAAGTCTCTCAAGCTGCAGATTTCTGCATAGTGTCTCTCCATATTATCTCGTTCATTGACGCGTGTGTCGCGTCGATGTGTGGGGCTCGCACCTGCCCGTCTGCAAGCAAAAGTATCGGTCAATATGCAAGCTTGATCTTCAAGTCTGCAACGTTTTATTCACTCGTTCTTTCCCATCGTTACTGACCTCAAGCCCATCGTTAGCTACCGCTGTCTGCCAGGCTCGGATGCTGTGCGACCAACACTCATGTTGTACTACCTATCCAGCCTTCACTAACCGTTCCTACGGCAATCTGCCAAAATGGCAGCTTCCAGAATTGCTGGCTGGGCTCAGCAGGTCATGCTCTTAACATCTCTACTCGCAAATACTAGTGACTTTGCGGCGGTAGATACTGCAAAGCCAATGGCGCCTACTTCGCTGACAACCTTTCAAGCTCAGGTCACGGTAGCTCCTACTGCTGACATCGGAGCGAACCTGATAGCCAACATTGACGATCCCAATGCTACTGATGCACAGTCAGTATGTCCTGGATATCTTGCAACTCAGGTCGATTTCAATAATTGTGGCTTCACAGCACAGTTGAGCTTGCTTGGGGAGGCTTGCAACGTATACGGCACAGACATACAGGATCTCGTGCTCACGGTCGAACACCAAGCCAAAACAGGACTACACGTCAACATCCAACCTGCTCACGTTACCTCTGAGAATAGGTCTTGGTACATCTTGGAAGAAGGTTGGGTACCTGCGCCCCAGCAGGAAGGATGCCTCGATGAAGCGGACCTTATGTTCAGCTGGACTAACACACCAAGCTTCGGCTTCAATGTCACACGAAAGTCGAGTCAAGAGGTGATTTTCTCCACGGATGGAAGCAAGCTCATATACGAGAATCAGTTCATTGAGTTTGTGACTTCCACGAACGACGACTACAACCTCTATGGTCTAGGCGAAGTCATCCATGGCATTCGTCTCCAACCTGGTTTGACAAGAACAATTTATGCCGCGGACGCTGGTGATCCAGTCGATGCGAACATCTATGGAAGCCATCCGTTCTACCTTGAGACGAGATACTATGATGTTGATCCAGACAACTCTAGCAATGAGACCCCTGCCAAGCACATGTCTACATCGCATGGGGTGTACCTAAGGAATGCTCATGCTCAAGAGGTCCTCATGCACGAGACGAACGTCACATGGAGGACGTTAGGTGGCGACATCGACTTGTACTTCTTTTCTGGTCCTACACAGCCTGAAGTTACAAGCCAGTATTTACACCAGATCGGTCTCCCCGTCATGCAGCAATATTGGACTTTGGTGAGTCGAACAGTTGCTTCTTACATCATCAGCTGACAGGGTTTAGGGTTTCCACCAGTGCAGATGGGGCTACGAGAACTGGTCCATGACTGAAGAAGTTGTCGACAACTTCGGCAAGTTCGAGATACCCCTCGAGACTATCTGGAATGACATCGACTACATGAAAGGTTATAGAGATTTCGAAAATGATCCTGTTCGCTTCCCGTACGACAAGGGCAAAGAGTTCTCGACCGTTTGCACAAGAATGGTCAGCACTATGTACCTATCGTTGATGCTGCGATCTACCACCCGAATCCGAACAATAAATCGGACGCTTACCAGGTATTCACTGACGGCAATGATACTGGCAGCTTCATGCTGAATCCTGACGGAACGCTGTATATTGGAGAGGTGTGGCCAGGATTTACAGTCTTCCCAGATTTTCTTAAAGACTCGACTTCGAAATGGTGGCTGAAAACAACGTCTGACTGGTACAAGAAAATCCAGTTCGATGGCTTATGGATCGACATGAACGAAGTCAGCTCCTTCTGTGTGGGTTCGTGTGGATCGAACAATTTGTCCCAGAATCCTGTACATCCAGCATTCAAGCTACCAGGTGAGCCAGGCGCTGTCGTCTACGAGTTTCCCGAGGGCTTCAACATCACAAATGCTACCGAGGCCGCGTCCGCAGGATACGGGTCATCAACTCAAGCAGCGGCAGCGTCGAAAACTGCCGTTTCTTCGTCTGCCACGAAATATCTCACCGCCAAGCCTACACCAGGGGAACGAGATATCAACCACCCTCCATATGTCATCAATCATGTCCATGGCGATCTTGCGGTTCATACTACTTCGCCAAACGCTACGCATCATGGCGGCATCAAGGAATACGATGTGCACAACCTTTACGGTCACATGCTATTGCAAAACACATACAAGGCAATGACGGCGATTATGCCTGGTAAACGTCCATTCATCATCGGACGTTCGACCTTCGTGGGTTCTGGCAATTACTCTGGTCACTGGGGCGGCGACAACTACTCAAAATTTGCTTACATGTTCTTCTCAATCCCGCAAGCGCTATCCTTCTCATTGTTCGGCATCCCCATGTTCGGTGTCGATACCTGTGGCTTCTCTGGGAATGCGGACGAAGAGTTATGCAATCGCTGGATGCAGCTTTCTGCTTTCTTCCCTTTCTACCGGAATCACAACGTGGTTGGCGCTCTTAGCCAGGAACCGTATGTTTGGGAAAGTGTGATCGAGGCCACGAAGGCTGCGATGAACATCCGATTCCAGCTACTGCCCTACATGTACACACTCTTCTACTATGCTCATGTCCGTGGAGATACCGTCATGAGAGCACTGGCTTGGGAGTTTCCGAACGACCCTTCACTGGCCAATGCAGATCGGCAATTCTTCCTGGGATCAGCTATCCTCGTGACGCCCGTTTTGACGCAAGGACAAGCTACCGTCGATGGTGTCTTTCCTGGTCTTGTCGAGGGCACTGACGTCTACTATGACTGGTACAACCAAAGCGCAGTCAATGTGCCAAGTAAGAAGAATACCACCATCGATGCACCATTGGGCCATATCCCGGTGTACATTCGAGGAGGCAACATTCTCGCAACGCAGCAAATGAGAATGACAACACGAGACGCCAGAAAGACAGACTGGAGTATGATTGTGGCGATGGGTAAAGACGAACGTGCTAATGGTACACTCTACCTCGACGACGGTGTCAGCATTGAGCCTGAATCCACGAAGCTGGTTACCATGAGCGCGCAGACTGCCGCATCGAAGAACGCAGAGAGAAAGAGGGTGACGCATTTGAGGATCGATGTTTTCGTGGATGGTGATTTCACGGATTTGGATCTGCCTCTAGGGAATGTGACTATACTTGGTGTTGCTGCTCCGCCTGACGGCACCCAGGTGAAGATCGATGACTGGAATGTTACAAGCTGTGTGGAATATTGTGCTGAGAGGCGGATGCTTGTGATATCTGATCTCAAGGAGGCGCTGAACGGAACTGCATGGAAGAAGAGCTGGTCCTTGACGTTGTAGGTTGGAAAGCTTCTGAAGCTAGGAAGGCCCTTCAGCTTTGGGCTTAGTACGGCCGATCGACCTCTGGGTATCGTGAGATCTGCGCATATACCTCCATGTCCTCCTTATGCTTGCTTCAACGATGAGCGTCGCCCTCCTTATCGACTCTCATCTGCAACCACTTACGCGTCTCTCGCCTCTAGATCTGCTGTCGTGCCTATGACAAGAATAACCATGAACTGGGGATGATGAGTACGACCATCCCACCGTGGGCTCTCGTGACAACGAACAGCTACACATGGCGCTGCGCTTTCCTTAATCGTAGGAACATCAATAAAATACAGCTTTACAGCCGACCATCAATCGTCAAACCAACATGATCAAAATAGGAAGCCCGATGTACTTCAACGCCTCAATCACGAGGCTATCTGCGCTCCCTGACTCACTCACGGCTCGGAGACTATCTGAGCTTGCTGTGCAGGATCGTCTTCGAGGCTGTTAACGTCATGCGTAGTCCGGCGTGAAGCACTGGCAATCCACGATACCACAGGAGGCAAACCGGACTTCTCCGAAGGAGGCTTAGAAGGCTGGAAAGGTCGCCCTGGCCACGGTCCGGACATGACCGCCTCGAAGAACAAATCTAGGCATGTCGTGCGGCCAACTCCGGACGTGGAGTATGCCCGTAAGGTGCCGGCATCGATGTTGTAAACGTCAAGCCTGTGCCGTTCAAGATAGATTGCCGGCTTCGCCCACCTTGGATCTAGGGCGCCACGGACATCACCGGCCTCCAACTTCGGGCTCTGCGGGCGCCCATAGTGCCTAAGCTTTAAGGGCTTTGAAACCTTTCAGCCTGCACGGCCGATTCTGCCAACCGGCGAGCCTGGCAATCTGTTGACGGCATAAGCTTGACGACTCGAACACAGCTGTAATGAGGATATTGGTAGCGATGAGAAGAGTGTCAAATTGGCAGTATACGGATAGAGGCAAAGAGACCTATCCGGCGGTTCACAAAACAACTGGCCCAGTCCTTGCAGCATGTTGACCGAGCACTGGGCCAATTACTGTAACTATGAGGCAATCTGCCTACTCTATCACAGAATCTTAGATGTGGAAGGAGTAGCTCGTGTATACTACGGCCGATCTGTCGAGGACGGCTGCGTTGTAAATTAGAGGTGTCGTCCGTATACGAGAATTTGTGATGCAGGAGGTAGCTGGCGGTTCGAGGCGTCAAGTGGCGTTGTGCTTTCTACTGCCAAACCATATATTAACTCGACCTCCTTTCTTCGAGCTTCGATTACAGTAAAGGTGTCAGAAGTCATAGTTGGTTGCTTACAACTCCGGAAGGCGTCCGCCATTGTAATGCAGTGTGCAGCTCACATCGGCCTGGATTGACACATATTGACATGGAAGTGCTGCTCCGTTCCAGAATGAAGCGTGACCAGTCCTGCTAGCTATGCGTAGAGGGGTGGGAAGCTTAATTTAAGTTGCTGTCTAGGCGCCGAGGTGCCGCAACGCGGCTTGTGAGGCATCGACGGAAATCATTAACCGTCGTGGCTTCAGGTGTATACAATGTTTGCTCTGGAAATCATAAATTGTCTAAATATTATGCTATGCAGCCGATCATTGTTGTTCGCTACTATGGCTATTCGCAGTATCCGAGTCAACTTTCCAGTGCGACCACCCAACGCCAAGCCTAGGGCTTGCGAGGCTTGAGCTGAGCGTCGAGCTGAAGGATCAGCTTCGACATTCTTGCAAGCGAACACGATTGTCGAGCCAATGAACGTGCTCGTGTAAGGACTGTGGAATTCGATAAGCTCACTGCTGCCCCTTGCTGTTATCAGCAGCGCTGGCTGCGCATTCTTGTCGCAAACATGGGAAGCCCTAGTATTAAGGGCTACGGCCAATCTCGATACCTCGAACGTCTAACCACGTGAGTCCAAGTCCATCCCAATATGAGTGCTACCTTCGACGCAGCTACAGCACTCAAGTCAAACCTAGCTCTGAGATATGGCACGCTCTCACTGCTAGTCATCCTGCTTCTTTGGCAATTGAGCGTCTACCAGCGCTCGCATATTTCGGAGCCGTTAAATATCGCTGAACATGGTACAAAATCAAATGAGGCTGATCCCGACCGATCCTACATGACCGTCTATCCTGTACCAACCCCTCCAGCACCCGAGCCCGGAATAGTCTACCAAGATGCAAATATCGACCAGCCAGACACCCAGTTGCGCTCAAGAATAGCGAAGGTCACATCAATCTTCTACGAAGAGCAGAACTTGAATACAAAAACATACGAACGTGCTCTGCTCAGTCACAGGGAACACAACAAGATATGGGGATATCAACACTACGTGCAACGAAGGGCTGAGTTAGGCCCGTGGTCGAAGCACTCGTATCTACTTAAGCTGCTGGTGACGGAGCTCGCGAAGTCTCCGTCTGAGCGTCTCGACTGGCTCTTCTGGCACGATGCCGATACACTGCTCATGAACGACCTCGTACCACTCGAGATGTTTGTTCCACCTCCAGAACATGAATGGGCTCATGTCAACCTTCTGATCACCAATGATATGCAGGGTTTGAACGATGGGGTGTTTCTTGTCAGAGTCTGCGAGTGGTCCGTCTACTTCTTCGCGGCGGGTCTATCGTATCGCCATTACCGTCCAGAGGTGCGGCTTCGGCACGACGAACAGGGCGCGTTGAACATGTTGGTAAGAGAGGAGAAGTTCAAGAACAACACCATACATGTTCCGCAAAGTTGGTAAGTGCTCGAGATGTGATATCGCCCTGCGCATTCTGACGGATCTTACAGGTTCAATCCGTACCAGAACTTCGGAAACGATCCCACTTTCCCTCCGGAATGGAATTTTCGGCTCGAATGGTTTGAGCCCGGTGACATGCTGATCCATTTCCCTGGCACTGACTCTAACCTCCGTCCACGCGTCATGAAAGAGTGGGAAGACCGACGAGTTGCGAACGTGAATCTATACAACGTCCCAGGAAACGAGACAAGGGTCTACACGAACACAACAGAGTTTTGGAAGAATGGAGCGAAACATGAAGAAGAGCGACAAAAGGACTACTGGCGTCACTACCATCTGATGGCGTATGATGTTGGTCCGAAGGAGGATGACATTACCAGAGCAGGAGTCAGAAAGATCGAAGAGCGCATGAAGGGCAATCCTCGGGCGGAGATCGATGCTGCGATCCAAGCTTACAAGGATGAGAGAATACCACTGAAAAGAGAGGCATACCGAACAGCTTATGCTGAGATGCTCAACGGAACTCGAACTGATAAGACCTATCCTGTCTGAGGCAGTAGAGTCTCGACCGGCCCGTCACAGGCATTAAAGTCAAGACTGAATTTCGAGGATTGAGACTTCTTGCACGTTCTGAACTCGACCGTCAGAACATCCGATTGATGTCGATCAAGCATTGCGCATCAGTCCGGAACACACCTGCTACAAGCCAAGAACGATCGACCGCGACAGGGGGTTCTCACGTGAACACGCGTGCTTCCATCAGCTTCGATCCCTCGTTATTAGCGTCATAACATACCCCTATTGATACGGCGTGGATGACGTGACTAAGGTCTACAAGAGCTGTTAAGGCATTCATCAGTCGGTCTGCGACCTTAACTGTTCACAGGCACAGCTACTGCCACAGTCCAGCAACATATCTGTACCGACTGATCATCAGACAGTCACTGCTCTTGGCAGTCAAGAACTGGGAAAGCTTGAGCAATCCTTGGGAGCTCTCTCTTCGGACCAATTGAAGTCACTCCTTCTCCGACTCTGTAAGGACCATGTTGAGGTCAGGAGGAAGTTACTGGACGAATATGGCAAAGGCAATGCCCAGCTCGATGCGCTAACAGCCAGTGGTGTCGGCCATGCTGAGAATGACGAACAACGACCGGAAGGCGCTGGTACTATTCTCCACGATCAGACTGGCACACTCCTGACGAGCACAAACTCCAAGCGCTCCGCTGAAGCTGCAGGTGTAATCGGTCCACCAAGCAACGACAATGACTCAGAAGCCAAACGCCTGAAAGAGCATCACCAGTCCCTACTCGCTCGCTGCCACAACTGCGGCCTCTTCACAGACAAGGAGAGCCCGGCCACTATCTGCACTCACCACGACGGACACCTCGACTTCATACCCGAGTACTTCGAGGATGACTGGGAGAATCCAGACCCAGAGTCGGACCAGAGCCGGATTGACTCTCCAGAGGGCTTTGTCTGGAGTTGCTGCAATCAAAATGGCGAGCAGGTGGGTTGTAAGCGGAGTGGACATAGATTTGAGGGAAAGAGGAGTCATTATTGTAGGTTGGCGCAGCTTAGGGAGAGCGGGATGAGTCCGGTGTATGGGCCGAGCTCGGGTGTTGCGGAGATCGGGGGATATTAGCAACTAGCTTTGAGGAAACGAAGGACGACGGCATGTCGCCAGGCAGAGGATTTGAAGTTGGAAAGCAGGCGTGGAGCGCATCTGGAACTGCCAGTGTACTAACGGGAATGATCCTGAAGGTATTGCGTTGGCGCTGACAGGAAGTTGTAGGCCATAAACTTCTGGCAAGGCCGTTCTCGCAATCATTTGCCGGTTTTAAAAATAAGGCTCAAAAGTCATCGTTTTCACAACCGCCTCGGACATAATGCTCGAGGCAATTCAAGTGAATACTCATGCCTGAGTCTTTGATAGTATATAAATGTTTCGTGCCGATCTTCAAGTCTGTTAACCTGATGTGTTAAAGAATGGTGCTGCTGAATGGAAGCCATTAAACAGATGTTGAGGCAACAGGCTTACTGGGCAAACACTATTATCTATATATCATCCCGATGACGGGTGGTTCAACCTGCTCAGCCGTGAAGGCAAAGTGTCCAACGCTGTCGTCTGCCGCTCCAACATGGGTTTGAGAGCTCAGTGTCTGATTCGCCGGCTTCGTCACACCCCACATGATCTGTTGCTCCGCCTGGTTCTCCTTCCGTTGCCCAGATGCACCGTCTTGTTCGGTCTCAAGGTTCGTCCCAGGAGTGTGACACATTGCACTAATGACTGCAGGCAGATTGCCATGCGCAGGTATTCGATTGTCCACCTTAGTGAAGCTGTGAAGGACAGTAAACGCCAGGAGCACAGTCGCCACGATGACCGTTATCAGAATAGCCAGAGGCGAGTACCCAGCGTCTGAAATGTAATTGTCCGTGTCGACCGTGCCGTTGGGGTTATACCACTGTATACGAGCAAGGAAGATGGATTGTGAGATAAGGAAATGCAGTAGACCCAGGCATACCGCTAATGGCACGCCATAGCGGTACGGTAGCGACAGGTAGTACGTCGACCTCTGCTGTCCACGCGGCCAGGTGACGCGCAAGGCCTTGCGTTTCTGTGCATACGATGCCCACTCTCGTGCTGCACAATGCGCCGTCCACAGGGAATTGAAGAGGAAGTATGTCATTGACAGGATCAGCTGGAAAGAGTTTGCCAGCAAGACACCCAAAAAGAGAGCTTGTGTCGGTGATCCGATTTCGCCGATGTGTAGAGTATAGGGCGTTGTGGCCTTGTCAAAACCAAATGTCCGCCAGGGGTTGCGATTGACACTCATGTAGGTAGCTGCGGCGCAGAGGAATGCGATGCCCATGGTCAAATAAGCAAAGCATAGCGACATTGTAATCCACCAGCGTTTTCGGCTTGTAGCGTACAGCCGTGCTGTGGGTTTTCGGTTGTACACGTGCTTCTGTGGCTGATCTGCTGCCTCATTATGCTTCCATTTACTGCTTGTGAGCACATCTGTGTAATCCATGGTACACCATCCTACTGTGGTCATATCAGGCGTCGCAATGTAAGATGCCACAGCGTCTCCGACGGTCGCAAAGATTGGTTGTCGCAAATCCCACAGAAGGAAAGCCGTCAGCCCCATTGAAACAAGCTTGATGATGTTGCACGCGATGACCACAGCAAGGATATACGAGGCATATTGCAGTTGGCATGTCTGGACCTCGTGAGTCTCAGCCAAGCAGTAGTCGACAGGGTATGCTGCAGTGGCGGCCCAGGAAAGAGAGCTCGTCTTCTCATGAGGCCGAAGATACCATGTCCCATTCTCCTGAAATTGCTTTTGCGCCTTGTCTGAAGGGCAATCGGAAGGCGCGTTTCCATTAGTATTCGTGTACCAGCCGAGACAAGCCCAATTCAAACTGCCTGTCCCTCCAACCGACGAGTCTTCGTAAGCGATAACAGATGAGCCGTTCCATAGAGGTTGTGGCCAACCCATGTCTATCGATTCGTATCCCGGGGTGTCATCAACCCAGGCATCACCGTAATACTCAGTCAGATTGGTGTAGTATGTCGGGAACATATGCCCGGGGCTCATCCTCATGCCCTCTGTCGGAGTGGTGACTACTATCAAATTCCGGTAGGAGGTGATGTACGTAGCCATATATGCGCCCAAGCATTCTGTTGGTGACAATCGCGTGTAGTTCTGGCCATTGTAGCCTGATAGAAAGGTACCTGGGTCTGTAATGTCCGTATCCATTGTTGTATAGTCGTTCGTTGTGTTGGGAATCGGATAGTCAGCTCCCGAAAAGAAACTTTCATCAACAACCAGATAGTCGAATTGCATAGCGCCAATGGTTGAGAAAATCGTAGAGTTCCACAGCAGATGCAGAGGTAATGTGCTCAAGCACAACGCCCACCAGAGACATCCTTTCCACCAATGCATGTGACGCAGGTTCTTGACGCTTGGGACGCCGATTTCAAGCGGCACCCGCTTCGCATGCGCGCGATCTGCTTCGCTTCGAGTAGGCGAGCTCAGACATTGCATAGTGAAGGATGAGGCGACTAAAAGGCATGTCCCGAGTACGTTGATGAGAAGATGAAGTGCGGTGGACCATTGTTCAACCTTCTTGCAATCACCTTGGAACAGAGTTCCAATACCGTCTTCAGCGCTCGATGTCGTGGCTGCAACAATGGCCAAGATGACATTGATCAGTAGGACTATTGCTGTAGTTATGGCAGCAGCTAGAACAGCTTTCCGCCAGCCTCGGTTGGGGTTGTTGGACGTTGGTGGTTCACTGATCCACGTACGCATACGGGCGTACTTCCATGTTTGAGGGGAGACAAGCCTAGTACTTATGGCCTGCAGCCTTGCTTTGCTGTGAAATTTTAGTGCCGGTTCAAAATGGAACGATATCGCACTCACGCTATATGTCCTTTGCTGTCATCGAGCCTCGTTGCGGTGTCAGACAGCAAGTCAAGGTCCCTTTCGTGGTCGTAATCATTTGCCACGCGTGAGTATCGTGGCGGCGCAACAAAAGAGCTCAACTCGATGTCGAGAAGCTGCATATCGTGTTCCGCAAAGTCGTGGTTCTTTGAAGCCATGTTTTCGACAGTTTCATGCTTCCTGTGGTATGATCGAAAGTTCGTGACATCGCGACGATGCTCGCACACACCTTCAGGCGGACATCGATGGTGGCAGTGTCGATACACAACAGAGTACGAGGTCGTGGGTGGAACTCACTCAAATAAGGCCTTCGCAGCGCTCGACTGGCGTTTCAGAATCCCTGTTGCATAGTGCTGGAGCACTTGCCAAGGTCGACATGTCGGCAAGCCGCAGCTCTGCCGTGTTTGAAACTGGCACGCATGAGGAACGGGTGGGGGGCAAAATTTCCCTCGAACCGTGCAATCAGACGCGCACTGGTGTTACAGGTAGACGACTGAGAAGCATTCGATAGTGGTGATTGTTGAGTTTCGAGTGAAGCGGAATACAGACGCAACTCCGGGAAAGCTAGGAAGTATTGTGCCAAGAGCGTAGGTGATGAGTTTTGGCCCCCAATGATATCATGTCACGCCCAGTAACCAACGACTTGGGGGGCCCTCCGGGGCCTTGGAAGTCATGCATTTCATCTCAAAACAGCCGAACTTGTCGCGCAGGCTTTGAACTGCCAATGAGCATTGTTCCAAATGAATACATTTATTTGCCATAGCTAGGTCGTTAGCAGAGCGCGCGACTCGCATTGTACATGCCAAAACCCGCACGAAGAAAGATGTCGCGTGGTCGTACGGTATTCTCCGGCTGGCAGTCACGCATGGTCAGTGGTGCTTGTATTCCCTTGAGCAGTTCATATCAAGCGTCAACCATCTGATCGTCCAGGGAATAGGTCATTGAGCCCAGCCGGAGCCGTGGAAGTGATACGGTCCGCAAAGCGATCTTCTTTACGACTATGAATGCGTCTCAATATACGAACTTGAAATCCAGCCGTTTGTTCCCGTCTTGCTCTCTCGCATGTGTATCCGCTTGGTACCTCGCCTTCTCCTCTTCAGTCATGGTATCCCAGACCCGCTGCTTCCGTCTGTTCAGCAATCTCAACCACTGGTTCTGTCCAATGAGCACCACTAGTGCAGCAACACAGAAAGCAATCAATACCTTGTTACCACGATGGTAGAACGGCGCATCGTCGGCTCTATAGATCTGGGATCCGATAAGACTTCCCACCTGCACGATGACGTTGTAAGTCGCTGCTGTGAGGGCTCTTTTCTTGACGTTGAAGCTGTTTTGCGACAGCCAAGAGGACAAGATAGGATGGAAGTAGGGGTAGCCCGCTATCAAGGTGGCTAGGGCAAAGCGTTCCCACGGCATGCTTTGTGAGTCTGGAAGCGTTTGGAGGGCAACGAGACATGGAAGAATCCAGAATTCGCCGAAGAAACTGTGCCATGTCCGCTCGTCGAACTTCTGAGAAGACTTCGCCAACACCAGCATGGTGATGACTTGCGCGACTGCGCTAACGACTGTGAGCATATTTGACTGGAAGGTTGTAAAGCCGCCGACAACTTTGAGGTTGTAAGACAGGTAGGCTTGTACCGGAGTTGCAGGAATATAGGCGATCAAACCCATAAGATAGAGACCCCACATCGACTTATCTGACCATGCTGCCCAGATATCGCTGAGATGGGCGGGTTCCTTGATACCCGTGAGGCCTTTCGCGGGATCGTCTCGAAGCAATCGATTGATCATGATCTTTTGTTCGCGCTCGGTGTACCAAGGTTTTGGATGAAGAACTGATTTGGTATCGACCGGAGATTGAGGAAGGTAGAAGAAGCATGCAGCCCCAATCAACGTCGTAAGGAGGCCTTCCAGAAGGAAAAGCCAGAACCAACCAGGCTTGCCACCTACACCGCGCATCTGCAGGATCGCAGCCGCCAGCAAAGCAGAGATGACACGCGCGATGTTCAGCGTGCTCCAGAAAATCGCAAGTCGAGTGCCGAGCTCTCGAGCTGTGTAGAAGTAGGTTGCAAAGAGGATCGTACCGGGTATAAATCCACCCTCAAAAGCGCCGATGAAAGCTCTTGTCACGTAGAAAGTCGCTCTATTGTCGATCCAGGCCTGAGTCCAGCTCACAGTAGACCATGCCATCATCATGATAGGGAGGACCCGTCTGAAGCCGAATCTCTTGGTCAAGAGCTGAACAGGAAACTCGGCAGCTAAGAAGCAGACAAGCTGAATTGTGGTTCCGTTATTGTAATCCTGGGGGGCGTCAGTCACCATCGTTAGCTTTAATCGTGCATGTACATACATTCGTAGAAAGGCCCAGGTCCTTCAAGAAATTGTCGGTCAATGCGTTGGATAGGTTACCTCGGTCCAATTGGAGACCAAAGAACATCAAGCATCTATGTGTGTAAGTTCGCACTCGTCTCCATGGGCAGACCTGACTTACACAGCCGAGAGCAAAAATAAATCTGTCTTCCACACGACCTTCTTCTCCTCGTCTGGGCTCCATGTGAAGGTAGGATCCCAAAGTCCGTACCCCTCGTATGATTCATGTGGAGGGACGACATCGGCGAGGGAAGAGGACGGCAATGGTGCGTTTGATACTTCGCTAGATGTCCCGTCGAGACTGGCCTTAGAAGCAGTCTGTGGAATGCCCTTTTCGACCGCGTTGATGTTTGATGCCATCTTGAGGCGATGCTGGTCACGCAAGGTCACTGTTGCTGATAGATAGTGATGCGAAGGACGAATGGCGATAGATGAAGGTCTATGCATAGCGGTACAAGGCTTTTATATGATGGAGAGCCAATACCCCAGCATCGCTAACGTATCTTGCTTGGATCCTCGCAACCCGCCATTTCGCATGGTCGTGTTTGGAGGCATGGTGCAAAATGCTCCCATCGTGATTGGCTGTTGGCGTGCCTTTAGATCGAGCTAATGCACCCCAGACGCAGCCAATCCACTCGACCTCCGAAAGGAACTCCGTCCGGCGAGAAATTTTCCTTACAAACTCGGCTGATGTGAGCTTAAGCTCGACCATGACTTGGGCTGCCGGCTTCAGATAGACCCATAGAGTTGACTGTTTTCGTGAAACAGGCGCTCGGGCTGTCGATTGCGTACAGTTTCAAGCCCGGTGCTGTGTGCTTATAGAACATATTGTTTATATGTATCAGGCGCTTCGTCAGCGTCCTTGACAGACACGGATTCCTCAACGGACACTGTAGCACTGCTCAGGAATGATGATTTTCATCGCCATCGTCGGCTGACCAGGAAGGTATCATGGTGGAGGGCAGACCGTGGTTTCATTCAAACCCGAACAGTGGCCCTTGATGACTTTGCAAACGGTACATTGTATTCGTTACGCCGCTTGGCCCCTCTAGTTCTGGCCAGGTGTCTTCGGAATTACTGTAGTGCTCTGAGCTGTCCCGGCCAAAAAAGTCGTTCATCGAGTCAGAAGTGTGCAAACCCACCAGCTCCACTGCGTCGAATAGTCCGTCGTAGTTGTTGCTCAATGCAAAGTCCTGTGTCAGATACTGTGACGCGGGCGACCGCTCATTCATCAAATCTCGCAAAGTATCATTGTTGCCTGGAGCTCGACCGTACACGTTGGACGTGAAGGGCTGACTTTGATGCCTGGACGGTACACCCGTCGCGAGCTTCGGAGATGGAGTGTTCACAGCCGTATGAGGGGATCCTCGTACAGCTGAAGCTGGTGTGGCCGCGAACAACGTGGCTGTCTGGTCGGTTCTCACGCTGAAGGCTTGTCCGAGTCGTTCAGCAAGATCCGCGAACCTACTGTGTGTATCCGGATAACTCGTAGGACCGTAGTGCGCCGCGACGAGTTCGTGGAGGGCGCCAGATATTGTGGATATTTTCAATTGCAAAGCGAACCCATGCGCTTCGACCAGTTTGTGAGGACTGTTCTCAACCGCTTGTACCATATCCTCCAGTGCAGATAGCAACGTGGCCCTAAGGTGGTCAGTGAGACAGTCTGCAGTCACTGATTGGCGAATGCGGAGGTTCATGATGTGCAGCCAACACCGAGTGACAGCTAAGTCCAGAGCCTGGACCGGTGGTATATACCCACTGTAATCTGCATCCGTTTGTATGAGCGCTGTACAGTCGGATGAGAGGTTTGGCGTCCTCCCGGAATGGCCAGTTGATGCAGGCGAGGCTTGAACCTCCAGTTCCTCCAACATAGTGAAGAAGTTGTTTTCGTCCAGCCTCCAGAGTAACTTGACCAACAGTTGGAAACCAGCAAGGACATCGACCTCATCCGTATCTGTCGTAGAAGGGAGTTCGATTCTCGTGCGTAATGTGATGGGCTGCTCATACAGTATAGATATCATTCTTTCTGTGACGAATAACAGCCACAGGACGCGGCGTCGGATTTCTCTCTCCTGATACGGCACTTCGACATAATAGGACTCTTTGTGAAGTCCAATCATGGTGGCAATAGTGACGGCCTCTCTAAGGTACAACATGCTTTTCATGCTGTTAGCTTCGAGTGACTCGTAATATATATGAAGGAACAAAGCGATCCGGACCGTTGTAAGATTTGGCGGTCTGCCCATAGGTACTCTAGCCCGGGCAGCCTGACACTTCCCCTCAAGTAGCTGAGCGTGGTTCCGCCTCGATATGCTCAAGTCAATGCTCTCTGTTCGAGTTGCTGTTGCTGCAGCCAGGGCGTACGCCAGTGCGAAGACTTCGACGTCCGGACTCTCGCTCTGCAGCGAAGCTATCAGCCTCTCCACCTTGATTATAGGCCATATGGGATACAACTGAACGCGGTAGATACAGAGGTATAACACTAGCTGGGCAATCTCACTAGATGGCTGTGGGGGAGGGTCAGGGTCGTTCACATTCGGACTCCTTGTGGTTCCCTTTCGTTCACGACTTTGTGTCTGTAGAATATCTTGTGCTTTGCGAATCTCCTGGAGCGTGGCATCTCTGAGGCGTCTAGGGCCCCGAGGTTGACTCTGCTTTAGCCACGTGCAGGGGACGCCAGCACTTTGGCAGCCGCTGCAAGGCGTCGTTTCCGAGCACTTTATTTTGCGAATTTTGCATCCATCGCATGCTCTTCTTGCTAGCTTGCGGCCTGACATGTCACGGAACAAGAAGCAAAATTGTCTGCCAGGGGGGTGCCATAGTTCGATGCCAGGTACTTTGTTCGTCAGAGTACTATCAGCATGTGCATAAGTCGCTACGATAGCGTCCAAAGATTCGAGTTGTCACAAGGACGCGACACTCGGAGGTCTTCTCTGGGGATATGATATTTCTGTGCGAGGGATGCAGGCATCCTGCAAAGAAGAGAAGTTGGTGTGGGCGTAATCACGCTAAAATCAGTGCTGTGGCGGGGCTTGGGGCTTGATAAACAGCTTGTTGATTTCCCCAATATCGGCCACCCGAGCCTAATAAGGACACTTAAAACATGGGCAGTTTCTAGCTCACAGGTCCAGTCTGGGGGCGATCAGACTTTGATATCTCAGGCCTGCGAAGACCTTTTCTTCCACTCCATTAGTGGTACACGCCGAAACCGCGAATGCCACGTTAGCATGCTTTGCTCTCACATACGATGGCAACCTTCCACGCTGGCATTCTCGGACGTTAGGTCGACGATTCTGCTCTTAGGCATTTCTCCTCACGCTCATTGAATCGAGCTGGCCTCAAATGGCTTTCCGAGGCCGAGGAAAACTCCGAACAACAAATAGATGAGCATATAAGAGGAACCGCTGGACCATCTACTCGAAACAAAGGAGCAAAGTCTGTTGACACAAAACCAAGGGCGCACCTACTGACGCCATTTTGCTGACCGAGCACTCACACAGCCAGAGCACCTGAGTAAGAAAGCAGCTATGCCGTCCGCTGTAACAGTGAACAGCGGTCTCGATGGCGCAGCCCCGACTAACGGTGTCAATGGTCATGTCAAGCAACAGATCCGAGGCGGCCATGCCGATGCAAGGACCAGACGTGCGGAACCCCTGACGTACACTGGTACATTAGACCAGTACGAGCACTTTGACAGTACCCCAGCTATAGGCCGCGAGTACAGCAACCTTCAACTCAGGGACATCCTCGCCCATCCGAACAGAGATGCCATGATCCAGGACATCGCATACACCATTTCCAGCCGAGGCGTTGTCTTCCTCCGCCAGCAAGATGTGACACCACCAGAGATGAAGACATTCGTCGAACTCCTCAGTACACTCGCCGGATGTCCCAGCTCCAGCACACTGCACGTTCATCCCTTGACAGAAGAAGGTTCTGAGCTCGGTGATCAGATCAGTGTGATCTCCAGTGCGAAGCAGAAAAAGGGGGTGGGCTTACCCATCAGCTCTCCGACACATCCCGGCTTGCAAGCGTCGGCTGGCATTCCGATATCACTTTCGAGCCGGTACCCTCAGACTATGCCATGCTGAAGATCCACACACTTCCCTCGACGGGCGGTGACACCTTGTGGGCTTCCGGGTACGAGATTTACGACAGATTGTCACCCTCAATGGCAGCCTACCTGGAGACACTGACCGCAGTACACGACGCAACCTTCTTCCATGATGAGGCAGCACGGCTCGGCAATCCTCTCCGAGAAACTCCCCGTGGTCACCCACTCAACAATGGCAAGAGTCTCACAACTACCCATCCAGTGATTCGCACCAACCCAGTCACAGGCTGGAAGTCCGTATATGTGAACAAAGGCTTCACAAAGCGCATCAACGGTGTCACCAGAGATGAATCCGACATGCTCATCAAGTACCTCCTTGACCTTGTCGTGCACAACCACGATGCTCAGGTGAGATTCAGATGGAACAAGAACGATATCGCGGTCTGGGATAACAGAGCCACATGGCACACTGCCAGCTATGACTATTCCGACCCACGGGCCGGAGATCGGGTGTGCAGTCTCGGGGAGGCACCTTATTTGGATGTGTCCAGTACAGGCAGGAGAGAGGCTCAGTCTGCTTAGTGTTGGTTTGATGGCGTCTGAAAGATTGATAGCACAATGAAAGCATGCTACAGCGTCGTTTAAATCTTCCGCAGTTGCGCTCGTTCACCTGTACGGTACTTCGCCTTCGTGCTAAACGCGCAGCTTAGCCGAAGTCGACTCACGAAGTAAGTGCTGTGCAGACGCCTCACTCCTTCAAATCGCGTACTTGGCTCACATTAGAGCGCACCCGGTCCCCTCGCTCAAGCCTCCCTTTTCAGTTGTGGTTCGTGCTGCAACCTTGGTGATATCTTCCACCGCTTCCCATAGCAATTCACCCGTCAGAGCCGAACACTCAGCATACTTGTCGCACCTCATGTCTGACGCTGCTTTCACCCCTTCCTGAGGCATAACGCAAACATAGTTACCCTCCTCATCTGTCCTCTCAGTCCTCAAATCTCTTTTCAGACCCAGTAGCATCACAGGTGTTCCATGCTCGTACGCATCAAAGTGTATCATGAACTGTTTACGCCAGTAGAACTGCGCATTATGCAATGATGCACGGGAAGTGACATCATATGTTATAATCACGAAGTGAGGTTCGTCCGGGAAGGAGTCAGTGAAGAGTGTTCCCGTCGAAGGCCAAATATGGAAGGTATAGGGACGTCGAAAGAGCGAGACTGAGAAGGAGAAAGGACGATTCTCGAGGTCAAAGGGCTTCAGCGGTGTCGAGGATGTTACTGGGCCAGTATGGACCTGCGACAGGCGCGACAGGAATGTCGATTTGCCTGTTCCGGGCGATCCAAGGACAAGGATGTTGACATCAGCAACGGTACGAGTATAGACAGGTGGCGGCGACGAAACCTCGGAGAGCGCCTGAGCTATGTGATTCGACGGCATGGCATCTCAGGCAGAGGAGTTCACCACCGCAAGCATGGTCGTTGTTGAGAGCTCTGTACTGTGAAGATAAAGGACGGCATCGCTTATCTTATCAGCCGCTTGGTACTACTATCGCCCCCTGGAAAGTTTGTCGGTGGGTCTGACAGGTAGGCTAGCCTTTTCGGGCCTAGTTTCATAAGTTGAGTATAGCCGCCACACCGACAGAGGGCTATGTGGCCCGATATCTAGATATCTAGGTTCGCCTCGTGCAGCCTAAAATTACTGTCGCTTTAGAATGAGCAAAATCGACCATCGGATGGTGAAGTTGTGAGGTATTCTTCAGTGTGTTCTGGCTGAAAGAGGTAAGCGTCTATGTGGTAGACAACTCCACGGGCAAACTTTCCAAGGTACGATAGTACTCCGGGGCCCATCCGGGTGCATCTCGACCACGTGCCTTCGTCCGCTGCATGGGCACCTTCGTTCCCTCCTCCTGAGGCTTTAATTCCGTTATCAGCATCGTGCTCGTTACGCGAGAGGGTTGCTATCGAAGCTTGCAGAAGCTGCAGAGTGGTTCGCACTATCGGGGCGACCAAATATGGCAAATAGAATGCCGTCGGCATAAGCTTGTGCGAGCCCACCCTTAGGCAACAAACAACGTTCACCCGGTGGCCAGAATTGCTCCTACCAGTGCACCCCGCATCGCTGGCGACAGTTCTTCGCAGGGCGTCTCATGGACTCCGAGCTGATACAACCCCACCTTGACGGTTGATCCAGTAATGAAGTACGTTTTTATCAACGAATGTGGAGAGACGATCAAATCCGAGGTTCAATGATATGAGCCAGCGAGACAGACAGCGGACACAGAGTCCCTGCATGCGAAGTATCGAATTCGCCATATATTCTCCAAACTCCTCTCGCCTTCCGCCTCTGCTACTAACAGAACCCTTCATCACCATCAAATCACAACAGAATACCAGCAATAGTAACGAAAAGCATGGCACCACCAACAGCAACCATGACGGAATACGCCGTCGAGGAGACTAAGCCTTCGAACGGATATGACAAACCTGATTCTCAACCAGACGACACCGCGACACATGAGCCTGGTCTGCAGAACGGCGTGAAAGCTGCTATGCAGAAGTTTCCAGCCCCTCCCAAATTCACAGACAAGTACGAAGAGCGAGAGTATCTGAAGGGCAGACTAGCGTTGGCCTTCCGGATCTTTGGCAAGGAAGGTTTCGACGAGGGTGTGGCAGGACATATCACACTACGCGACCCAGTTAAGCCAGACCACTTTTGGGTTAACCCCTTCGGTGTCGCATTCAGCCAGATCAAAAGTTCGGACCTCATACTTGTAAACCACGACGGCAAGGTCGTGGATGGAGGACCCTGCAGACTCCTGAACCAAGCGGCATATATGATCCATGCCGCGGTTCATGCAGCGAGACCCGATGTGCTCTGCGCAGCACACTCACATTCCATTTATGGCAGAGCCTTCTGTGCATTGGGACGACCAATCGACATCATCACGCAAGACTCGTGTGCCTTCTACAACGATCTGGCGGTCTACGACTCGTTCCGAGGTGTAGTATTGGTCAAGGAGGAAGGCGAGAACATCGCAAAAGCCCTTGGCCCGAAGAAGGCTGTTCTCCTCCAGAACCATGGCCTTTTGACCGTCGGACAGACCATCGAAGCCTGTGTCTTCTGGTTCTGCTCACTGGAGAAGTGCTGCCGTGCTCAGCTCATGGCTGATGCAGCAGTAGCTGGTCGAGGCGGCGCTACAATCAAGATTGATGATGAGGATGCTTCTTTCACATACAAAGCTGTCGGTACTCCTCGAGCAGGATGGTTCAGCGCAAAGCCAGCGTTCGATGTGATGGAGAAGGAATGTGCGCCAGAAGTTTTCGCTTGAGCAACTGATTTCCACCACTTTCGGCGTTCACGTTCATAAGACAGTCAATAATTCAAATGCTTTCGCTCTTCTTCTTCTTCTTTGTGATGTTTCATGTCTTTGGGCAGCAAGCCATATCTTATCAGTACGATACATGGCACATTTACCATAGTATCGGCAACTGAGGCGTCGGCGCCTTCTTCCCAATGGCCGGCGAATGACCGTTGCTTGATTTGATTGGACAAGGCGGTTGCTCGGCAGGGAAAAGCTCAGTGTGACTAATCCAGATATGGCTAGATGCAGATAATCTGGAAGGTGCTTGGCCGCGTTCCCCGATACCTCTTTCCTCGCTTGTGCTATTCGTCCTTTGCTGACCTTCCTTGAGCTGCTGCTGAGCCTTTGGGCAAGAATGACTCCAAGTCTCATGCGGGAAAGAAACAACGGTGAGATCTTTTCATAGTCAGACTGCTCGGTAGCATCCGTTGAGCCTGCATCAGTGCGCGAATTTCATGCCGAAGTGAAGTGCTGTCCGTATCTTCGACGTGCTGACACATTCGATCCTTCCTGACAGCGTT
The DNA here is from genome assembly GCF_036327395.1 of Knufia obscura. Classification (NCBI taxonomy): domain Eukaryota; kingdom Fungi; phylum Ascomycota; class Eurotiomycetes; order Chaetothyriales; family Trichomeriaceae; genus Knufia; species Knufia obscura. Next base: position 126,499 of record NW_027042705.1, read on the forward strand.
CGAGTCATTCTTTAACCTCCATAGATATTGATACGGGGGCGCAGAGTCAAGGAGAAAGGAACTGACTGTCAAGCGATATATTCCAACCATGACTGGTGGACAACAGACAGAACCGGTCGAAATCGACCCAACAGACCGAGTCCTTCCGACAGCCAAGTCCTCATCCGAGCCAACAACATTAGAAAAGTGTGCCACAGCCAACGAGAAACCAGATCTCACCCGGATAACTAGTCACCACTCCCACCATGAGATCCATGCCGTAGCGAGCCATGCCTCCTCCTACGTCGAAGTCAATGCCGCTCAATACACGCGGTTCAGCCCCGCGAAGAAGCACATTATCGTGTTCGTCCTCTCAGTATGCGGCTTCCTCGCCCCCGTCAGCTCAACGGCAGTCTTAGCAGCTATTCCTGAAGTAGCACAGACATACGATACTACCGGCTCAATCATCAACTTGTCCAATGCTCTCTACCTCATATTCATGGGCATTTCGCCCTGTTTCTACGGGCCACTCTCGCAGATTTATGGGCGGAGGTGGATCTGTATATGGTCGGCCGGCCTCTTCACAGCCATGAGTGTAGGCACAGCGTTAGCACCGAACCTAGCAGCCTTCTACATCTTCCGGATGCTCACCGCCTTCCAAGGAACGTCTTTCCTCATCGTCGGCACGAGCTGTATCGGAGACATCTTCACGCCTACTGAGCGAGGAACAGCTCTATCTTGGTTCCTGGTAGGCACACTGGTCGGACCCTGCCTTGCTCCCCTCCTCGGCGGCGCAATAGTCACATACGTATCCTGGCGCAACATATTCTGGATGCAGACTGGAATGGGCGCCTTCGCGACTATCCTTGTCATATTCTTCCTTCCGGAGACCATACCTACCAAAGGTATCGATGACCTCAAAGACCTGCCCAGGTCCAAGCGAACGGCACACATTGTCCGCCTGGTCAACCCTATCCGGGTATCGAAACTGCTCCTCTCCTATCCCAACCTCTTCATCACAGGACTTGCATCGTCCTCTCTCGTGTGGAATATGTACTCCCTCCTCACTCCTATAAGGTTCGTGCTCAACCCGCGCTTCCACCTCACTTCACCCTGGCAGTCCGGCCTCTTCTTCGTGGCGCCAGGCTGCGGCTACCTCCTCGGCACATTCTTCGGCGGACGAGCTTCCGACTGGGTCGTCAAACGGTACATCGCAAAACGAAACCACAGAGTTGCAGAGGACCGACTACGAACGGTCCTCATTTTCATGGGCATCGTCATACCCGCATGTATGCTCGTCTATGGCTGGTCGGTCGAGAAGGCAGTAGGCGGCATCCCACTCCCGGTGATCGCAATGTTCCTCCAGGGCGTCGCACAATTGATGTGCTTTCCAAGCCTGAACACATACTGCGTTGATGTGATGCAGAGCCGAGGGTTAGGCTCTGTAGTTGTGGCGGGCAACTACCAGATTCGTTATGTCTTTGCCGCGGCTGCTTCGGCTGTTTGTTTACCTGCGATAGAAAAAATTGGTGTTGGTTGGTTTAGTACTATTTCTGCATTGTTCTTAGTGGTATGTACGGGTGGACTTTGGCTTGTTTGTATATATGGACAGAAATGGAGGCACGAAGTTGATGCTAAGAAGGCGAGGAGGAAGGCGCAGAGGGCCGCAGAAGAAAGTAAGGCTTAGATAGGTTTCATGAATTCGTGCCTGTGAGAGAACCATGCAAGTATTCACCTTTCGGTTTCCGTGAGATCGTGAGTCGATATACTTTAGAAGCCTGGCACCAGAGTAGTTGTAAGCACTCGTCTGGGACTGATCCTTCGTGAAAGTCTTCCCGCCGTTTTGTTTCTGCATCGATGGAGTTATGTCTTCTAGTTGATTTGATCCTCACCATTGATCGCGCCTAAGTTCCTCACCCGCAGTCAGCCTCGTGAGCATTCAAACCTTCCTTCTTCACGGCCGTACCTTCCTCGATAACAGCCGCTCTTTCCTCTTCGAAGTCGTTCCTTCCTCGTTAGCAGTCGTGTCTTCTTCGTACCATTTTAACTGCACTGCAGATTTTGTTTGTACATTCCTTGCTGGAGGCTGTTGCACGCCTCGCTCCTCCTTCGGCAGCCTTGTATGTGCCTGCCCGGCTTTTGGTTGTCCTCGCTGTTGACTCTTTTAGCGGCGCCTGATCAGGCCAGGTTATCGAGTGAAACGTGTTGGCAGGAGTGACGAGTGAATGCTAGCCCATGGCTGGCTTCTATTAAGCCAACGAGGCGCTGGCGCTGACGCTCGGTATAAAGTGGTAAGAGGAGAATGCTAGGGACAAGCTGCGATTATAGACTATGAAGAATTGATCAAAGAAAGGTTTGGGACAGTCGGTGGAATGAGCAAAGGGAAAATAAATGCGTTCTCCGCATGTAAGACGCATATATACTAGATATGTTGAATTCTTCATGAAGATTAGGGTATCTTGAACGTTGAAGACTATTCACAAAGCCAACTCCCACGCATCGTCTCATCGTATATCGTTCATGTATCTCCCAGGATCAGCACTCAGTGAAGCTGCGGGCCGTCAAGATGGTCTATAATACACCGTGCATGATTCACGATCTCGAGGCAGAGATGCTTCCCAGGATTATCATGGCTATGACCAACCATGTGACCTTGTTGAAGGTCAGGCGTAACTCGATCTGGGAACTCATCTGTGACCTCCTCAAGTCTGTGCCATTGTTTTTGGCGCCTTGTTAGAGCGTCAACGAGGCCAATCAGTGTCAATGACGGTATCTTTGTATTTGCTGCCTCGTCGGTATCAGCCATAGCCATTGGTATTGGTGAGGACGACGTATCGCTCCCTGGGGGTGGCGGTATAGTGTGGTCACCGAAAACGTAAGCTCGTAGCATGCGGTGTGCAAATGTCCTCCATTCTAGCCCTTCTTTGGCGGTCACGAAGCTTTTTTGCTGGTCAGGACTGCTGAATGCTTTACGCAAGTCTTCCACATTCAGCTTTCGAAATCTGTTCCACTGATCTGCAAGGACAGTGATCAGGGTACAGCTTAGCATAAGATTTGAAGAGCCGGTATCGAATTTTCGAGGACACACTGGACAGTAAATGACGCCTTTTGCGGTGCGATAGCCTGCTTCGATTGTGCTGATAGTCTGCTGATTGAACGGGAAGCTCGATAGCGTTGACAAGGTCGATAACGTCAAATATAAATTTGGTAAACACGGACAAGCTGGGACAGGTGGCAAGTTGCTGAGTGCTTCTGGGTTCACGTCTGGATCAGCTTGGGTAGTGGACCCTGTTTCCACCGCGCCGTATTTGTCCTCGACTGGCAGCGGAAGCATGTCTAACGTTGAAAAATCGGGCCAATTTGCTACATCTGTAGGATAAGAGGTGCTGAAGGGATCAAAACTGTCTGGTGTAGGCACTTCGTTCTGAGAATGACTCGAATCGGAGTTGCCAGAGTGGAGAGCGGGCATTTGGCCATCTTGGAAGGACAACTGTCTGTTGTTGCGAATGGTCTGGGCCATAGGACCATTGCATATGTTCTCAAATTGTGTTCTCTCGTTGGTCAGCATTGACAGGCTCGGATCTATGATGTCGGGACTGATAGGCTGTTCTCGAATAGGCTCGGGCGCGGGCTGTATAGGTCTGGGAGGGCTTGTAGCTTGCTTGGTGGCAGCTGGAGGGTCAGAGTCAGTCTTCTGACGCTTTCGTGGTCTGCCCATCTGCTTCTGCTCCGAGTAGTGGCAGATCAGACTCTGTTTGACACATCTTGAACACCCCGTTGGTTCGCCAGAGCATTTCAGCTTGCGCTTTCCTGGTAGCAGTCAGAGTGAGGTTAAGGCGCGCGGCTTCCGAAAAGCATACGACACTCATCGCAAGCAGCATGTCGTTTCAAGCCGTCACTAGGATCGAACGCGGCACTGTAGGCTGGCTGAGAAGTCTCCGGAAGGTCCAGTACATTATCGTTGTTGGCGAAGGTGCCGGCGATAGCGAACTCGCCGTAGCGGCTTATATTATTGCGGGCGACGTCGATAGACATTGCTGGCAGTGGAGGGGGAGAGAATGAGGACACGGTGGGCGCGAGGTGACTGTTATCATCTGACTGAGCCGGTTGAGCAAGTTAGCCAGGCACTTGATCGTCCCGAGTCACTGGAGGCCCAACGCTATTGGACCAAGTCCAGAGTGCAGCGAATCAGTAGGCGGTAGGGTCGGCGACCTACGAGTGGGACCCCCGAAGACCCTGGCCACGCTAAGGACTGGCCTTAAGCCCGCTTTATTCCCGCTCGAAAAAATACTCTGAAAGTAAATCCAAGGCGGGTGTTCATGATACTGTACCTCAGTTACTAACAGCAGCATTATAGTTCTTAGAATGGAGCATTCCAACTCGAGGAAGCGCAAAGCTGTGACAAAAGATGTTGACTCTGAAGCTGCTGCTGTAGCTTCTGGCGACGAGCTCGAGTTCGGACAGCTCGATGGTACTCTCCGTGATGAGGACACTGATGCTGAAGACAGTGATGAAGGTTCGACGAGTGGCTCTTCGGTTGCTTCGGGACTAGATGTGTCTGATGACGGTGTAACAAGCTCTATCAGTGAAGGGGACGTCGAAGGAGGATTTCAGACGAAGGAGCAACAGCATGTCGACATTACTGTCTATGGAGTGAGTGGGCTGAATGGAAATGCAGATGCTGCAGATGGGGAGGATCTTGATCGGCCGAACTACGAGATTATCAAAGATGCGAACGGCAACGACAGATACATCTATCCAGAGATTGACCCTGGAGACGACTCTGACTACTCGGTTCCTGGCGACGAAGCGAACACCATCGGCGATATCCCCCTCTCGTTTTACGACTCCTTCCCCCACATCGGTTATAACATCAATGGCAAGAAGATCATGCGACCTGCCACGGGCCAAGCGCTCGATGCACTGCTGGACAGTATTGATATACCTCAAGGCTATACTGGCTTGACTGATCCCAACACTGGCAAGCCTCTGGAGCTCAGCAAAGACGAGCTCGAACTTCTGCGCAAAATTCAAACGAATGAGGCCACAGGGGAAGGTTATGACCCGTATGAGCCGACTGTGGAATGGTTTACTAGTCAGGTGGAAACTATGCCTCTCAGCGCTGCTCCAGAGCCAAAGCGTAGATTTGTGCCCTCCAAGCACGAACAGAAGAAGGTTATGAAGCTTGTTAAAGCCATCAAGGAAGGTCGCATATTGCCATACAGACCGCAAAAGCAGACAGAAGAAGAGGAAGAAGAGGCACCAAACTATGATATCTGGGCTAACGAAACACCTCGACCTGATCACGCAATGCACATGCCTGCGCCTAAACTGCCTCCTCCAGGATTCGACGAGAGCTACCATCCTCCTCCAGAGTATTTGCCAGACGAGAAGGAGAAGAGAGAATGGGAGAAGGCAGACGAGGAAGATCGGGAGAAAGAATACTTGCCATCCGATCACACTGCGCTGCGGAAAGTGCCTGGCTACGGACGTTTCGTCAAGGAGAAATTCGAGCGATGCCTCGATCTATACCTTGCGCCTCGTGTGCGGCGGACTAAGCTCAACATTGATCCCGAGTCATTGTTGCCGAAACTCCCGAACCCAGACGATTTGCGACCTTTCCCAAGCCACCAAACCACTATCTTCAGAGGTCACGACGGACGAGTCAGATCCGTGTCTGTTGATCCGTCTGGAAGCTATCTTGCGACTGGTGGAGATGATGGTACGGTTCGAATCTGGTCCATTGTTGATGCGCGACAGATCTGGTCTGTCAAGTTTGGCGTTGAAGATCCTGTGAACGTGGTCAGATGGCGACCAGCCAAGGAGTATCTAGTACTCGCTATCGCTGCTGGCGACAACGTCTATCTGGCTGCACCTCAATTACCTGAAGGGCTTACTTCTGAAATTGGTACCGCCAGCCAGGCTATGCTGGACGCTGGCTGGGGTCATGCGGTAAATGGAGCATCCGCAAAGTCTTCAATCTCATGGAGCCGCCCTTCGATTTCTCAGCAAGCCAAAGGAGTGGTTATCAAGATTACACTTGGGCATGCAGCCAAATCACTCTCCTTCCATCCAGCCGGCAACCACCTTGTGGCAGTCTGTCCATCGACGACAGTCCCAGCTTCGCACGCGGTATCGATACATACATTGTCCAAACACCAAACACAACTACCATTCCGCAAGCGTATCAAAGGTGGAGGCACACCACAGGTAGCGCACTTCCACCCGACCCGTCCTGTGCTCTACGTCGCAAACCAACGCGTGATCCGAGCATACGATCTCTCAAAGCAATCGCTACTCAGGATCGTACAGCCAGGAGCGAGATGGATCTCTAGCTTCTCATTGCATCCAACTTCAACGACCATCTCTGGCTCAGACAACATGATTGTTGGCTCATATGATCGAAGACTGCTATGGATGGACCTTGATCTGAGTCCGCGGCCATACAAGACCCTTCGTTATCACGACAAGGCTATCAGGAGTGTTGGTTTCCATCCCAACATCAACCGATACCCATTGTTTGCTGATGCGAGCGACGATGGTACGATTCAGGTCTTCCATGGTTTGGTAACTAGTGATATGATGAGCAATGCCACTATTGTGCCACTGAAAGTACTCAAGGGGCACAAAGTTACAAGCGGAGGACTTGGTATCATGGATTTGACATGGCATCCAACGGAACCATGGCTTGTCAGTGCAGGTGCAGATGGCACCGCTAGGCTGTGGGCATCTTGAGGAAAGTTCGAAGGTTATATAAACGAGCATTTCCAATAGATACAGTTCTACTGACCCGCTGTGCTATGTCCAATTGATCAAGTAGTGTATGCAATTACCTGCCGTCAGCACTACACAAGCTTTGCGATCTCACAGTTCTCAAGCTCCTACTTCTAGCGCCTGAATGCTCGATGATGCGTGAATAATATCCTGAACGGCTTCCAGCTCACACCAATTGACCTCTAGACCCCCTGCACATCCAAGTAACGGACGTTCTCTCTAGGCAGGTTGACATAACCCTTGCCTGAGAATGACACTCCCGCTTGAACCACTTTTACCGTATATATAAAACCTACCTCAACAATGCCTCCACAATTGTCCTTCGTCCAGTCGTGGGCGAAACAAAACGGTCCGCAATGGTGTAATGGTAACATCAGCCGCTCTCACTTGACACACTCTTGTGCCAGTAGACCCGGCTAGCTCGGAGTTCAATTCTCCGTTGCGGAAATTCTCATCTTTTGTGCATGTTTCTGCTCGCTGTCTTCACTTTTTGGACGTGCCAAGACTCGATGGGGTGGGCGGCAGAGTTTTGCACTTCTAGCGTCCCGAATCACCCCTAGTATTTAATCGAGCTCGTGCATTATGCATCCTAATACACTAGGACATCATTCAGTCGTTTACTCTTGTCAGGACAGCATGACTTGAGCCTGGCGACACTACTCCGTTCCATTATCGTTGCTTGCAGTCCGGCTTGGGCTTGGGCTTGGGCAAGCTCGATTGCTTGATAAAGCGCTCTGCCCTCGTGCTTCGATTCACGTTCTTGTCAGACCCTGACTGAGATGCATAGGGCCATTGCTCTTCACAGAATTCGACCACGATGGTATTTCAAGGCATGCGCAGCTTCAGCGGGCCGAGGTCAGGTCGACTCTACAGAATGAACCCTAGCAGCATCCTGGCAGGCTCAACCACGAGCAGGCAAAAAGCCGCATTCTGGCGAGGTGGCACCTCCAATGGGATTATGATATCGGGCTCAACTTTGCCTCAATGGCAAAAGATCAAATCACACTACCCAGATGGCAAGATTAATCTTAAGGACTGTGCGAAAATCTTGGAACCACTTTATCGAGCTATCATGGGCTCACCTGACCCTTATGGCAGGCAACTGAACGGGATGGGCGGAGGCTTGTCATCTTTGAGCAAAGCTGTGATCGTGGACAAATCCATGTCGAAGGACTACGACTTAGACTACTTGTTCATTCAGATAGGAAGTGAGTCTACCTTTCCTACTGGTACTCAGCACACGTGCGATGTTGAAACCTCTGAAGCACCGTAATGCGGCCCTTCTTGCATCTGCCTATACGCATCTTCTACCGCTCTCTATGAAAGCCCGTTGCTGACATACTCGCAAGTCAAGGATGGCAAGCTCGATCTTGCAGGCAATTGTGGTAACATGACGTCTGCTGTTGGTCCATTCGGCCTCGAAGAACAGCTTGTAAGCCCCAGACCCCAAGGCTCTACCACACGGACCGCCGAAGACACAGAGACTTCGAGCTCAGCATCGCCGCAGGACGTCTTCAAAGTTGGCCCCCTCAAAGTGCGCCTGCGCAATCTCAACACCTCCCGAATCATCGAAGCAGATATCTATGCTTCTGAGAACACAGATGCCAAATCTGGCGCTAAGAGCATATCCTTCGAAGCTCAAGGAGACTATGTTCTTGATGGCGTATCTGGCTATTCCTCCCCAATAACACTTTCCTTCATCTCGCCTGGCGGAGCAAAGACTGGTAAAGCCTTGCCCACAGGAAACGCCACCGACCACGTGGAATACACACCAGGCCAGAGTATTCGCGCATCATTACTGGACATCTCGAACCCTGGTGTTTTCATCGACGGCCGCGATGTCGCTTGGAATCCGGCCTCAACTCCAGAACAGCTCAATGCCGATACCGACTTGATGACGAAGCTCGAGGCTATTCGTCGAGCAGGAGCTGCCATGATGGGAATGGACCTAGAGACGCCCAGCATTCCCAAGATTGTGCTGTTGTTTCCCCCAGCTTCCGAAAATGTCGACATCACTTGCCAAGCACTGTCGATGGAACAAGCACATAAAGCCGTGCCAATGACGCTGGCCTTGAATCTCGGCGTTGCCTGCAAGATACCCGGCACAATTGCACATTTGCTAGCAAGACAGAATGATCCGGTAACGACAGTGGTCGGTCATCCGTCGGGACGCGTCGAGGTTGGGGCAGACATCTCGTCAGATGGAGAGATCATCAGTGCCAAGGTCATTCGCACAGCACGGTGCTTAATGGACGGGTATGTCAACGTAACACCAAGTGAGAAGGTCAATCTACCCACCTAAAGTTTTGCGCTCTGAAATTGCTGCGTCCATGAAGCTTTGTTCTGAGCGGCGTGTGCGCCGGCAATTCTGCCAAAGACAGTACCTGCAGTCAAGCCTGAACCGCCGGGATAGTTCGAGAAGAACAGACCACCCAGCAGCTCACCACAACAATACAACCCTCCAATGGGCTGCCGCGTGGTATCAGACACGATCTGTGCAGTGTCCGCATCTACGTCCAGACCACCAAATGTGAAAGTCACACCACTGGTGATCTCGACTGCAGTAAAGGGCGCCTTGGTCAAGGGTTTCGCCCAGTTTGACTTGGCCAGCGCCAGCTTTCTGCGAGAAGACTGCGTCGACAACCCGTCCTTCTCAGCCGGATTGAACTTCGTATCAGGATGTTCGTCTGTGAAGGCTTCAACAGCTTCGTTGTACTCGCTAACTGTCTCGACAAATTTGTCCCTGTTAGTCAACCCTCTTTGAACAAGCTCATCAGCAAGAGCTTCGATACTGTCAGCTCGGATATTTGTGGTCACATGGTCCGCGTATTCTTCTTTCCTTAGCCATTTCGCGCCTTCAGCATCCCATACCTGGAACGCCTTGCCAGAAGGCTGTTTCAACACCTCGACACCAAAGATGGCGTATGTATAGTTTCGCAGGTCAAGACCTTCATCCACAAATCTGTTGCCGTCGCAATTGAGCATCAACCCCAGAGGATAGCCAGATTTTGTGAATTGGTTGGTCAGAACTCTGTCTCCGCCGTTCCTCGGAGACCCTGCATCCCAGCATGTCGAGTGGCAACCAGAGTAGTTGCCAGCGGTCTTCGCGCCAATCTGCCTTGCCATTCTATGCCCATCACCCGTATTGAACGGCGAACCTCGCACATGTGCCAGATCCCAGCCAGGGCCGAGGTACTTCGCTCTCAAAGCAGGGTCAGCCTGAAACCCACCAGAGGCAAGGATCACCCCGCCAGTCGCTCGTATTCTTTGCTTGCGACCATCCTTGAGCACTTCCACACCAAGCACCCTTCCGCTGTCCTCATCACTGATGAGTTGCACAGCAGGCGTCGACCACCAAATCTCAACGTTATTCTGCCTCGCCGTCTCAACATGCCAATTTACTAATTGCTTCCCACCACCCCTGAACATGGTCACCATGCCACCCCAAAACACAAAACGATCCTCAATCTCATAAGCCTGCCGATTAAAGCTGAGCACAAACTTTCCTCCATTGTCTGCAATCCACTGAATTGCACCTCGGCTGTCCTGTATCAAGCGCTCTGCCAGCCGCGGATCAGACCGTCCCTTCGTAACACGCATTAGATCCTTCATGAACGCATCCTCGGGGTAAGCCTGCAGGTCTATCCTGCTCAACAGATCCTCAGATAGCCCTTTGTTACCTGTCTCGACGTCGTAGAGGATTGGTTTGAGATCATCGAGGCCCGAGAAGGCATATCGGTATGCACCCGCTGTGTAGAATGTGTTACCGCCGTTCTCGGACTCGGGTGCTTTTTCCACGAGGAGCACACTGGCGCCGTGTTGGGCCGCTGTTGTAGCGGCGCTGAAGCCTGCGTTGCCGCCGCCGACGACTACGACGTCGTAGGTGGCGGCGAAGGGTTTCATGGTTTTGGTGGTCGGGCGAGGCGTGTTCGCCACTGTTCTAATTGGCCTGCTAATTTGACGACGTGGTCAGTGGCTGCGCACGTGTGTAACAGCCGCGATCGAGGCTACGTCCTATACTCTTACTTTGATGAACTTTCCGGGGTACGTTTCAGATACACGAGACAATTTGGCATAACATGAGGTGTTCGGCAGATGCCTTGTTGGCCCACATCCGATCGTACGCGGCAGATTATGATCGGCGCTTTTAGCGTGCGACGAAACTCGTCACCGTGAGACTTGTGAGCGAGTAGCTTGCTGTAGCCAATCACGATGGAGGTAGCGTGCTAGCTGTGAAGACGAGCATCACTGCAATTTGCTACTGTGAGTCTGCGTGACATCACGGTCGGATATTGTTTGACTTACTGAAGTAGGTGAACCATTTCGAGCAGCTAAGCAGGGATATCACTGTGCAGCAAGATACGAACTCTCCGATGAGACCTGAGTAGTAGGTGACCTTCTCGTCAGTCACCAAAATCCCACCGCATTGACACACATGAGGCGGTCAAGAGAAAGGATTCGAGCTAGAGTAGTTCTAAATAGTGGCGTTCGAGTCCGATCTTCAAGCAGGGACAAAGGACAGTGTCAATGACGAGGACTACAGTAGAATGTTAATCACGTATTCACCAGTGTTTCTAATCTCACCGAAGTCGTTCAGGATGCCGAGCAACAACGCTTGGCATGGTATTCGGCACACCTGTGGGCGGTACTCTCAGACGGTCGTGCCTTCATGATCAACAGTACCCTAGGCCTGTGCTAGGTCAGCCCCCAGAGGAAAAGGAAGCGGCTTTGCGAACCCGCGATGCTAGTATAGTCCACGGGTGCAAGCTGGAAAAGGAAAGCTTCCACGCGAAATTTGGTACGCTTTTCGTTCGTGACTTGAGTCAGTAATTTAGCTGTTCAGGAGCGCGTTTGTCCACACACCGTGATCTTCATTGGCTGTGGTGAAGTGATTCGGACTAGCGGAGACCGTGGGATCGAGGAGTGGGAAGGAAACCTGACAGAAACGATGGACAACCCGGCTAACATATGACCATGGGTATGGGTATGGATTGATCCGTCGCGTCGGCACGCAGTTCTGGAGTCGATCAGTACCACGTGGAAGCTACTCGAGGCAGGTACAGAGTTCACGAGGCTCTATGAAGATGTGCTCATTCTTCCGGTCTGCTTGAAAGGGAAAGCAGTCCAAAGTGGGTCGTGATAGCACCCAATAGACGGTCCAGGATTGCATTCAGGAGAGACAAGTGTTCTTCGGTCACAAGGGAGTCTCACATGGCTTGCCACAGGTCTAGGAACAAGATGCGGCTCGTTGTACGGGCTAACGAGATCATGCATTCTGCGGTCGCGAAATTGCTTGCTCGCAGAAATACCAAATGGGGTCACCTGCACGGATCGTCGGCTAGACTTTGTAAAAGTACGTACGTACACAGTAGAGCTCCCTTTGTGCAAACTATGCAAATCTCGATCAATACCTAGCACTTATGTGGGCAACTTGAAGTGATCACCCAAACCCCCACCGGAGCTTTTCGCCGAAGCAGCAAGTAGAGTACTCGTACAGTACCCCAAGCTGTACCAGCACTCTGATCGGCCGAAATGTCTCTGCTGTCAAATTCGAACATCTGATCCAACTTCGCCACTGAATAAAATATCGCATATGCCGACATGCTATTTCAATACGATGTGTGACATGGATAATATTGTGGCGTACTTACAGCAATTACTTGAATTACTCAACGCAGGCGTAACGCGTTTGATCATCATTCCAAGCTTCCAGGATTGTGAACCTCAAAACTCTGGGGAAAAGTCCTTTCAAGTGGTGTTCATGCCCGAGCCACTCCATGTATGTGGGCCTCGCTAAGAAGCACGACGAATGACTGTGGTAAATTCACGTTTTGGGGGCCCGCAACCTTCTAGAGAGTCACCCCCGCTCTTCTGTTGCAGGAATCGACAGGGAAGTGATGTTACGGTGTACCGCGGTTCTCTCAGCACCAGCCTCATTTAGGATGGTCAGCCGCCTCTATGGCCAACCGACCGTGACTCCGCCGACCAGTGGGAGTGGTCAGTCTACACCTTGTCAGCACCCTGCAGGCATAATTTTCGCTCCACGTTTTTGTGTTATTCGCACGATCTACTCTGCATCCCTCATCAGCATGATGCCATGTGAACAGAGATCAGCACGACGAGAGTCATGTATATGCCGTTGTGCGTCAGAATCTCTCCGCAGTCTGAGCTTCCCGCACCTCTGATGAGTTAAGACTGCTACTGCCGTGTACCTGTGCAACTGTTTGTATGAGCAGTGGTCTGGCATGCGACAAGATGTTGTCCAGAGCTCCATTGCAAACCCATCACAGCTACAACCACAACTATCTGCAGAGCTCTGAACCAATCTCCACACAAGCACAGCTTCCCCCATCGATCGATCAGCGTGACAACTATACCCATGGCTCTATCAACGGCAATGGCAACTTACAAGCGGGCAGGAAGAGGCGGGAGTCGGAGCTAGACTCGATGAATGACTCCGGCGAGAATAACAACGTCCGAAGACGAATAAGTCGGGCTTGCGACCAGTGCAATCAGCTACGGACTAAATGCGACGGCAAAACGCCATGTGCACATTGCACAGAGATTGGCTTGCAGTGCGAGTATGTTCGCGCTCACAAGAAACGTGGCAGAGCTCCCAAAAGGGACCAAGATCTTCAATCCGATGAACAGAGTTTCGTTAACGGCCAGAATGGAATTGATGTCCAAAGACCACAAGTACTAGCACGCAAATATTCGAACACATCATACATGGGCAGTGAGAGCATGCAGAACTCAGCGATACCATCCAATGCTGCGCCAAGTAACGGCGAATACGATGCCAATCACCAGAACGCTTATTATGGCAACTATAACAGTGGCTCTAATATGAATATAAACGGAGTTGCAAGCATGCATGATGCGATGGTGCCAGGCATGCCTCAGCAACACTTCCCCGTGGCAAATTCTACACCTTTCGCGGCTGCCGGCCTCGATGGCATGCAGCAAGGCTTCGGGTTCCCCCTCGGAGACGATTATTCGGTAGCATTCATGGGCAAAGCACCCATGGTCGAGTCGCCAGATTGGATGGCGCTTACTACGCCCATCTTCGTACAGGAGCCCCCGCTTGTTGCTTCACAGCCTCGACCTCCAGACACACTTCGGTATCCTGTGCTTCGGCCTCTCCTGCCGCACCTCGAGCCTATCATGCCTCACAGCTTGGCTAGTGATCTCTTGGAGCAATACTTCGCAAGCTCGACATCGGCATACCTGCGACCTTCAAACCCTTACGTACTAGGGTATATCTTCAGAAAGAAGTCTATCCTGCATCCGAGTGACCCCCGTCCCTGCACAGCTGCTTTGCTAGCGAGTATGCTTTGGATTGCAGCACAAACTAGTGATGCGCCATATTTGACGTCCCAGCTTGATGCTCGTGGGAAGGTTTGCCAGAAGTTACTGGAACTCACCATTAATATGCTGAAGCCCTTGATCCACAACTCCTCTGGTATGGTAATTGGCACGGCAGGCTACAACTCTGTGACACAACCTGATGCTGGGTTGGGTGGACTTGTAGCTCCTACGGACCACACAGGCCTGGATCGTGTACAGATTGACAGCCTCGCCACCTACATTCATCTTGCTACAGTGGTATCGGCAAGCGAACGGAAGGCTGCTAGCTTGCGTTGGTGGAATGCGGCATGGTCCTTGGCGAGAGAGCTGAGGCTAGGCCGTGAGCTCCCGGACGAAGTTCTCACCGACGAACCTCAGTCGGCTTGCGCGGTAGACGACCCTCAAGGTCCCACGAGCGATGAGTTCCGAAAGGCATCTTACAGCGATCCCACAAATTCGGCTAGCATCCACCAAAGGCCAATTAGCGAGGAGGCGCGTGAGGAGCGGCGAAGGGCTTGGTGGCTCCTTTACATGCAGGACCGACATCTAGCATTGTGCTACAACAGGCCTATGTTCTTTCTCAACAAAGAGTGCGAAGGCCTGCTACAGCCACTAGACGATGATCTGTGGCAATCTGGACGATTCGAAGAAGCAGCCGCCAGGTATCGCAAAAAGGGCCTGGACATCGAATGCACCTCTCACAGCGTCTTCGGATATTTCTTACCGCTGATGGTGATACTAGGCGAAATACTTGACCTCAATCACTCTCGCAACCGTCCGAGGTTCGGGCCGAAGGCAAATCAGCCGCGCATCTGGGATGAACTAGTAGAGGAAATTACTCTGCAGCTCGAGACCTATGCACAGAGTCTTCGCGAATTTGAAGCTAAAGTGAACGACCACAATCTGAATGATGCCATCACACCATCTGTCGCATCCGGTGGTACTACGGACACAGCAATCTCCTCGGAGCTTAGCCTACAAACAAGGACTGTTGTCGCGTACGGCACGCATATCATGCATGTATTACACATTCTGCTCAATGGACGCTGGGACCCTGTGGCGCTGCTTGACGACAATGACCTCTGGATCTCGACCCAATCGTTTGTGACCGCGACAGGACATGCGGTGAATGCCGCAGAAGCGGTGGGGGAGATCATCGACTATGATCCTGATCTCTCATGCATGCCGTTCTTCTTCGGCGTATACTTGCTCCAGGGTAGCTTTCTGTTACTCTTGTTTGCGGACAAGCTGCAGGGCGACGTTAGTCCTGATGTTGTGAAGGCGTGTGAGACCATCGTGCGAGCCCATGAGGCGTGTTTGGCTACTCTTGAGACAACGTATCAAGTGAGTATAACTTCGAATGGCTTGACCTGTGCTGACCTAGGGTAGCGCAATTTCAGAAAGGTGATGAGATCTGCACTTCAACAGGTGCGCGGCCGCACACGCGATGATGCCACTGAGCAATCAGCCTGGCGGCGGGAAGTCCTAAGTCGATATAATTGGGATAGAGGCTCTGGTCTGGCTGTCGATTAGTTTTGACCAGGTCGAGGTGGTGGCTATTCGTCTTTACGTTGTGGCCGTCCATCTAGGAGACTATGGAGCTCAAAAAGATCCATTTAACAGTCTGAGTGTGAAGCGTTCCAGCGTGCCCCTGTCTGTACGCGAATACCAAACGTCTTTTCCGAGATGGCGGGCATGTCGACGTTCAGGCGAGCAGCATGATCGTATCAAATCTGCCCCAATCCTATGGATACTCATCCTGAACGAGCCTGCTATAGGCTTCTGGTACTAGGCTTGCCAGATGCTGAAGCTCAGGAACGCACCGTACGGCATCAGGTTCAGCAAGTTTCCTATTGCGATGTGAAGCAAGGCGAAGTCAAGCATGAAGCGCCATACAAAAGGCATAACGCCAAACATTTGCCATGTGGAAGCTGGACGAGCTCAGAAAAGCCAAGTGGCGTTGCTAACGTCCCTTAGCATGCGCCAAGAAGGTGAAAATGACTTTCATGTGTTCGGAGACTCCTGTAGTCTATCAGTCCTACCCAGATCTGTTATCTCTACTCCGTAACTGCCGATAACGCGTGAGAATGGTGTTTCAATGCAGTGTGCTCTCTAGCTCGCGGAAGGTAACTCGCCCGATCAATGAGCATTGCCATTAGTCCTTAATAGCAACATTCTCTGCTGCCTAGGATACATATAAGAACCTCGATCCCCGTCCGTGGAGTAAACGATAACTAGCAGCTGCCAAAATTACCAGCCACTTACATCGTGCGATGTGGCAGTCATGCACTGAAACAGCCACTGGCGAGCCACAATAATCATTGTATAGAAGAAATATTCAATGCGGTCCGGAGTCCATCTCGATCGCTATCAGTTCAAGTATACTGTCAATCCCAACTTGTTGAAGTAGAGCAGTATCTTGCAAGCAGCGCGAGAACGACACCGAATATCTAATTTCAGTTAGGCTGCTCTTTCGTCCGCGAATTCCAGGCGATTTTGGGCTTAGGCTCCCCCACTTGTCTCATCTACCTGCCCCCAGGAATACTGACTGACGATGTCTTGATCGGAAAACGTTTTGGTAGGCATCGCTCGCTTCGACGCCGTGCGCCATTCTTGTCCGAACACTTGGCTTTTTCCGTCATTCCAGTTGCGCGAGCTCATCGAGCAACAACATCATCATCATCACCACTCCTCAGCACCCAACACACCGACAGGGTTGCTGCTTATTGCAGGTCAATAAAGTTCGCGAAAGTGGCACCCGTAAAGGAAGTTCCTTGGCGGTATCCTAACAAGCTCAGGCCCGCAGTCGTGCGGCATCCACGAGGATCTGACTTGCTACCAAACCTCTGCCCTTCGGCCAACTACTTTTGCCCGGGATGACAAGCACGGCTTCCGATTCTAGCATGGCCAATGCTCAGCAGGAAGCTCCAAACAAGAGACAAGGTTGGTATTCCTCAATGCCAGAAATATTTCATCGATAACTTCAAGCCACTTTTCTGATGCCAGCTGTGTTGCTTGTCGTTCTCGCGAACCTTGCACCAAGTCGGTCGTCTATGCACGTCTTCACGTTGTTGTCAATACAACTGCTGACTAAACCTTTTCTGTGCAGATGATTTCAATATGGCCAAACTTAAGAAATCGCTTAAGCAAGAGCAGCGTCGTTCGAAGCACCAAGTCGCGAAATTGACGCCTGCTGAAATTCGTTCATTAAATCATAGTGCTAGTGTCTCGAAATCTGGCAGCATTCGAAGTATCGATGGACAATCCATACATCGCGTGGCTTCCAACACGCCACCGCTGACTCCAGATCACCTGTCCTCATCACAGCAAGCACATGCGCAGAGGAGAAGATCGAGCGCCGATCTTCCGACACCTCCAGTCTCGCCTGACTGGGAGCGACGAGGCTCAAACTCGAGCACGCGACATATTCATGCCCCCAGGCCCATTTCTCATACACAAGCAATGCAGCTTGCCAATGCTAGTAGTCACGCCAGACCTCCAAGCGCGACTTCTTATCGCGGTGTCGCGACTTATCGTGGGCCGGAGATCACAAGAACTGGATCATTGACCATGCTGCATACTCCGTCTCAACAAATTGTATCAAATCCGCTGTCGCAGTTCTCGCGCCCGCGGCAGTCGACCTTGACGTCTTCGCCCCAAAAGACTAGCCCCGAGCAGCGTTTTGCTGAGGAGGACACTGTGAGTCCTGCCGTTAGCAAGCAACGACACCAGTCTCTAAACGCCACAAGCAAAGGCCCGTCGCGAGACCACAGCCCGATACGGCCATCAGATTCACCAGTGTCGATGGAGGATGGCAAGGTCCCTGAACTCGTCAATGCCGAGTCGGCTACTTCTGGAGAAGTGCCGGTTGTTCATGTTACCCCGGAAGCCAAAACGGATGGGAAGCAGGATGATGCATCCGAAAAATCCAAGAAGCAGAAACTCAATTGGCGCAAAAGCTTCACTGGGTCCGAACGTGACCCTGAACTGGCTCCTCTAAGGAAAGAACATCGAAGGAGATCGATGATATCGCCTAAGCAAGGCTACTGTCTGCATGCTGTCGCTTATACTGATACCAAACCTCGAGACCCACCACAATTGAGGGACACTCTGAAGGATGAATTGCCGTCTGCGAAGACGGCTGAATACGTGAAGTCCGACCAGAAACCGGGCACAGTCGAAACTGAGTATGAACAACATCCGGCCGTCCGGCCCTTGAGTATCGATGGAAGTCGATCAATCAAAAGCGCTTCCGACACATCTTCCAGCAAAAAGGGTAAAGAGAGGGAAGACGTGCCAGGCGTAGAAAATGATTCGGATTCAACGTCGCTGTCTTCATCAGTGCCGTCCTACCAGCGATGTTCATGCTGTGGTCGCATTGCTAAACCCGGTGGATTTGAGACTGAGTTGAGCCCAGTACCCGAGAATGAGAACGCGAAGACGAATACCAGTTTCGAGGCAAAGAGAATGTCGGCAGATGCTCGACGACGGTCGGGCTCCGTTGATCAAGCACCAAAGAAGTTTGTGCCCATATATCCTTCCGACAAACAAAACCAGACGAAGCAAGCACGAAATGAGCGTTCGAAGGAGTCAATACCATCAGTGGCAGGCAGTGAGCCGCCGGCTAGACCGATAGGTGTTGGTGTCACCAAGCTAGGCGACGTGATAGGGCCCAGTTCCACGCCACTAGCCATCATGCCCAAATCAAAAGAAAAGCCTCGTTTCGTTCGTTTCGCAAGCTTGCACATGAAGAAGGAAGACATGGAGGAAGATGTGAAGCAGCAGCAAGATTCAACACGGAACTTTGTAGAACCACACCAATTGCAACGGTTTGGCAGTCTTTATGGTCGTAATAATGCACAACAGGGACAGCAGCAGGGTCAGCAGGAAGGACAAAATAAGCCGGCGCTTCAACAGCAAAGTGCATACCCGCCACAACAACGATCATCATACGCTCATCAAACGCAACGACAAAGACAATCCTTTTCGCAGAGCAATGGCCAACATCCGCTTCGATCTTCTATCTCAGCCTACGAGAACGACACTCTTTCGACGCCCATCCCGAATAATTACGGACAATCGCCTTCGAATGCCTCGGTAGACGCCGTCGAGAAGCCACTTGGTGACTCCCCATCGTCGAGTGAAAACAGGCTCCCGGAATCTCCTGGCGACACCATCTCAGACAATGATGGAATGGCGGTTGATCTATCGTCCTTCGACGGTAGTTTCGTCCAGCGCAGCCTCTCGAGATCGGCCACGGTAATGAGGAACGCATCATCTGCGCAGACAAGCAATGGTCTAAGTAGTTCAAACTCGACCCGCAGCATCAACGAACCCAACATTGGTAGGGCGATCGCACCTCCACCAGGCTCTACAACAGCTTCAGCGCCATGGCCAACCAGTCCGAACGGCAAGCCTAATTTCTCAAGACCACTCACCCCACAGCAACCAGCAAAGATAGATACCTCAATGTCCGCCAAAAGCTACTACAATTCCTCTATCTCCTCATCACCATTCACAGGAGCCACAGACCCAAGATCCTTCTCCTCTCCATACGGGAGCACGCCAACGCCTATCGATACGAACATCGCCAGTGCATCGTCAACCATGGCCCACAAACCAGGCACAATCGTCAAGCATCTCCCATCAGCACACATGAGCGCCACATCGAGCCCGACGAGCGCAAATTCGACAGGACCTCTGAGGCTAGGCGACTGGGTCCTACCTCAGAGCCAAAGAACCACGAGTGCAAGTGACGGTAGCAAGTACAGCGCAAGAGACAGTATGAATAGCGAGCAGAGGGGTATTGCAACTTGAGATTGACAACTCAGAATAATAGAACATCACGATAGACACGACGACAGATATGCTAGAAGCGTTCAGCGGTCGCAAGCGGATTTCTTTTGTCATTAGATATTTAGAGCAGCACGTACCGGAAATTCAAAATGAGCGCTTCTGACTAAAACTTTTGCGCAAATTCTGGGCATCTCAAGGGCGACGGGGTGCTCACGTCGGATTTCCGGTAGGTGAACAGCTTTATCATGAAGAAATGCTAACTGATTGGAACATTTTATTCCAACCCTGTCACCTCTTGTCAGCCACCAATGCCACTCTATACCAAGACATTGTCCGCCGAGCCCAACAACATGAGGTCTGTGGAAGGCAAGAGCTGCCAGTCATATGTGGTCGCACTTGCCCCTCCGGTCGTCGATGAATGGCGCGCCGAAGGTGCGACCCTCATGACCCGACGCTCGGCAGGTGCGACTTACGGGTTATTCCTTCACTGTCTATGCTCGCGCTTTCCTGCTTCTTCAATGCGCACCTTCCTCTGGAGTACTGACTATCGCAACTTCCAGTTTTACTCCTCGGTCGTGCCTTCCCTCTCCTCCGACTCCTTCTCGATCGCGCTTTCCTCTCAATTCGTGATACAGGTCGCACCTTCTCAACAACAATCGTACCTTCCCTTACCTCACGGCCGTGCCTTCTCACTCGGACTCCTCGATCATGCATTTTCGCAAACCATGAAGCGCGCAGCACCTTCCTTTGCCCTTACAGTGGCGCTCCTTATACCTGGTACTCAAGGTCACACCTTGCTCCTGGTGTCGCACTTGACCGTTTTCATAGGTCGTGCCTTCCTCCGCAAGACCATGTACGGCGCCTTCCTCGTGTCACTCACTGGTTCGCTCCTTCCCGCACAGTCGCACCTGCCTGTTGGCGTTGGTGTAGGTCGCGCTTTCTTTCGCATGGTAGTGACGGTCGTGCTTCCCTCTGTGTGGCTGGAGGTTGAACCCTCCTAAGTTTGGCTCAGGGTCGTACTTTCCGCGAAGTCAGTCATGCCTTCCATTGTTGACACCCGTTCACCAGGAAGTCATTATTTGTCGAGCAGAAGATACGTCCGTGAACTGGTCTGAAAAGTTGCGGTTCGGCGAGCGCGCGAAGGTAGGCACGGAAGTTTGGTACAGGAGTAGGAAGAGGGACGTGCGCACGAAGGACACAGAGCGATGGAGGAGCACTTTATTGTAGTGGTGGCAGGATGCTTACAGCACGATTAAGAAAGAGGATCAAGGCACACTGCAGGAAGAAAAGTATTGGTTCAATTGACTTATTCATTGAAGCTAGAATCTCGTATCCCATCTAGCTAGTGTTTGCGTATCATTATCATCAAGCTCATATCATCATTGTCGTTATGATCATGAGCACGAAGCTTTTGTCGAAGTTTTGGTATCAATAATAGAAGATTGGTAACATGCCAGTCGAAGAAGAAACAACGTTGTAGCAGATGAGACCACGATCTTTGCAAACCACAATCCAATCCACCCACACCATCATGAACTCCCGCAATGTGTTGTGACATGAAGCAATGCGTCTATTTCTTGCCAGCCTTCTGGGCGGCCTTGGTGACCTTGCCACCACCCTTGTCGGACTTGGCGACGGACTTGATGACACCGACAGCGACGGTCTGTCTCATGTCACGGACGGCGAATCGACCAAGAGGTGGGTAGTCAGTGAAGGCCTCGACACACATTGGCTTGGATGGAACCATCTTGACGATGGCAGCGTCACCAGACTTGATGAACTTGGGTGCAGCCTCAACGGACTTTCCGGTTCGTCGATCGATCTTCTCGAGAAGCTCGGAGAACTTGCAGGCAATGTGGGCAGTGTGGCAATCCAAGACTGGAGCGTAACCAGCACCGACCTGACCTGGGTGATTGAGAACGATGACCTGGGCGTTGAAGCTGTCGCAACCCTTGGGTGGGTCGTTCTTGGAGTCACCGCAGACGTTTCCTCGTCGAACCTCCTTGACGGAGACGTTCTTGACGTTGAAACCGACGTTGTCACCTGGAAGACCCTCGGGCAGCTGCTCGTGGTGCATCTCGACTGACTTGACTTCGGTGGTGACGTTGGCTGGAGCGAAAGTAACGACCATGCCGGACTTGATAGTACCGGTCTCGACACGGCCGACTGGCACCGTGCCAATACCGGAGATCTTGTAGACATCCTGGAGAGGAAGTCGGAGTGGCTTGTCAGTTGGTCGGGATGGTGGGTCAATAGCGTCAATGGCCTCGAGGAGGGTCTTGCCGTTAGCCTTGCCGGCCTTGGACTCCTTCTCCCAACCCTTGTACCATGGGCAGTTGCTGGAGACGTCGATCATGTTGTCACCGTTGAAACCAGAGATTGGCACGAAGGGGACAGTCTTTGGGTTGTAGCCGACCTTCTTGATGAAGTTGGAGGTCTCCTTGATAATTTCGTTAAATCGGTCCTCTGACCACTTGGTGGTGTCCATCTTGTTGATGGCAACGATGAGCTGCTTAACACCAAGGGTGTAGGCGAGAAGAGCGTGCTCTCGGGTCTGACCATCCTTGGAGATACCAGCCTCGAACTCACCAGTACCGGCAGCGATGATGAGAATAGCGCAGTCGGCCTGGGAAGTACCAGTGATCATGTTCTTGATGAAGTCACGGTGACCTGGGGCGTCGATGACGGTGACATAGTACTTGGGGGTCTCGAACTTCCAGAGGGCGATATCGATGGTGATACCTCGCTCTCGCTCGGCCTTCAGCTTGTCAAGAACCCAGGCATACTTGAAGGAACCCTTGCCGAGTTCAGCGGCTTCCTGTTGTCATTGTTAGTTCCTGTTGCTGCGGCCCAAGATTTGTGCGGCGACGGTTTTGCCCCTCGGCTCACCCCACCAAAATTTTGGATAAGGGTCAACGAGAACCAAAACCTTCGCTGGTGCTAACGTACCTTCTCGAACTTCTCGATGGTTCGCTTGTCGATACCACCGCACTTGTAGATCAAGTGACCTGCGATGTATGAGTGTCTTGTCTTTTTCCATCTCTTCAAGGTGGTGAAGGCTTACCAGTAG
The DNA here is from genome assembly GCF_036327395.1 of Knufia obscura. Lineage (NCBI taxonomy): Eukaryota > Fungi > Ascomycota > Eurotiomycetes > Chaetothyriales > Trichomeriaceae > Knufia > Knufia obscura. The sequence continues at coordinate 149,465 of NW_027042705.1, forward strand.
TGGTGGACTTGCCGGAGTCGACGTGTCCGATGACGACGACGTTGATATGAGTCTTTTCCTTACTGCAGAGTTTGTTAGCAGATGCTTCTTAACCAGATACATGACCTGCGCCTTCTGCGCAATCCTCAAAGGCTGGACATACCCCATTTTGGCGGTTTGTAGATTCGATTGAAAGTTTTGTAGGTCTTTGTAAGATTCTAGAAAACTTTGCGAGAATGCTCAGATACCACGGCTAGGATGCGTAGAGGTGCTGAGACAAGTCAGTAAGGATAGATCGAAAGATACCCTTGGGTTTGGAAACTTACTGAGCGACGAAGAGTTTCAAAGAAAAGATTCGTGCAAGAGACGGGTTGAAATACTTCTTGAAATTTGCGTGCAGGCTCTGACACGCGCCAAGCACAACAAGTGGGGCTACAAAATGACTCTTCCCCTCCATTCAGGTGGGCTTGTGCTCGGGATGAGGATGTTTACTCGGAAAAGTCAGGTGAAAATCTTGCATGTGCTTCAGGCAGAGTTCAGTTTTGATAGTACTCTACCTGTTTTGACCGGCCTTCAGCCTGAGTGGCTGTGACTCTCAATATTGAAATGTGTATGAATACGATACAACTGCATAGCGGGGCATCTGGACAACACTGACAGACTGCAGTTACAATATTTGACCTTACGAGAAAGCTGTATAGCAACAAACACAGTGAGGCGCTCGATCTTCAGTTTCCGATACATCTTCAATCTGATATGTGTCCTACTTGTATCCCAGTCAGGGATCCCACGAAGTCCTGGCCTGCTAGTGGTATCCTCGCAAAGTGGCACCTGCCTCCGTGCGCCGTCCCTCAGGCTCGCCGCGGTGGCCCTCTGCGCGTGAGTGCGCCATGGCGATTGGCAGCTTACCACAGAGAGAGACTCCGCGCTCCAGCTTATGTAGCTTCTCATATCTTGCCTATCAAGCCTGATGCCATCGCGCAATTCCACTTATGCTGGACGACTGTACAACGATCCAGCCTAGAACCCCGTAGCGACGTCTCTCGAGAAGCGCAGACTCAGTCACATATGCCTGGACCCGGGCAAAGGGGGGCTGATGTTGGTGCAGGCGAAATTTCGCTCTCGACATCGTGTTGACTGCGCTTCAAAGCCTCCAGGCCCCCCAGCCCCCCACTTCATCAGTAGACTGTAAGGGAGCATAATTTGTTCGGATGGCTGCGCTGCAGAGCGCAAGAGCTAGATTCATCCCATAGTACCCATTTCGTAGTCTAATATTCTCGCCATTGCTTCGAACATTCGATGCATTTGTAGAAGGAAGTCGGGGGTTCGTCAGCACTTCGTGTCTGAAGCTGGTAGAAATAGGCCTGCTTCGAGGTGCAATCTTCGTTCGGACAGCCACCGGGTACTACAGAACTTGTCAGCATGTCTTCCGAGAATGAAGCGTCATCGAGCATACCTTCATTTATTGGTAGGTCAGTTTGTCCTTCTCCCATGATATCGTCTTGTTGCTTCTTCTTCATGTAGGTCCGCTCATAGTATGGCTGGTCGAGGATGAACTGGTAGGGGCATGTTCGGCAGGTGAAGGCGTTTCGACCCTGGGTATCCTGAGCGGCTTTTGAGATTGTGAGGCAATTGCAGCAGTAGGGGCAGACTGGGAGTCGTTGGCATCTGGTCAGCACGATGCTAGAACACACCTACATGTTGGAGGCATCGCTAGCCAATTCTCTGTGTTCTCGTAAAGGTCTTCAAGCAGCCCCGTAGACTTGAAATGTTCATGATACAGTAGGCAGTTGTACGAAATCACAACAGTCTGCAGGCAACTTTCCAAAGTTCTCTTGTTTGACGAGTAACGGCTCTAACGAGACGAAAAATATTTGCTTTGTTTGCACGGCTGACGTGGGGCCTCTGTGAACGCGAACTGCTTCGGCGGCTGTGAACCAGAACAAGTTGGGCGATGAGGCCTGCCTGACAAGTCTACCTACTACAACTCTCCTCAAGGGATCGACTCCATTGCTAGCAGTCAATTATTTGGTCGCCAGGATTCAATATCTTCTGATCTTCTGCACGCCCTCCGCACGACGACAGACCCCCCTCTACGCACCACCCTTCAAGCCCGTTCCTCGCGGTCGCTCCCACAGTATAAAACCTTGAGCAACGGCCTAGTGCTTACTACTCGATATCAAGTCGAGATGGGTGAGGCAGATGTAGGTGTCAAATCCTTCTTGTCAAATTAGCCGACTAAATAGCACAGGGAGCGTCTCCTAGGGAGCAGATAATCGAGGCCTGCCGAAGAGACAATGTTGACCTATTCCAAGAAGTGCTGGATGGCATGAAAGGCAAGTCCAAAGAGGACATCGCCAGGTTCTTCAACAACGTGGTCGACACCATGGGCAATTATCTGCTGCATATCTGTGCGAATTATGGCTCGTGTAAGCATGATTTGTGTCTGAGCCATAGGCGGTTCACTAACAGCTTCTCCAGATGATGTGATGAACGAACTCCTTGATGTCGAATTCCTAGAGTGCGATCCTCTGACCCGACGAGACAAAGAAACCCCTCTACACAGTGCCGTGAGATACGCCAATGAAAGAGAGCTCGAGCTGGGCGAAGCTATGGTCAAGATGCTTTGTGAGGCTGGTGGCGATCCTCGCATTAGAGACACTCATGGCAGAAAGCCCGCTGATACCTGTGCTCCGAGAGCAGAAGGTGCCAAGGCCACCCTGAGACAAGAAGAGTACATTCTGAGCGAGGGCCTACGGAAGCAAGACGACGAAGGCGAAGACGCTGCTGGCTCTGCTTCAGACTCGGACTGATCCTGAGCATTCAGTCTACATTGCGTCCAAAAGCTAGCAGCACGTTTCGCTTTCATGAAATCGGAAAAACCCTGGGAACAGTCGTTCGGCAAATATTGAGCAGCAGATATTGAGATCGGAAAGGGCACAATATGTTCCGGGTGCCGTTGCAGAAGGCGCCTGAACCAAGACTCTCTTTGCACACCCGAGAAAGGAGTGGTGTGGCAACGTCAGCATCCTTGCCTGCTCGCGACGATTGCTTCGGAGGCTTCCTACAGAGACTTCCGAAGCAGCAGTCCTGCTGTTGACTGAAGGAGCCGAACAACAAAAGTTCTCGCAATTAGGGTACTCGGGGTCTTGAACAGTGGTTCTACAATCGATCAGAGCAAAAGTCCAATGTCCGATTTCGTCATTCGGGGCTCGGGCCACCAAGAACCAACCCTGATGGCCTTGCTTGAGACGCACATGAACACGAAGAAGCTAACAGTAGCGACGAGGCCCAGGATTATGTCGTCAGCCCAACTTGGCCAAGGCCACCACACCAGGTGAACAATACACCAGCAAACAGGAGGAGCAACGTACCTGCAGGGCGAACCCAAACAAGCTGGCCACCTCTCCTTCTTGTTTGGCGAGTACGCCGCCGTCGAAACAGTATCGCATTAGGCAAGATGATATCATAGCTGACTCTTTGCATCATTCTGCAGAATGTGAGAGAGGGCATATTATGGCTACTCATTCAGAAGCAGGCCACGACTGACAATACAGCGCAACCGGGTCAAATCAACACTAGGAGCTCTTCGTGGCCAGTATATATCCCTTCAACTTGCGGGGTGGAAAAGCGTGGTCACGTAGTGAAAAGGGACATGGAGTCGTGGTAGCTTGTCTACTCCTAAGGGCCTGTCGTGTCGTAGGAAAACACCGCTGACGTGGAATGGCACTATTGACTGAACGAGGTAAATTTGCATCGGGAGTGTGCCCAGCTACCCAGAGAAGTTTATTCTCCGCAGAGGCAGAGGGAGAATGGCATATTTAAACACACGAAACACCAGTAGGCCATTTGCACAGATCCGTGTATCGTTCCGAGCTGTGAATGAATTCAGTAGTGGCCTTGCGTCTATGATCATAATGCGCTAACACGCCATTTGCACAACCGAACCGTGGAAGAGAATCGTTACTTCAGAAGCTTCTGTGTCTGAGAGAATCCTTCCTGCTCTCTCATCTTTCCGATGAAGCATCAATAGCATTGTCCGCCATTTGCAGCTCGTTGATGGCATTCGTAGTCTTACCTTAATGACTTCGAGCATACCGCTTCAAAAGCTCAATTGGTAGCACGGTCCGGATGCACTTCGCGCAATCGCGACGCAGTTACCCCTCCCTTTCGTCAATCTCGCCAGCTCATCCAAAGTGATTCGAACACCGCCAACGACGAAGCTGTCGGATGCATTGGGTGCAGCAGTCGGCCAGTCAACATAGGTGACCGCCGTTGGTCATGCCTCCCCCATCACGAACCAGCAGCATCACGTTCCAGGAACGCTATCCACGGTCTTACGCATGCCTTGTTTTCTCCGCTCGCAGATATCATGAGCTGCTGTTGATGACTATGGCCAGCAGCTTCTCTTTTCTGAGGCGACCCGCCTGGCAGAGACTATTGCTGTTCAACTTAACATCTTTGAGCTTTATGAGTAGACACATTTTAGTGGCACTGTCAATCTTCTATGTGTTGAGGTCTGCAGATGAGGCCGACGGGACGGATGTTAGGTAATGCGGCATGGGGTGATGCTTTGGTATATGGGTTATCCGGACGTCTGATGCAAAGAGGCAGTCCTTCATGTGCAAGTGGGTGGTTACTTGTCACTAGCAGAGGAACTCTTTGGTGCCTTCACTTTCTACAGTGAGTGCAATATGTTGCCTCGGGGACCGACTGCTCTAGCAGCGTCACTACTTCACGATGTTAGACCGCAAGTACCTTGACACAAAACCAATCTGAGTTCTTCCAGGTGTACACTGTTGATTATGTGCAGAGTCGATCAGCTGAACCATATTTTGATCTTAGTCAAGATCGAACAACCGCATTCACACATAGTTGGAGCCGATCTAACAAATTGATATGGACAAGTCCTCCTATGCTTGTTGCTGCTGCGCCTGCAGCTCCAAGGACAACGGCGCAGAAACAAGGGCAATCCCTAACATGCAAGCGATCGAGGACACTTTGAAAGATAATCAATGGCACAAGGTAGACGTACAACCTCTGACCCAGGCAGCGGCATTGTGTCTTCGCAAGGATGCTCGTCTTCTTGCAATGAGTCCGACGCAGTTCGACATGTGGAGCGAGGACGAACTTCTTCGTGCCAGGCTACAGGACATGGCAACCGGCAAGGGCCAACAAGTGAAGCAAGAGAGGCTGCAGCTGGCCACCACGAACACCAAGGTCGGAGATGGCGCCCAAGGTCATCAGTCAAACCGCGAAAAGGACGACGTGGGACCTCACCTACAGGTTACGGTGGAGATCAAACATAACGCAAGCACAACGAAAGTAGGGACTGCCATAGCAGTCGATCAGAGTGGTCATATCAAGGAAGACTCGATTGCTCAGGCGACGGAGAAAATCGCGAAAGGAATATTGGAGGGCGCTGGATCCGGCACGCACTATTTCCTTCCACCGTGCTACTGCGTCAGTTGCTCGGTAGACTTCTGGACTAGAGGTTTCGCAGGGCTTCTCGATCATGAGGTGGCAGCCTCTCGAGTGCAGCAATGGGTCTCCAACATCTTTGCCAAGTCGCAAAACATAGCCCAATATCTGAGACAAGAAAAATCACTACGTCGACGTTGGATCAGGAAAAGTGTAAGCCAACGAATCCAGATATTGACAAAGGCTTGTCCGTCGCTTACCACACATAACGAGATCACAGCTCTGCTTGGTGAGCGCGGTCCCAGTCAGAAGCGCAAGCAATGGGTCAAGCCTAGTCGCCTAGGCCTTCTGATCTCCATCTTGGTTCTTGATGATCTCTCCGCCCAGCCAGATCTGCTCTTCGACCACCTCCTGGACCGAATTCGACATCCATCTCAACACTTCCTAGCAGACTATATGCGTGTGGAGAGCGCAGCATACTACACCAACTCACTAAAGCATCCGTATATTTTTGGGACGTTCCAGATCTCCGAAGATTCAAACTACGGTCGATGGCGAGAATGGGAAGACCGCGCTGTACATCAGTTCGAAGCTGTAGTAGCTCCATTCTCCTTCTTGGTATTCGAGAGTCAGTCCAAAATTCTCGATGTGCTCTTTGAGGTCGTGTCACAACTTGCTGAGGGACTCTCAGTATCCGCAGGCCAAGAAGATACATTCGCCGTCGGTCGATATGTTGGTGAACGGAGTGAGATGGCAGCCCCTTCACTGGAAGAGGTTCGGTCCTTGTACACGCTGTTTCCACAATCTGCGATATGCCTCGAAACGGCCCGGGACATTGCACTCGTTCAAGTCGAGGAAGTCTCAGTTGCCTTTAAATGTCTCAGGACCGACAACACTCTCTTCGCTGAGCGTCTAAGAGCTTCCTATGCTCTCCGTAACGCAACACGAACCTTTACGCGAAATACATCTCCGACGGCTTTGGTCGCAACTTTGGTGCTTGCGGAACCACATGACCGAGCAACATTGTGGGCCATGATTAGAACCCAATTTGCCAGACTCCTCAAGGCTCGAGGCGATAGAGGAGGATTGAGCGCCGACGGATACCGTCTTTACATTGATGAGTTCAAGGTCACGTTCGCCATGTTGTACCAAAGATTCTACCAGCTGATGTACACTGCTGGCGTCTTTTGCAGTGATCCCATTTCACCCGAGGTGATCATCCCCGGCGGCTTCCTGAATGGACGGTGGACAGTTCAATCGTGGCTTTGTGAATACTTCTTTCCTCCATTTGCGCAGAAAAGCCGGATCCTGGCATTGAGGCATATGCAGGTGCGTTTTGAGCAGCAGGCGGAGGATGTCCGATTCATCAACGACGTAGTGAAAGAATGGATAGAAGAGGTTCTCGTCGTGAGAAGGGTTCTTGAGATTCTGCATGCATGTGAGCCGACGGTACAGCTTCACTTCCTCGATCCCTTGGAGATGCCGAGGACGGTGTGGTATAACATGTGTCCTAGCCTAAGCGTGAAGCAACATGAGAATCGGATGGAGGAGAGAGGCCAAGCGCTCAAGAACATACTCTATCCAGTGACTGATTACACGTTGCCCACCGGTCGCCGCGATGCAGCTTGGCACGCAAAGCAGACATCGGCTCGCGACGCTTTGAAGCAGACATGGACGAAGTATGGCAAGCTCACTCTTGAGTATTGGAAGCAAAAAGGTTCCAAAGAAGAATGGCTGAAAGCGATTGAAGCGACGCTCTCTTATAGTGGTCATGACGAGAACCCATCTACACCTCGACCCGCCGTTGAACCACGAACACCAACCAAGAGACAGGTCACTACACCTCCAATGACCCCGACCTCGATTCCGCATCAATACCTACCGGAAGGTGCCTCAGAGCGGAAGCTGACTAAGAAGAAAAGAGGAGAGCTCAATCTGCCTGCAGAAGAAGACGACGAGGTCACTTCACCTTCCAAGGAAGTTGAGGTCTTGATCACAGAGCAAGCAGCTCTGACTGTCACCGAGATTCAAATCAAAGAAACCTATCTCGAAGTAGTTGACTCTTTGTTTTCGAACGCACAGCAACAGGTTTCATCTGTCAGATGGACGAAGTTCTCGAACTTCATGAGAGATGCGGGATGTGAGGTGAAGACGTCAGAAGGGTCCGGGTATACGTTCACTTCGAGGAACGTGGTGACGGGAGAAAACGCGACAGTAGTCCTGCATCGACCGCATCCCGATGCGACCTTGAGAGCTGTCCATCTTAGGAACAATAAGTTCAGAATCGCCGAGGCATTTGGATGGCGACAGGAAATGTTCGTGGCGAGGAAGTGAAGGCGCGTCTATGGAACTCATGTGACAGCAGAATGAAGACGAACTGATTCTTGATGGAGACTGGTTAGGATAACTTGCATAGGGACAGGCTCAGATCACATTCATAGCAGAATGATATCATTTCATGGATTTTGAGTGTAGTCCAAACCCCCAATGGTTGCAAGTCGGACAGGGTATGCGCTATCAGTCATACCGAGCAGGGAACCTGAATCCCAACCACAAGTATAGCCTGAATGGCACTTTCGCGAAGTGCCGGTTGATCAGGCAATAATGCCCCAAAGTCACAGTATGTTCGCTTCGACATCGTCAAGCCAGGCGAAGGCTCATCAAGCAGTAGCGGATGAAACACGTTCAGTCTCAGAAGCAGCCAGGCATGAGTTCTTCGCCGTGAACCTAACTTATGCCTTGTTTACACACCGACGTGCCTAGGCTTCGTGATTTCATGTCTACTTGCACGGATAAGGTATCCTCGTATCTGGTGCTTGCCGAGCGCACGGCCACGAAGGTCCTGGCTGAGAACACCACATGTTCATGGCACGGTGGTAGACAAGGACGCAGATTAATCACGATATCGACGCAAAAGAGTTCCTAAAGGGCTCGGCGAGCTCGGCACGGGCTCCAGACCGGGCGGATTGCCAATCCGGGAGATGGACCTCGGTGGGGAGTGATTTGCATCACTATTGCTTCCCGTCTCCTGTGACGGAGAGCTGCAGAGCTGGGAAGGGCACGAAAAACAGAGCGGGATGAAGACACCATCACCCTTGTTTGACTGTGGATAATAGTTCTACGTAAAAGGACGCAATGTTCCTGATGTAGCACAGTCGATGCGAACAGTGATAACGACTTGCTCAGCATGCACGATGAGCTCAAGGTTAGTAGAAGTAGAAGTTTTCTGCAGAAGCTGTCTCTTCATGAACATGCGAGTCGTGATCACGATAACGATCGCATCGCGTGCGACCAGCGACACAGGAGAAGAACGTGTTTCAGCTGCAAGGTTCCATGGTATCATTGGCAATCAGACTACAAGGTTCGACCCGTTTGCATTAATTGAATTTCGTACGAAGCCCGAACGTTGACTCCGACTGGAGCGGCAGACCAAGACTAAATACTAGGATTCGCGACGCCAGCCAGTCATGCCGAAGGACTTTGAATCTCTAGCTGCATGGCGTTCTCCGTACCTTGCAGCTGGGCCGAGAGACAACGGCAGGCACTGGAAACAGTCTAAACAGGCTAGACCAGGCCTTGCGTTGTAGCCAATCGATAATCTGATCTCGCTACTCCTAGTTACCAGCCGCAACCCTGCGTCACCTGGCATGTTTGTGCTTCATCTGTTCTTCGCTTCTTCCCCAGCATTCCTGACATCTCGCCATCAGTCTGGCCTGCGATCGGTATGAGGAAGTTGCCGTCTGGCCGACAGTTGTCCAGGCTCTCCCAACCGTCAGATCGATCTTGCAGGGCTCGCGTAGAGTAGAAATCATAAAAAGAGGTCAAGATCGTGCGAGATTCAGGTGGATGATGGATGTGGAATCGTTTCAAAGCCCTTAAGCTTCGCCAGCTCCAGAGTCAGTCGTGAATGGCGTGCAGCTGCGCGTTGCCTACTCACACTAAGACCTCTTTATCTGCTTGGTTTTGCTGCCTTGCCAAGTTTCACTTCTTGTCCGGTCCACGTACTCATCATCCTGCTCAGACTCCAAGGCTTGGTGATATTCATCATCACCCTTTTCAATTCGCATGTTCTTGTAGATCAAGAACTTCCTTTCCTTACTCTTGCACGCGGTGACTGTCATTCTTTAGCCCCACCACGGGCATTCAAACACCTTTCTTTACGGACCGGCTGGTATCGGTCGCACCTGCCGTTTGCACTTTGAATAACCCAAACTGAGTCAGTTCCCTGAGGGCGGACGACTAAACCACAGCACGACGCAAATTACAACACCCTACCAGAAAATCAGACACCAAAATGAAGACGATACTCGCATTTTCTGGAATGCTAGCGGTAGCATCTGCAGCAGGAAGCTATGGCAGCAATCCTTCGGGCACTGCAGAACAAAACCACGCTACCGAGATCTACCTTGCCTGGCTCAACAAGTCCCTCGCCGAGAACTACCTCTACGCCTTGATAGCATTGACTGCTGTCGTCTTCCTCTACCACTCCTCTACACGAGTCAACAATCATGTTCGACATTTGTCATCGCTCAATGGCAACCCTGGATCGCAAAAGTACTTCTCCACCTTGTCGCCCACTATGGCCTGGATGAAAGATCACATCCTGCTAGCACCTTTGCTACACCATCGTCGGGCGGCTCCCATCAAGTTCAGCGAGAAGGTCAATCTAGGTGGTCTGCCGACAAGATTCCAGGCTATATTCATTGGCTTTGTGATCATCTACAATGTCTTCGCCTGTGTTTGGAACGTTCCATGGTCGGATCCCGAGCTTGAAGTCCTCCCGATCCTGCGCAACAGAACAGGCACTCTCGCAACAGTCAACCTCATTCCAATCATCATCATGAGCACAATCAAGAACCCACTCATCAATGCCCTTGAAATCAGCTACGACTCCTTCAACCTCATGCACCGCTGGATCGGTCGTCTTAGCATACTCCAGGGAGTAGCTCACACACTTTGCTGGATGATCGGCAAGGTCAAAAGTAAGGGTTGGCCAGCAGTTGGTGCATCGTTCACTCACTCCTCCTTCATCTACATGGGCCTTATCGCTACCATTGGCTTTGTATTAATTGGGGCGCAGGCTCCCAAGATGTTCCGTGCGCTTGCCTACGAGTTCTTCTTGCACTTGCACATCGCCTTGGTTGCAGTCACATTTGCTGGGTTGTGGATACATCTCAAGGAGTTCCCTCAACTGAAGTACCTAATGGCTGCTATCATTATCTGGGCTGCGACAAGACTTTGGCGCATCGCTACCACCATCTACAGATCCTGCGCAGGCCGTGGCCGTGGCTGCAAAGCCATCATTGAAGCCCTGCCAGGTGACGCAATGCGAATCGAATTCGTTCTTCCTCGACCATGGAAGGCCCAGTCTGGACAGACCTTGTACTTCGGCATCCCAAGTGTCGGCTGGTGGACTATGCACCCTTTCTCGGTGGCCTGGTCCGAGACCTACTCACACGGTGGCCTTTCGCGAAATCTCTCCACCAAGACCACATTTACAAACCATGCCGACCCTGAGAAACACACTCTCAACCTACCATCATCTCGTGCTCGCGACATGGACCTTGAGGGCCCAAAGCATCAATCCTTCAGTCTTGTGGTCAAGAAGTATGATGGCTTCACACGAAAGCTCTATGAGCAGGCATCTCGACAGCCACAAGGACTGCCTATGACCGTCAGCGCGCTTGTTGAAGGACCATACGGTCACGCAAAGTCGTTCAACAGCTATGGCACAGTTTTACTCTTCGCCTCTGGCGTTGGCATTACACATCAAATGTCATATGTCCGCGATCTGTGCCAGGGCTACGCAGACGGAACAGTTGCAACCAAGCGTATGACTCTCGTCTGGGTTGTGCCTGACACTGAATGTCTCGAGTGGGTCCGACCATGGATGCATGAGATCCTCGGAATGGACAAGCGAAGAGAAGTGCTCAGAGTTCTACTGTACATCTCCCGCGCCACCTTGAGACAAGAGATCAAGAGCCCCAGCGAGACTGTCAAGATGAGCAGAGGCAGACCAGATGTCCGCAGTATCATGATGGACTCTGCAAGAGAAAGAATAGGTTGCCTTGGAATATCGGTGTGCGCAGGAGGCGGCCTTGCAGACGAGGTCAGGCGAGCCTCCAGATTCGCTGTGGGACAGGGTGTCAACCTTGACTTGGTCGAGGAAGGCTTTGGGTGGTAAAGATCAGCTAGGGTACACACTTGAAGACGATTTTGACGGCCATGCATAACGAAAAATTGCACATAGACAGGAGATTTCGGACATGACGCAAGATAGAGCCATGTTCGCTAAGGAGTTTGTGACGAGATCGTCATGGAACATCACAAATGTACAGTATCTTTCATATTCGAGGCCACCCTTTTTTCCTCTATCTATTGAACGACGACACTCTCTACTGGATTGGAAGATCAGCTAGGCCATGGTGGGCGAGATGCATGCATTGCTGACGAGTGGGTCACAATGCGAACCATGCAACCATTAGGTAGACGCTCAAGTAGCAGCAGCTCAAGCACAAATCATGGTATGACCTGTACAGCTCCATCTGCGGCAGTAGTGGCTTCGCATTTACCTTACCGCATGCCGTTGTCGCCGTGTGTAGTGCTCGCGTATCTCACTCATGGCTTCGTGACCAATTGCCTGCCTCAATTTCTACATACCTCAAGCGGGCGCATGTGCCATCAATGTCTTGTTCAGACTCTCGCGCTGAATACACTTAGAAAAGTGGAAGCTATACGCCAGCTCATCAAGCTCCTTGTAGTCCATGCCCCGAAATTGCTCAGCAAATTCATCCGAGAACTGCTCACTCAGAAACGTCTGCACCACCGCTCGCAGTACGTGCCTCTCGGTCGCCCAGGGTCCAGGGTACGCTTCCTTCGCCTGGGGACATATCTCATCGATCCACTTGATGAGAGGGTTCAATGCTGCTTCGGCCTCTTCGGAAGGGTACACACCCCATGCGTCGAGCCTGTACTTTTTCTTCTTATCCAGAAATGGCTGAATTGTGCGACTCCACTTCGATTGCGGATCTGTATATACCATGCCTTGCACGCCGATGTCTTTGTACAGCCAGATCGACCAACCGATCTGGTGTTTATCGTAGATCGACAGTTGCTGGCCTAGCATTTCGCATCGGGCCTGGTTGATCTCTGTAGCATTCGGTGCTGAATCTGGCTCGTAGACGGGGCCGAACTCGCCGTTCCAAGCGGGAAGGTTGTGTTTTCGCATGAACTCTTCTTTTCGCAGGTACTGTTTTTCGAGCTTGTCATTTTGGGCTTGCGTGCCCTGGTAGGTTTCTCCTGTGGGAAAGCCGAACATCGAGTAGTCGTGTAATGCGTAGACGCAGTTTGGCAGGTCTTTGATTACCTCGTCGAAGCCGATCCATTCCATTGCGAAGGTGTTACCATCTAGCCATAGAATGTGGTTTGAGTCGATTTTGCGAATGGCGGGCTCTAGGCGCTTGTAGAATGCGGGTAGGCGGATGTGCTCGGAGTCGCAGGGCTCGTTGATGGGATTGTAGCCGGCGACCCAGGTGTTGGCTTTGTATCTTGCAGCGATCTGCTCCCACAGCCAGATCGTCCTATCTTGATGGTCCCTGTGGTCCCAGAATGCGGCTTTGTTAGTTGCATTGTCAGAGTGCCAGTCCATGTTCTGGCCTCCAGGGGCCGTATGCATGTCGAGAATAGTGTAGATGCCGTGCTTCGCGCAGAGATCGACCACCCGGTCGAGGTGCTTGAAACCATCTTTCTTCAGCACGCGTGGATTCATGTCGTCCTCGAAATGCCGGTAATTGAAAGGTATGCGAAGGCAATTGAGCTTAAGGCTAGCGAAGAACTTGACGTCGTCCTCGCCAAAATGGTACTCTAGCCACTTGTCGAAGAAGAAGTCGTACTTCTCCTTGCCCAATACTTTCAACATGGATCTCCGGTGCTGATGCTCATGGCCCGGGTAGCCTGTGATGAAGTTCTCCATGCTGAGTAGTTGTTTAGCCAAGTGGGCGAGCTTAACTAGGAGCACTCACTTCATCCATCCTCCGAGAGCTGCACCTCGTAACAAGACTTGCTTTCCGCTTTCGTCCACCACCTGGTTGCCGTCGACTCTGAGAAATCCTTGGGCCATGCTGGTTGCACTGTTCCGGATCGCTTTTGCGTCGGACTCGGTCTCCGCTCGCTACCTTTGTCCGTGTCTTCTTGAGCCAGATCATCTGCTTCAGCATGTGTATCATATATGCTTCTACGACAAGGAGCACCAGTTCATATTTGCCTAAATGCCAACCAATAGAAACACCTACGCTTTGTCCCCCGGATGGCGTTCAATGCGGACTTCACAAACCTTCGAGAGCATAGCAGCTATACAAGCAGATAGATCATAGGCCACAAACGAGGCAGGAGAATTTGCAGACACTCACAAAGACGATTAAGTGATGAAGACATGTACTAGTCCTCTGCGCATTACCACGGTGTTGCCAGGCGCCCGTGGTGTAAATACCCAGCGTACTCCTGGGCGTTGCCCTGAGAGCATCTGTTCTTGGTATATAAAGCTTGGGGATCTGGACAGTCTATCGATTGCGCCTTCTCCTGCCTTGTTTCACTCCGCAAGGGTTAGATGCAAATCATGTGCAGCAGGCGGCCGCCAAGTCTTGATCGAATCTTGTGACTGAGTTGATGGCAACTCATCGTACTGTCAGCTTCGTAGCTCAACGATGGTGTGTGTGACAACGACATTATTTCGCGACCCAAAGTCCTTCACGTATGAGGGCTGCGGCACAGGGTCTGAGCGACCAACTACCTAATGAAGACAGAACCTGCAAATCTGGACCGTCATGCTCGAGAACATTGGAGTCCTCCCGTTTAGGTTTGTCTACTCCACACTCCCTTCGTTCGTCTTTCTTGGTTTTCTCGAGCGGAACAACGCTGATTCTTCGGTTCCAAACGCAGTCGTCACTTCTTGACTTGTTGTGCTCTTTGCGATTGAGACCATCTCTATTCCAGAAGCTTGTCATCGCCAAGTCAAGCTGTTTAGAGACTTGCAGCATTGCAGGTCAGGCGGTAGCCTCAATGACCGATTAGAAGAATGGCATGCTCTCACGCCGTAAACGATGATATGCTTCGACTGATAGCCCAGATAGCGTGCGGACTTGATGACCAGTCCAGACTAGCGCAGCTTGTCAAGCGTTGCTAGCCACGACCTAAAGTCCTAAGGCTAAGCGAGCTCCAAGGAGCCTCTTCCAGCCTTGCATAAGCAGCACTTGGACTTCATCAGCATCATCACTTTAATGGGGCTCCAGATCACGAAGAGGACACATCAGAGACACAACTCTCGAGTGCTACACGTCGTTACGTCTTACGTCTCTTTGAAGGTAGTCATCCCTAATCTCACGTAGGAGCTTTCAGGTCAGCCATGATGGCTGGTAGACGCCAAGCAGCAGGGAAAGGAGGTTTGGGCTAGAGCGTTTGCGAAGACCCCAGTCTTCCAAGCCTCCGGATTTCCAGCATCAGCCGTTCCAAAATTGGACAAGGCTACGAAAGAGGTGATGCAGTTACTTCTTAGAGTTAAGCGCCCTGTAGGCTGACGGTCAAGCTCACCACAGTTCGACGATCGGTCAGGCACATCCACAAGGTGCTGAAATTGCGATACAGAGTTTTTACAGTCTTCAGCCACCCAAGAGACAGTCACGGACTTCTCGAGCGAGAGCAGGCCCAATCGTCATGCTTCCAGCTTGTGGCTCGCCCGGATTTGGTGAATTGATAGGCTGTCGTTTAGCTGTGATACGGCCATCTGCAGGTGAGCTTGGTAAGATACGTATTCGCCATGACGGTGCAGTCGCAGCATGACTGTCAGGCTGTGCTCCATTCTAAAATAATAAGCCAGACTAGGACCACTTTGCCGGTTCTTACGGGGTTCGACACTCGATATTATCTGACTGTCCCCTGACAAGTGTTGATCGTCTCTCGCCTTTCCCACAGCAACTTTATACAATCGTTCATACTGTCAGATTGTTGTCTTGCTGCGAAAACGCAAGCAACCATCATGGCAGCTTCTATCAAGCCGTCGGTCATCATGACCCAGCTTAACTCGTTTATCAACAATAACGCCTCCGACGCCGACGCTCTTTTCGAGAAGCAGCAAACTGTCTTGACCACTATCGGAACATACAAGTGGTTCATCGGCAGTGCGATCTTCCTCCTGACAGTCGGTTGGCAAGTGTTCCACTACTTTTTCATTCACGATGCTCCTCCTAAAGGCCTGAAGCGCATGCCAGGTCCTCTAAGCACTTTGCCTTGGTTGGGCAGAGTCCACGATATTCCTCCGGATGGTCCGTGGTTCGCATGGCGAAAAATCCTCGAGAATCCCAAGTATGGCGGTATCGCTGCTTCGACAATCTGCGGCGAGATGCACGTTTGGATTGGAAAAGCCGAACTGGCGAAGGACTTCTTGATCAAAAAGGCGAAAATCTATTCCTCTCGACCAGAAGTGCCAGCTGTACCAGGCAGTAACTCACAACATCAATATTTGCCTCTTATGCAGCGGGACGAGCACTGGGTTCAGCAACGAAAGTTTGCCCATACCGTGCTTTCCGCAGCCTACAACAAGCAATACTATGGCTTCGTCTCACACGAGGTTAAACGATTCGTCTACATGCTGCTCCAGGACCCTACAGACCACTTCGCTCTCACTGATAGATACTGCGGTCGAGTCGCAGCCCGAATGGGTTACGGCTCCCCAGCATCAGCCGCAGCTCACTGCAAGAACGCTGGTGAATTCATTCCTCAGATCTCTCCTTCCGGTCCAGTCACGAACCTGCTGCCTCTTCTCGGAAAGCTTCCCGAGTTCATGAACCCATCTGTCCGGGCTGTCCGACAGAGACGGGAGAAAGAAGAGAAGCTATGGAAAGGTCTTCTCGACCAGGTCAAGAGAGAAATGGAAACAGGCACTGCTGCACCAGTCAGCTACGCCCGAACATACTTTGAACGAAAAGCCGTTGATGGTAAGCCATGGAACTTCGATGATCATGAGGCTGCATACGCCATTGGCATGTTGGTGACTGTTGCTATCTTCACCATTGGTGGCCCACTTTACGCTTTCCTGCTCACCATGGTTCTGCACCCGGAGTGGCAGGAGAAGGTCCGAGAGGAAGTTCAGAGAGTTGTCGGTAGCGATCGAGTTGTGGAAGTCACAGACTCGCCAAACCTTGTTCTCCTCCGAGCAGTCATCCGAGAGACTCTTAGATGGCGACCACCTGTCCCTCTCGGTGTCCCGCGACTCCTCGAGGAAGATGACGAATGGAACGGATACTACATCCCCAAGGGCGCTATCATTCACGCCTGCGATCTTGCTCTTGCCCGAGACCCAGAGGTATATCCAGATCCAGAGACCTTCCGACCCGAGAGATGGATGGAGAAGGAATGGCCAACGTACAAGGAACCACTCACCGAGCACCCTAGATTGATGGGCTCTCACCACTTCGGCATGGGACGACGAATGTGCCCAGGTATCGAACTTACTGAAGCTGAGCTGCTTGTCGCATGCGGTACTATCGTCAACTGCTTCAAACTCCAGCCCATCAAGGACGCTGCTGGTAACGAAGTGCCACCACCAAGCTACGACTTTACTGCCAACCTCATTGGCGGTCCTCTCCCATTCAAGATGGATGTTGTTGTCCGCCCTGGCATGACTGAGCACATCCAGAAATGGTATAGTGACAGTGTCGCTGTCGAGGAGGCTGGTGCTCAAATCTTCGTGGACTAGATGAGTTCATCGATCTTGCGTTTGCTTTTTTTCTAGTTTGGCGCTGTGGAAGCACTTGATGAAAGGATGCGACAGTTATGGCTAACAGAGCCGGGATGGGCGTGTAAAGAAATATCGCTATACCATAATGAAGAGATATCCAAACTACATGAGCTCCATGTCTTCCTTTGTATTGCTCCTTCGCCTTTACTGGCAATTGCTCTCTATCGTGCCTCGCGCGAGTCGCGTGGCGACCCGCGCTTGAATTGTCCGGCGTGGTTCTAAGCGAATCAGATACTACGCATTTCGACTTATCTCACGCATCTTTGTGCCTCGTGAATACTTGACTTCCATTTTCTCTCCTGGTGGACGTGTTCGTCGCTTGAAGAGGTCGCCATGGGTTCTATAGCCCTTCCAACCAGCGCTCCGCGGTTTCTCGTGATAGGAGCGGGCTCACGAGGGCATGCATACGGAAGAGCAGTGACCGCTTCTACCGATGGTATTATCGCTGCGGTTGCCGAACCAGACGCGTTCAAGCTCAAAGAGTTTGGTCAAGCCTACATCTGGCACGATGAGCAACCTCGTGAAGGTCAAGCCTTTTCCGACTGGCAAGACTTTATCGAGTGGGAGTTACAACGTCGAGCAGGAACAACAGCTCACAATGCGTCGCAGTTGCCCATTACCGGAGTCTTCATTTGCACACTGGACAAGACACATGCGCCCATCATAAGTGCTCTTGCACCTCTGAACCTCCACATCATGTGTGAGAAGCCTCTGGCTCTGTCAATGTCTGATTGTCTCTCAATATCCAGGTCTCTTGCACCATACCCTCCGAAGGTCTTCTCCATCGGTCATGTCCTGCGCTACTCGCCTCACAATATTCTGCTTCGAGATCTACTTGTCAATCAGCAAGCCATTGGCGAGATCGTCTCAATCGAGCATACAGAACCAGTAGGGTGGTGGCACTTCTCACATTCGTACGTTCGTGGAAACTGGCGCAGAGCAACTCCGGAGGGAGTTGGCTCCTTGCTTACAAAATCGTGTCACGATATTGATTTCCTGCTCTGGCTTCTCTGCTCACCTAGTACATTGACAGGCGACCACCCGCATCTCCCAAGCACGATCACAAGCAGTGGGAACCTTACACACTTTCGACGAGCTCGAAAGCCGAAGAAAGCTGGTAATGCTATGAATTGCACGAATTGCGCAGCTGAGGATGTGTGCAACTACTCAGCGAAGAAGATCTACCGAGACAAATTCCTACATCAAAAGAACACAGAATGGCCCGTGAAAATCGTGATACCTGAAATCGAGGACATTGTCCAGAGCTCCGGCTGGGAAAGAGCAGAAGAGGCACTGATGAATAAGTTGAAAGAAGACTACACTGCGGACACTCCAGACGAGGACAAAGCCAGCCGAGGCTGGTACGGGCGGTGTGTTTACGAGTCAGACAATAACGTGGTTGACGAGCAGCTTGTCACCATGACTTGGGAAGAGGACACTACAAAGAAGGAGACATATGGCCGAGGTCCGAAGCAGGCTTTGTTCCATATGACTTATCCCACACAGGCACAATGTGATCGGCGTGGCCGAATATATGGCTCGGAAGGAGAGATCAGCTATGACTCGAAGACCATCTCAGTCTACACGTTCCATGACCAACAGACAAAGGTACACATCATTCCCAAGCAGAATCCAGAAGCTGAGAAGGCTCACGGCGGCGGAGATTGGGGTCTGGCAGGTGCTTTCGTGCGGGCTGTCCAAGCCGTAGAAGACGGTAGCATGAGCGTCGCAGAGGCGCAGCGAGAACACGTCGGCTGCGACCTAGAAGAATGCATCCGCAGTCATGCGGTTGTCTTTGCTGCCGAGGACGCACGGATGCTCAAGAATGTTGTTGACTACCGCGATTGGTGGGCGCATGCGGAGGCTACAATGAAAACATCCAAATGAAAGGACTGCGCAGCGTATGGATTCTTTGTCCGGGCCTCGTGCTGGATATGAACGTGCTCGGTACCGAAGATAGCATCCATCCCGCATGTCAGGGACTCAGAATGTTATCTACCATTTGAGCTGTACAAGTGCTTCCAATACGGTTCACGTTGACTCAGTGAAGTGAACAGCAACATCCCATTGAATATGGCAAGACAAGTACCCCGGGTAGCGTTCTTGCTCGCTATTCTGCTCTGTAAGGCCCAGCCTCCCCATCTGAACCACCCCCACTAACCTACCGCAGCTTCAATACCCATCGCATCCGCCGAGGACACGCAAAACCTCACAGCCCGCCAAATCACCACCCCCTCCTTCGCCGGCACAGCAGACGCAATCGACAGCTACGACCCCCACGACTACGTCCCCACCCACTACAGCAAAATCCGCATCGCCCACGCCGTAACAATGTCCGTAACCTGGCTGCTCATCTTCCCCCTCGGCGGCATCATCCCCCGCGTCATGTCCGACCGGCGCCTTGTCTGGGTCCACGCGATAATGCAGATGGTTGGCTTCTGGCTCACTGTTGGCGCAGCTGGGATGGGGATCTGGATGGCGAAGGAGATAAAGCAGGTAGGACTGACTGTGTGGATTTCCATTGAGGAGTAGAAGACTGATGAGGTTTCTAGTTAAACAAATACCACCCAGTCATAGGGTTGATGTTACTCGGCCTCCTCGCCCTGCAACCCGCGACCGAAATCCTAAACCACAAATTCTACGCCAGACATCCCAGGATGATCATAACGGCGCACATCCACCTCTGGCTGGGGCGGGGTCTGCTCATCGCAGGCGCAGTCCAAGGAGGCCTGGGCTTCCTCTTCGCCTCATCGTTCCACAACGCCGTTGCAGACGTTTGGCCACGAGTTCTGTACGCTGCGACCGCAATCACGGTGTGGGCTATATATATCCTTGTGGGCATTCTCTACCCAGAGTTCAAGGGGAGTATCAAGCAGAAGATTAAGCAGGGGCAGCATGGGGTTAGGAAGGAGGTGTTACCAGCGGGGGAGATGGAGGAGTTGAGGGTGCCGAGTGTGGGGATGGTGGGTGGGCAGCATGCGTCTGGGTATGGACATGCGAGGGGACAGAGTTCTGCGCCGTTGATGGCGCCGGGGACGCCTGCTGCGAGTACGCCGGGCGGGTTTGGTGCTTGGCCGAATCAGAGTGTGAGTCAGAGTGCGAATGCGAGCCTGTACAATGGGTACCAGGGGAGTGTGAGTGGATATACGGGGAGCACATATCCCGGGAGTGTTAGTGGGTACATGGGGAGTACGTATGTGGGGGATGGGTATCAGCGGAGCACATATGAGGGGAGTATGTATCAGGGACGGTAATTGTTGGTCAATAAGTGGTGGCGTGGCGATTGTTGAACTACTTAGGGGTTTCTTCTCGGAGTATATTCATTTGAGAATCATGCAGTCTGTCCAATACCATCGAATGATTCAGCAGTTTCTACGCACATAGATTCTGTGTCATCATGTCTAAAAGCTACGGCTGGTGGTCAATGCTCAGAACCAAGGTCCAGAACATTTTATCAAGACCGCCAAAAATGCAAGGCATTTACAATATGTTCATTCTTAGCTGCTGTCATCCAGCCCCGGCAGATTTGCGCCGTACGAAATAGAGACGGTGATGTACTTAGTGCTGGATGCAGACGACCGAAGCGCATGCGGAAACATGCAGATGCGTCAAAGAAGCTCGGACGGAATCAACATGACCGCAAACGATAGCAAGACTATGAGTCTTGGACCGACGATTTGCTATCGTTTTGCTTCATAGCTCACCTCTTAGTCCCTTACTACTTTGTGTACAGTGCCTCATAGTCATCTTCGACCCAAGATAAAACGCAAACATGCCTCCTAAACAAAGTGGCTTGGGCAGCGGCACCGGTAAAGGTAGAGGCAGACCACCAAAAACATCGGGATCGGGCGCTTCTGCCAGCGGCAACACAGTCGATCAACAACCACCATCAACACCTGCGAGGAACCTTACCCAGCCACAGAATGCCGGAACAGCCCGATCGACAAGGGCCAATCGTGGAGCTCTTCTCGAGGAAATGCAGGACAATCCTGATAGGATCATGAGAACAAGCAAGACACCTTCTAGACGACCGAGTGTCGCGAGCAATGACAGCAGAGCCAGCCTGCAGGGACATCAGCGGCCGAGCAGGACACAATACCAGACTGAGGTCTCGGTGGTCATTGAAGAGCCAGAGGAGGAGGAAGAGGAAGTGCAAACCGACGACCAGGAGGAAGAAATCAACCTTGGAGTTGCCGATACCCCTGTGCCATCAGTCGAGAATGATGGCTTCAATGAGGTAGAGTTCGAACTTTTTGGCGATCCAGGATCGGTTCCAATTGCTACATCTTCTTCACCTCCTCGGAATACTCGGCAAAGAACTCCTTCGATTTCCCTTTCGCCTGGACGAGAGACACGGAGGAACACATCGTCTGTGCTATCTCACAGAACAAGCACCTCAGACAGGTACGGTTCGGTGCACAGTGGTCCATCGAGGCGACCATCTGGCTCGCCAGCTCATCAAGGCTCTAACAACAACAATGGTTCATTGCCACTCGGTGAGGGTTCGATAGGGTATACTGGTGTGAGTCCACCTCGTGATGTGCCACAAACGAATGGCCCTCTTTCTTCTGCCATTAGCAGGACTTCACAGACTCCTAGTAGTGGCCGGAGATCAAGCCATGCTCGTACACCAAGTGTCCATCAGCAACTTTCCGCGCATCGAGAGCAGTCTCCTGGCGGAGATCCAAATCCGGAAGATCCAGGTGCTGAGGACGAGGACCTGCCCTGGTGGCGGGTACCTGGGGTGTGGCGGTGGCTCGCAATATACTGGGAACAGCTGTCAGCTGGGATGCGCTACTGCAAGCAAGTGAGGTGGTTTGTCTCATTTGGGTGCGCCATACAACTGCTCGCATCAGTGCTGTGCTCTGCTGGCCCGATCTGTAAAGGGCGGAGTGGCTACGAACTGATCTTGACCTACGGTTCCACCAGCTCTGCGTCGTTCCAAGAGTGCTTTTGCATTCTGATCGTTTATACTTTGATGATCTCTGGACTGATCGATTCGATGGAAGCTGTTGGCAAGGTAGTGAGCAGAATTGGTATCCGAACGGCACAGCAAGCAGAGCCACTTTTCGACGATTGGAAAGGGTTTCTTTATAACAATCCGCTGGCATATTTCAGGCAATATCTCTTGCCCATCTGCGTTGACGTGGCCAACGAAGTTCTTGAGCCAGTGGTCATGTTGGGTTTGACGATTGGTCTCCGGCGGTCCTCTTTGGCCGAATATATCTTTGGCAGTAACACATCACCTGCTATCGTTGCGTTCGGCATCAGCGCAATCCTGCACCACTACAAGTGGTCTTGCGAGACTTATGAGATCTTCTGGGATCTGCGGGGAAACATGCCCGGATATACGTGGGCAAGAAAGCCTCTTGTATTCGGTGCCCTGGTCTTGCTGTCCTCAATTGCCATATACTCGAATTGGGACATCCTGTCGTTCTCTCCAGGTCCGGTCCGCGAAGGAGCTGAGGCGTACTGGAATTCGGACAAGCATCCACGAACTGGAAACGAAACGACCATACGCATGGCTAGCTGGATCACCCGACCAACACACGAGGCTGCAACGCAGGTATATCGGGTGACGCAGATTTTGGTAACCAGTGGAGTCCTGCCAACGATGAGCAGAGCTTCGTGAAGAGGGAACGGCTGTTAGGAGAATTTGGGGAAGACGGTAGACATTAGGGACGAAAGACTGGCGAATGGTATGTGGAATCGTCTTAGCAGCATCGTCGCTTGTAGACCAAGACGCAGTATATAGTCGATCTCGAGGCGAATAGAAGTTGTCATTGTACTTTTCTGGGTATCGTGAATGGTGCTGATCATGGGGCTCGTATATCTCGAGAACTCCATCTCTTGCTTATATACAATGTTGAAACAGTATTTTCTTCTCCTAAGCAGTTGCTATCTTCGGACCTGCAAAAGGTCTTGTCTCTGGTGGAGAAATGGTCGTCCCTGTTGGTACTGAGCTCGCCACATTTGGAGTGCCCTCTGTTCTGAATCGTGCCGTATGACACTACCGATGCCCATGAAGACGCTGCAACACATCAGTATTGTTTCGAAGAAGAAGAAAGGTTGAGCCTCATACGCGAACATGCCACCAGAAGCGCCCATGTACTTTCCCAGTGTTCTGAAGACACCGGCTGTGCCTGCTCCGTACTGGAATATCGTCACGGTACCTTCCACAGTTAGACCTCGAGTGTCACATCTTCGCTATCCTGCTCACCATATATGAAACCCATGATACTTCCGACAGCTTTCAACAAATTAGTATCGCATATTGGGTCTGTCATCAGAACACATACTGCCACCCATCAGGGCGCCCATGGTCACTGTGGCATAGTTAGCATATGATGCGGATGATCAGACAATAGCCATTACTCTTGTCAACCCATCGTGGACCTCTGCTTTGAGCACCGGGTGGTATGACTGCAGGAGGCATTACTTATTGTAGATCTGTTGTTGGATACCTAGACTGCAGCAGCCTGTGTTGATGCTAGAGATGGTGAACTCTTGCCTGAGCCGCGGGCCTTGTGGTACCGCAGTAATGGAGACGGCAGTTGATCGCAGCTGCCAGTGCGGCCACCAATCGAGTCTAGCCCTCGGCGACCCGTCCAATCAAGCGGCACGGCTTGGCGGGCGCTATGACCTTGACGGGCAGAGAACTGCGCCAAATTGCACGTTCGACTCGCCCTTTACTGGCACTCAGATCCAGATAATCGTCGACAAACATCACGAGCCGCTTCCGAGCCATCGTCAATACAGCCTGTACACATATCGGAACCCTTTACCTCGAGCTCAAGTCTTTCCGCGCCTCGATCGAGCCTCTATTGCCGCATATTTCTTGGTAAGCGCACCACGTCTCCCTACGTCAGGTCAGCTTCGGCGCACGCGAGCGCCTGTTGAATATCCCAAGACACCCTCTAGCCCCTCAAGACCATTCTTGAGTCGAAGAGAGACTAGGTCACCTACATCGGAACAGCCAGCATGGTGGAAGTTGCCAGACCTAGCTAACATATGCTGAAGGAAAGGCCACCATCCTCGAGTCCTCGCTCATTGTGACACATGCCGTGTCTACTCACCACACGCTCTCTGGTTTTTGTTTGTTCGCGTGTTGCCTGTTTTTAATCACCCTTCCGACTCTTCTATATCGACAAGTACCAAGCGACCCCCATCCATCGCGGCTCTAGGCATCCATGACGACGATCGTACAGTCTCCGCCAACTTTCCAATCACTCCCTAGAATCGGTTGGGATGGTCCCTCGGGCAGTCAGGCCGGCTTTTCAGCAATGAGTAATGATGATGTCTCACGAATGTTTATGCCTCAAAGAAAGGTCGTCACACGAAGCAGCTCCTCGTCCTCTTTAGCCTCGAACAGCTCGACCTCCTCCACTTCGACCGTTACTTCTGCCAATGATGCCGCCCATACTGTTAACGGGGAAGTGCCCCCTCCGGCTAAGAAGAAGCAAAGAGGAGGATTTTGGCCCGTCTCCAAAGCAGAATCAACCTCTGGCGTCACCAATGCTAGGGCTAACGGAGCCGTGCAGCCTACAAATACTAATGGTGTCAATGCCCTGACCCAGAAGGGCATGCAACCTGCCGTACCAGACCACGCAAGCAACGCTGCGAATGGAATTGGTCCCAGGCCTCAGAACACTGCCATGCTGGCCCTCCTGCCCATGAATGGCACCTTTGAGCGGAAACAAATAAACGTACCCATACACCCCGATCCACCGCAGAAGATTGGCAGGCAAACGAACAACAAGACTACACCTAAACAAGATAATGGTTACTTTGATTCGAAAGTGTTGTCACGTCAACACGCTGAAATATGGGCTGATGCTAGCGGAAGGATATGGATAAGAGATGTCAAGTCATCAAATGGGACATTTGTTAATGGAACCCGACTATCGCCTGAGAATCGCGAGTCAGAACCGACCGAGCTTCGACAACATGACAGCCTCGAACTGGGTATTGACATTGTAAGTGAGGACCAGAAAACTATAGTGCATCACAAGGTATCGGCCAAAGTCGAGTTTGCTGGTTTCCCTGGCAAAGCTGGAAACGCCCTTGATCTACTGAGTTTTGGCGAGCTGGATCCTTCGCAAGGACTACACTCGCCAATGAGCGCACCCATGGCGCATTCGAAGAGTCAGCAGGGACGGCCAATGAACGGTAGAGGCTCGGTTGCATCGAGCGCCGTTGGCGGCAATATGAGTGCTGTTTCTCAACGGCAAGCCAATTACTGGGGAGCACCTTTGAACATCGAACAACTTGTAAAACAGGTCGGTGTAGAAATGCGCGCCGCTAAGCAACAAGCACAAGATCTCGATATGGCTAGGACATATTTGACCTCGATCTTGCCAGCAGATGGAAGTCCTGCAAAGCTTCCGCCAGCAAGCGGAAAGGAGAACCAGCAGCCAAGACAAGCCAGCGGCCGAGTCAAAGCACCTCGAATAGATCATTCTGCCCGCTTCGCTGACCCACCAGCGCCCCCTCCACAGCAACCTCTCCCAGAGAAGCCAGATGGCGGCAAAGCCGGGAGCCCGGCTTCTGGTCTGCTGAAGCGCGAAAACACGGCTAAGCCTCTACTGAATGGCATCAACACTTCACCGACAAGTGGTCAATCAAGTCAGATATTAACTTTGCTCGAATCCTTGAAGGAAGCCCAGAAACAGATCGAGTCACAGGGATCCAAAGTAAAAGAGCTTGAAGACATGCTGAAGCAGGAACGGCAAGCTAGGCAGGCAGCGGAAGAGAAAGTCAGACGACTAGAAGAGTCCGGCTCCGCGAAACCTGTTATCTTGCAAGAAGAGCCAACAAAAGCTGAGGATGCGGCTGAACACGACAACAAAGACATACCCATACAACAGGAAAGCTCGAAAGACGAGTCGGCACTACAGCAAAGAATCGACACGATGCTGTCTGAAATGCAGATAATGCAGAAGAATATGGAGCAGACGACGGAACGAGCAGAAACAGCAGAGTCCGAACGTTCTTCCCTAGCCGCGATGATAGAGAGATACCGACAAGAAAGAGAAGATGCCGAGGCAGGCAACGAAGCCGTTATGGAGGATGAGTCAATTGAGGAGATCGTGAGGTCACACGTAGACGTCGATCGATCACCTGCCAGCAAGAAGGAACGCCGGCAGCCAAACGGGCATGTACAGATGCCCAAACTACCCGAGCATCTACAACAAGCTGTCACAACCATACTTCAGCAGCAGCAACAGCAGTCCGATGGCGAAGTACCCGCGCACTACGCTCCTTATGTTTCAATGATGGGCGTGGTCCTGTTAGGCGTCGGAATAATGGCATACTTGAATTCGTGGCAAAAGGTGGACAAATGATGTTCGATTCTCCATGATACCCATTCATTTTACGCTATCAAGCAATGGTTTCAAAAAGTCAAGGGAGGAATGACTTGACCTCGTTCGTTTCAGTTTCTTATTCTGGCATGGCGTTAGCAGGAGCGAGGCTTGGATGCAGTGCTCGCAACCATGGTGGCATTGTCCTAAGCAGGCGTACTAAGCGATCGGCGTTCAAGATGAGCACCGGCTGGCTGGCTTGCACGTAATGAGCTTCACGGCTCTGTACATATCTATGTTCAAATTCGGTGATTCGATGGCCTGGAGGCATGTTGGGACAACATAGGATAGGAACGGAGGACGATGACATAGACCCCTCATGTTCATGAACTGATGATATGCAACGATCTACATATACCAATGAACAACAATGCATCACCTTCGACATAATACCAACTCTGACATTCCCCGTGCGTCCTACTCGTAGCCTCTGAACTGCATCATCTCCTACTGGCTGCTCCTTCAGCCAGTCTGCTGTCCTTGGCCATTTGTTCAAAAAACTGAGTAACTTAGATTGGGTCTAATAGGGATCGAACATGCAAGTTAACGTTTAGTCTTCGTCCCGAGCGTAAGGTCGCAAAGTCAAACAAGAGTAGAGAGCACATGGCTTCGGAGGTGGATGGCGGGCACGCGGGCCGGAAGCTCCAAGGTTCAGCAGCCCGCTTGACCGCAAGCCTCTCAGCCGGAAGCCGGAAATAGTTCCCTGCAGAGTGACGAAAGCTATCTTAATTGCT
The DNA here is from genome assembly GCF_036327395.1 of Knufia obscura. Taxonomy (NCBI): domain Eukaryota; kingdom Fungi; phylum Ascomycota; class Eurotiomycetes; order Chaetothyriales; family Trichomeriaceae; genus Knufia; species Knufia obscura. The sequence goes on from NW_027042705.1 coordinate 176,752, forward strand.
GCAGGAATATAGCTTCCGATATCTGAGGTCAGACGTCAGATCTACGAAAATGTTCACAGCGGACTTATGGCAGGTGCGATGGATGTTCGACGCAGGAAAAGCAGAGCCTTCCGCTCCTTCTTACGACGAGCTGTACAGGAGTCGAAGCAGAGTCAAGTCTATTCATGCAGCAATTCCATTGATTCCTGCCAACCATGAAACGATCTCTCAAGCTCTGTTCTCACTTCCCCAGAATAGCTGGTAAGAGAGCATGCTCCCAAAAGCAACACATTCTCCCTGATTCCACTCGATCTTTTGCGACTTCGTTACGCAGGCTGTATGCTGATGTGGCCGACACGAAGGACTCGCGTGAGCGGGTCGTCATCCTTGGTTCAGGATGGGCAGGTGAGCTACTCCCAGAGAACTGGGATCGACATCGCATCTAATTATGCTTATCAGGCTATGTCGTTGCACGAAATCTTGACGCAAAGAAGTACAAAGTGACGGTGATATCCCCACGGACATATTTCGTCTTCACTCCTCTGCTCACAGATACCGCGGTTGGCACCCTCGAATTCCGAAACATCCTCGAGTCTGTAAGGAGAGCAAACTCGGACATCGAGTTCGTACAAGGTTGGGCAGACGATGTCAACTTCGTTGCGAAGACGGTCGATGTCGAGCCATCGGTGCTCGATCCTGCGCAAAGCTATGCCTTAATTCAGTCGCGAGAAGGCCCAGCGAAAGAGAATATGCTTATACCGGAGGAAGAGAAACAGCTTGACAAGAGCGTCCACCTCGAAAACCACGTGCCTGTCTTCCCAGTCAAGTACGACAAGCTCATTGTTACTGTGGGAAGCTATAGTCAGACATTCAATACACCTGGGGTCAAGGAAAATGCATATTTTCTCAAAGACGTGGGTGACGCACGGAAGATCCGCAAGAGGGTGCTCGAGCTATTCGAGCTGTGTCACATGCCATTCATCTCAGACGAAACCAAAAGCCAGCTTCTACACTTCTGTGTTGTCGGTGCTGGGCCTACTGGTATGGAATTTGCAGGCAACCTGAGCGATCTGATACAGCAGGACATGAGCAGAATACACCCGCAACTCATGAAATTCGTCAAGATCACCCTATACGATGTCGCTCCGAAGATCCTTCCCATGTTCGATGCAGCCCTGGCCGATTACGCATCAAAACAATATGCGAGACACAACATCAGTATCAAAACGAGTCATCATGTGGAAGAGCTACGCAAGGGCCCACCAAACATGAAAGACGCGTCTCAGAGGCAGGACCAGATCCCAGCAGGTCGAGCTTTTACCCTCCGTACAACAGAAGATGGTGAGACTGGTTGTGGCATGTGCGTCTGGTCGACTGGCCTCATGAACAACCCTTTCGTCGCCAAAGCACTGAGTCGCGTCCGTCGGTTTCCCGTTGAGTCAGCACAGGTCACTGAAGGTTCACCTATCGATCAATCCAATCCAAGGCAATGGATCATTCAGCGCAATCCCAAGACTGGCTCGATCATAGTCGATGACCATTTCCGGATCCAGCTGCAGACTGAAAGTGCATCGTCAGAGAAGAGTTCAGAAACTGCAGGACATGCTATCATGCAAGATGCGTTTGCAATCGGTGACTGCGCCAACATCGGTGGCCTTACTCCTCCTTTGCCCGCTACGGCACAGGTTGCCAACCAGCAAGCTCAATACCTCTCTTCTGCCTTCAACAAGCACTACTCATCTGCAACCAGCAAGTTCGACCCAGAATCATATGCTTCTTCGCAAGGTTTCAATTACCACAATCGAGGCGTCATGACCTTCCTTGGTTCTAGCAAGGCTGTGCTTCAAGGTCCCAATACGGATAGAAAAGGAGCTGGGCAGGGTTTGAAAGGGTTTCTTGCCTATGCTATCTGGAGAGGCGCTTATCTGACCATGACGTTAAGTAGGTGTTTGATAACCACCCTATATATACACTACGACTAACCACATATAGGCTGGAGGAATAAGTTCCTGATTCCGATTCAGTGGCTTGCTGTCAAGTTATTTGGAAGGCATATCAGTCGCTTCTAGCAGCAGAGATAAAGCCTTTGTTCCGGGAGTAAGTAAGCCTCCCAAGGAGACGACACAGTTCAGAGCTCGCTATCAACCTTTACCAGGAGGGGCATTTGCAACAGACCCAGGAATGGCCGGCTGAAAGCGCGCCCGGTCAGTACTCTTGGAGTCCTGTGTCGTTCACAACCCTCACGGGCCGTTCTTCGCTACAACCAGGTCATTTAGGCCTGTTGTTGGCTGGGCGCATCAGCAAACTAGGGTCACTTGACCAGGGTTTGGCGCAAGTGATGATTGGTCAGCGTGTGATGCGCGCCAACGGAGGGGATTAGGAGGCTAACAACGGTGATGCAGAGACAATTTCAATGGCCGAGGGGTCTCACGATGTTGACGACCAGCTAGTGAGAATGTCAATACGAGACAGACGATCACTAGTCTAACCCGGGCAACAATAGTAGACGAGGAAGAACCTGAGGAAGGACATTCAGATGGGGATCATAACGGAGACTGGGAGACCACCCCCTGCAAGCTAGGTATGGGATCCCTGCTACGCAGGGCTGGCATATTCCAGCCACGGGCTAGTTTGCTAGCCGACGCACTCTGGCTTGTACAAGTATGGAAGAATGCTGGCATGGCCAGTTAGCCAAGTCTGAGCGTTTGCTGCTGACGAAAGTGCTCGGTGTGCAATAAGAAAGATTCCACTGATGGTCCGATGCACGGAGAACTATCATACAGAGCTAGAGTACCATCTGGAGCTAAATACGCAGGTGTATCAGCTTCCGTAGAACTAGAAATGAACATGTGCCTCGAGCTGCGAGGCCTCTCGCGCTCCTGGTGCCTAAAGCAGAACTACTGATAACAAGAATTCACATCAGTATGCAACCACGATGCTCGTCTGCTAATCTTCCAGAAGGCAGGCGCAGATACCGGAGCCTGGGAGTGCTGTTCTTCCACCGCGTGCTTTTAGACTCATTTGTCGTCAATCGTACTTCCAGCCCGACGTTACTGCTCTTTCCAGACAATGCTAGTCTGCAAGTAGACAGTCGCCGCTCCGTAACGATCAGGATCGCTCCTCTTCATCTACAGGAGCGCTTCTTCCGTCCGCTGCTCCGATTCTACCCTACCTCTTGGTCCTCTTCATTGTCACGACGCCCTGTGCCTTCTTTGATACTCGCTAGTTGTCCTTCCTATAGAGTTCGGGCGTGCCTTTTTGTGACTACCTGGTTAGATCATGAATGCCCAGAAGCATAAATCCGGAACTCGGTCGTGCCTTCTTCGGAAGGCGATGTGGTCGTCCTTGCCTTTACGTGCTTACAAGGTCGTCGTAACTGCCATTAAAGGGTCCGTGCCTGCCGTCACGTTCGATCGCGACTTCCTTGCGATGTGTACCGCACCTTCTGCTTGTAGTTCTTGGGGTTCGCTTTCCTCCTCTGCGCGGTCGTGCTTTCCCTGGGTTTCAAAGTCCGTGCGTGATGCCTTCCCGCTATACTTGGGCTGGTCGTGCCTTCCTCGAGATCATGTCCAATCGCACTTATCTTTAAGTACAGCCGCACCCTCCTTATCAGCATACTCTCACCTTCCTCAATCACGTTCGTGTCTTCCTACGGTATTTGACGAAGTCGTGACTGTCTTATAGTAACTGATCCGGTCGTGCCTCCATTATCAATACTTCACAACGCGCCTTCCCATGGACCTCGGTCGCTCCTGCGCTGCCTAATACTGTACGCCGGCATGATCCCTAAAATGAACCAGAAAGTCCCCATCTCTTATGAGAAGGTCTCTGTCTTGCCGTAACACCGAACCTTTTCTCCTTGCCAATAATAAGTGTGAGGCGCTGTTCGGGTGCGAGCTGACCTTACGAGCATGCTCCTGGTCATCGCACCATTGTTCGAAAGGAGGCTCAACCACAGTGAAACTGAAGCTGGGATACGCATGCGTTAGAGGCACATTATCTCGCAACCTCAAATGTCAAGCTTGCGTTCTATTGCCCGTGCACCCTATTGCCTTCCGGATTGCCTGTTCGACGCTACCGTAGCCAAAAAACGCAGTACCAGACTTGCTCAACCCAACGTCAGCCTTGTGACTCACCCACTACCTTTCAAGATTCCAAAAAGAAAATCGACACCACTTGGATTCGAACCAAGGCCTCCGAAGAGACTGCCTAGCACGCAGGTGACTCACTCGTTGACAAGAGAGTCTTTTAGCGGGGCAGCGCGATAGACCACTCCGCCATAGTGTCTGATTGATCTGTGATTGATTTGTGAGAGACATATTGGAGGTATATGGTTATATCGGTCTGATTTCAAGTGCTTGTAAACTGTGGTAGATATTATATGCCTCGACGGGGTGTGACTGTGACGGCTTCCGGACTGGCAGGGTTCGTTAAGGGTCCAGTACCGCGTAAGTGCTGAGGGCTATTCAATGTATCCGTGTAGCATGAGAAAAGCACCTCTGTGCTGATGTGATTGTGAGAAGCGCTCCATTGATGTGGCGGTGTGGTTTTCCGGTGGTGAAATGCAGCAGTATTGAGGAACTGCACCGTCCATGTTGCATGACAGCCTTTCTCGCGCCTCACTCCGCTGCTAGAGGTCCTCGCTAGGTGGTTGAGTGCGCAAAGTCGATGGGGACACTGTTGGTACAGAGGTAGGACTGACACGATTCACAGTTGCGGGTTTCGAGTCTCAGAATGTTGCTGCGTTCATGAGGATCATTGACGTGCCGGTTGGCTTGGTATAAAAACTATAATTCATGGTACACAGGCTAAGGTATTTATCAATGCTAATACACGAATAATTGAGGCTCCTGCCGCATCTGTCTTGCAGCACATATCGTGAGCCCATTTATACAAAGCGCTCAATGCTCGTGCCGCTGGTTGGATATCACAAAGAATCGCTTACCCCTTGCCCAAACCCTCCAGAAGCCTCCCAATCGAACAGCGATGGGTCAAGGTTGAAACCCTGCGATTCAATCTCACCATCAGGAGTGTCATCCTCGTCCGCACTACCAGCGCCTTTAAGGCCAGTTTCATCATCGAGCGTGTGTGGCCCATCGTCATCCTCGGCTACTAAGAGACTCTATCTCCTATCCTCACCACCCTGACTATATCCTCTGAAGTGTCCATATTGCGGTGCAAGACCCTGTTGAGGCTGGCCAACCCTCGGCTGTTCTCGATATTGAGGCCCAGGCTGGCCTTGATGCATAGCTTGCGGCTGATGTGCATGAGGTGCTAAACCTTGATGTTGTGGTGGCATGACCAACTGTGGTTGTTGATGTTGACCGGGGCCGTGATGGTGATGGTGATGATGCATGCCAGCTTGGCCGCCTTGTCCTTGAGGAGGCTGCTGGTGTTGCTGTGGCGGACCTTGTTGTGCAGAGATGCTATGGTGGTGCTGGTGAGCATGTTGGTTATGCGCTAGGCGAGGGTCATTTCCAAAGGGCGAGTAGGTTCGTTGAGGCACACCTCCGAACCGAGGGTCGAATTGCGACGCTCGAGATGGTGGCGGCGGAACTTGGTGGCTGCCGGGCTCGGAACGATACATGTCCCTAGGATCGCCTCGTGGTTGCTCTTGCATGGTGGTTGGGGGAGGAGGAGCAATTGATCTGTGCTGTTGCTCATGTCCGCGAGGCAGGATATCTTCGCGAGGATGTCGATGCTCTACTAGCTCTCTCGGATCCCTTGGTTGGTCCATATTGCCATGTGTCTTTTGCCACTCCTGTATTGTAAGTCTTCTCTGATTATAGTCCACAGACGGCTCTCCGCGACGGTGCATTGAGGGAATCGGTGTAGCGCTCGCAGATGGCGGATGACTTACAGGTGGCTGGTGATGCTGCTGCTGCGGCTGTTGCTGAAGAGACCGGCGGTCAGGGCCTGGAAGTGCGTTCTGGCTATAACTTAGCGAGGACATACGGTTGTGCTGCGGTGCTGCGGATGCGGGCCTATACTGCGGTACGGGGCTAGGTATTTGCCGCGAAGGTGAAGAGATCTGAGATTTGCCTAAATCGGCGTGACGTGGACCATTGGGCTCAAGCATCCTAAGCCCGTCACTTATGGTGTGCTGTAGCTGAGGCTTTGAGCTTGGAGTAGGCGCCGGTGGTACCACAGAGTACGAGGGAGAGTGGTTACTCGTCCGGTCTATGGTAACTTGCCTGGGGTCAAATTTGTCTAGCCATGCGTCCTGCCTGTGTGATGGAGCTGGACTATTCGAGAAAGCGGAGCGCAGATCCTGAATATTGCGATGACTCGGTTGTTCTTTGATACCATACACCCCAGGGCGTCCCAGCAGATCTTCCTGCGCACGATGATGGAAAGTGTGCTGAGGTTGTGGTGCGACTGGCTGTGGTGGAGGCGTTTGTATCGCGTTACGATGTGTGCTATCGGTCGATGATCTTTTGACGGAACGCTCCGGCGGGTCATCGTTGTTAAGCAAGCCAAAGACATTCGATCTCTTAGCAGGAGCAGGTTTTGGTGGGTCTGGCTTGACTGCTGGCGGTGGTGGCTGTTGTTGCAAGTGTGGCTGTAGCTGCTGCTGATGTTGATGTTGATGCACAGCGAAAGCAGGGTATGATTCAGGACGTGGAGCGACACTGGCTTGCATCGCTTGAAGTCTCGGAGATTGTGTTGACGCTATGCCCATGAGCCGCCTCCTCTCATTCTGTATGGCGAACGAATCAGCAGCTTGCTGATCGGCGACAGAAACGGGCGGGCCCGTAAGGCTGGCGTTGCGGCTGTGGATTTGCCTCATAGCTGGCGCTTGTTCTGGTTCGAAGCCACGATATTGTGATAATAGACCTGTTTGGCCTTGCATGGCTACATCCCGTGGCTGTGCCACTAAGTCTCGAGGTTGTGTTGGTGGCACGTCACCGCCACGCAGATCGACCACGTGCGGCGGATGATGATGGAGAACGTGGTCATGGCTTCCGAACTGGTGTCTCTGTTGATTGCGCTGGTGGAATAGGCCTTCATCGTGTGTGAACAAGCCTCGCTGGGGACCCTGCATAGGTTTCTGCGCAAGAATTGGGCGCTCTCGAGGCAGATCCTCGGTTTTCGGCTGCACAGGCACATGCAGCGGGCTGTTCTGTAGAAGTGCTTCGCGTGGCGAAGGCTTCGCAACGATACTACCACTTGCATCACGCACAAGAGTGTTCGGTGGGAAGTCCTCAACATGGGTTGCCTTCGCTGGCAATACCGCGCGGTCAGCTTCAAGAGCTGCTTCAGCATTGGCGGTGAGGGGTCTCGGTGTCATTGATGGCGTCGCGTCGTACTTTCGTTTCGGCGGCGCGACAGGTGATGGCAGTCTCCCCAACGGTTCTCCTCGACTCACCTTTTCTTCCGCGATCTGAGCCAGACGCTCTAGCTCGATATCTCCTTTCGCACATTCTCGCTGATAGTGGTTCTTGATCATTGCCTGGCTTTTGGTCTTCATAAAATCCGCTATCTTACCAAAATCTCTGCCGTAGTATGCGACAAGTTGACGGAATTTTTGCACCTCCGGTACAGACCAGTAGCTTGTGACAACTGGAAGTTGCGGCGACCTTTGTCTCATTGGTGCAACAGTCACCGGGATTGGTATGTTGGCAAGCTGCTGAGGTTCAAGCTCACCAGGTCTAAGGGCAACTGGAGGCGCATTGACATCGGTTTTTGCAGCTGCAAGTGTTCGTGCGCGACCGGCACCAACCTTAACAGGAGACCCGTCAGGGTTGGTTTGAAGTGCCATAGCCTGCTTATCGGCGAGAATTTGTGCTTTCGTGCGTCTCACTTTTGTTGCTGTACCGGCTTTTCTGCCCTTCGGTTTTGGTGCAATAGCACCTTCAACGGCCTCCGTCGGCGCCACTGCAAGCCTCTTGGCTGCCGGCATTGCTGCTGCCTCGGGGTCGGTCACGTCTCCGAACGTTGGTGCCGCAGCACGTCTAGGTCGTCCACTGTCTGTTACTGGCGCAGGCGTCGAATCAGGATCTTCATTGAGAGCCATATCGGACAGCAACGCAGTCGACCTTGGCTTCGTAGCGGCACGCCCTCGCTTTCTTTTCGGTTGCGATCGCCGCCAGTGCTCCTTGTAATTGGCTTGGTTCTTGGTCAGGTAATAGTGAGCAATGCATTCTTGGTACGATCTTCCCGGAATTTGCTCAGCAATGAGGCCCCACTTCTTCGGCGCCTGACAGAACGCTGTGATGAACCTAGCCTGCTCTTCGTTCGTGAAGTCATCCTCCGGTGGGATATATTGCATGAGTTCGACGGAGAGTTTCGTAGGGACGAATGTGTTCGAGTCTTGGAAGCGCCAAGGGGGCTCTCTCTCGGAAGGTTTGAGCATAGCTGGGACAATAGCTTCTGTATCTGGATTCGGCTTGGCATTGGAAGCTGCTTCGCGTTCGCGGCGCTCTTCCTCTTCTCGAGCAGATTGCTGAGACATCAGAATTGCTTTTTCGATGTCAAACTCTGTCGCATTACGTGCTGCTCTACCAGTGAGACGTTCCACAGACTGTGGGATGGAAGCTGCAGACTGGCCACCTGGTGAACCTGGATCTGGTGTAGCTTCCAACTCTCGTCGCGCTCGTTCATACTTATCGATTTCATATTTCCACTCCGGATACTTCTGACGATAGAACTCACAAAGCTCTTCGAGGTCTTCCTTTTCGTCCCATGCTTCCTTCTCGAACTGGTTACGCAATATTGTGGTGATCTTCTCGGACTGAACCTCATCTTCATCTGGCTCCTCAAATAAGACCATGTGTTCTAGCGGTTTCTCTAAGAAGGGAAGATCTTCAATAGGAGGCGTCGGGATAGGATTGACAAGAGGCTCCTTCAAAGGCCGACCACGAGGCTTGGGGTGCTCAAGTGTGAGAGTTTGCGATGGCTCTGGCGTGTTGTTGGGCGAGATAAGACTTTCAGTAGGTCGATCACGCATCTCGATATCCTTGTCCTCCTGCATTGCATGTATGCCGTCGGGCACAAGGCCATCAGCGATCATTCCTAAGAGCTGGATTCTGACCAGTAAGTTGACCACGGCAGAGTCCTCCAGCAGTGGTGCAGGTTTCTTAGCCTTCAGTAACTCCATTTCTCGAGCATGTACCTTCTCAGAGTCTGCGAAGTAATTTTCGTCAAGTTCAGACTCTGGCTCACTGTCTCCTTCCTCGTCTTCGGAAGCTGGTGCTGACATCTCAACATCTACAGTGGCAACACCTTCTTTCTTGACTTCCACCTGTGAGGTTGTCTCCTGAATCATTGTTGGTCTAGAGCTCTGTGAGGTCCTATTCACATCCGACAGCTGTGCCATGGTGGGACGGGGCGACAGTTTTGGCTTCATCTGCATTGATGCAGGCGACGCACGGTCGGCCATGTGCGGCCTGTTCATGGTGTTCATGATAGAAGGCTTCTGAGGCCGGTACTCTATTTGCGCTCTTCTGGCCCACGGTGATAACGGTGACCCACCTTGAGCACTTGCGAGGCCGATAGGCAAAGCACGTGGTCCTGATGGCGGGAGAATCGACGCGCTTCGCGGACCAGTCGGTACATTCGGCTGATTCCTGGAGTCTGTACTAACGGTCTTTGGTTGCACAGATGGCAATGGTGTCTGATGGACGACAGGCGACGTCTTGTGCTTGTAAGGTGTACCTGAGCTGATGCGTGGACCTGATGGTACGTTGGGTGGCAATGGACGATCGGGCTGTGAAGCCAGAGGCATTGATCGATCGTTGAAAGCATCACCCGGAGGCCTTGGTGTCTCGCTTGTCTGCCGCATTGGCGGCTCTGGCAATTGCGAACGATCATGTTGGGGAAACAATTCAATTTTCGAGCGGTCAAGTGGCTGCGTAGACGGCAGCGGAGGTGCATGACTGGCGTTAACATTCGGCCCACGATTGGCCTTCGGTCCACTCGGTGGCTGGAATGAGCTTGCCGTGCTAGGAGGGTCCGGCTTGGACGTCTTTGATGAAAGGTTAGGCTTCTCAGCAACTGGTGCCGCCGGTGTAGACGCAGGGGCTGATGGAGGTGGACCATAGTCTAGGCCTAATGAAGAGCTCTGTGGTACAGCTGGTACGGGCGGAGGTTGAGCGAAGGAAGGCTCTCTGCGTGGTCCATCATTCCGAGAGGTGAAATAGTCTCCATCGGCGTCACGCCTAGCATCCCTAGACTGTAGGATGGAGGAAGAGGCCAACGGCTTTCGCGATAGGTCGTGTTCAGCTTTGTGTATGCGATCTTGGCTTATCGACGACAACGCTCCTGGTGAGGCTGCTCGGTTCCCAGTACTACTGCGACCTGGCGAATGGTCCCTCTGCCAGATGTCATGATCCCTACTGCGAAGATCTCTCTCGAATGGCCGATCGTAGTCTCTGCGTTCGGGTCGCTCGTTCCTGTCAGCATCTGGTCCGAAATTCCTTCCTCGATCAGGTTCGCGCTCTCTCCAGCCCTCACGAGATCGACTTCTAGTACCAGCTGGGAAGAGATCCCTGTCCCGGTCTCCAATAAAAGAGCTTCGCCCCCGATTTCGATCCCAGACACCTCGACCTCGACCTCGATCCGAACCTCCTCGGACGTTACCTGAGAAATAGCTGGGTCCTGCATCCGGCGCTCTACTAAAGGCCGGTGCTATGATTTCTTTTGAATCTCGGCGTGGACGCACCGGAGATGCTGAGCGCTCGCGACTAACATATGTCCGGTCTCTATTGAAAGCGGGTGGTCTCTCATCGCGACGAGTCCAGTTGGGACGATCATCGTCTCTCCGGAAGCCTCCCGGAACATTGCGGGCATCTCTGTCACGATCGAGATCTCTATCCCTGTCACGGTCCCACGAATCCCCTCCACGGGGACCAAAGCCACCACCTCGACCACGTGGAGCAGAGTTAAAGGAAAAGTTCCCACCCCGGAAAGAATCCGCTCGAGGACCTCGGGGTGGCGGCCTATCTAGCGGTGGTGCTGAGTTATCATTTCCGGGTCGGTATGAAGACGAAGCCGCGAGTGGCGTGTAAGTGTTCGAGCTTCGACGGTCAAATTGTCGTGGAGGAGATCTGTCGCGTAGTGGGGGAGGATATCGTTGAGACATGCGACCAAGCTAAGGGCAAGGCTAGATCGAATGACTAATCGAGGATAGCGCATGCATCAGAATTTGGATGACACGGTTTGTGGCTTAGTTTGGTAGCCGCGGACACCAATCACGGCAGGGTAATCCGATTTTCTGATCCAGCGTTTCGGCTAAGCTTGTGCACGCTTTGGCCAGAGGGAAAGCAGCCCTGTCGTTGAAGGAATCACAACCCCGAGTCCCAAATCTGGTTGCTGGTTTGCCGAGCCTCAGATCAAACAACAGATTCCAAAGACTGGTTTTGTCGGCCTCCAAAGGAATCGGAATCGGTTCTTGCGGTCGTAGAATCGCTATAGCACGCGCTCAGTAGCTGTTAGCTGATTGAAGATATCGCGATATTCAATGCAAAATAAATGAAATGGTCGTGGGATCGTGATGCGCGATGAAAATCGTGGTTTCGTGGTTCGGAATAGCGTAACAAAGGAAAAACAATCGAAACACCAGCCTGCAGTAAAATGACAAGAAGCCTGATGTTTTCTGTGATTCGAAACAGATGGTCTCTACCGAATTCTGGCGTTGTTGAGGTTCGTGTCGAGAAGGGTAGTCGACGTGACGGAAGTCAGATTTGGGAGGACGAGATGGAAGGTGAGGCCAAAATCAAGCACCAGCAAAGAACTGCAGTGCTTGAGGAGAGCGCCCACAACCGGGCCACTGACGGCGTCTGTTACGGGTCCTGCAGGCAAATGGCGAAGCAAATGCTGGTGCGAGTGGAGCGCGCCTCCGGCTGCTAGTGTATCTTAAGTCATGATGGACAGGGATTTGTCTTTGGCTATGCGGATGCTGGCCCATTCACGAATCATCACGAGGCATGGCGGTTCGAACATGGTCGACAAAGTTGCCAAACAGATTACGTGCACACAGTATAAGCATTTTAGGCAGGTAGGCCGGTCCTTTTGAGCTACTGCAGTCTAGTGCAGCGTACCTCACGTGCCTACCTGACGAAATTCTTCGATCAAACCTGTGCTGGGAAATCTCTTTTATGCACTGCTGTCTACAGCGCAGCGAATGTTTTTGAGGTAGGGGCTCCATTGATTCGGAGAGCGCTCGAATGGCAGACTCAGCGCCTCCTGCAAAGGCTACCGATGCGGTTCTAGTCAGCTCTGATCCTGTCTCTAAAGATGCACGGGAAGTCAAGGGCATTGACTGGGCAGCTCTGCCTACGGAATCACGGTCCATTATTGCTGACTTCGTATTAAATCTGTCTGGTCAAGGTTTCCAGTCCAGCTCGATCGGCGACGCCGTCCGCATTATCAATGACATGGTTTGTTATGCCATGGAATCGTGAATCGAGGCAGGTCTGACTGCTCTCTTAGCGACAATGGAAAGACCCTGAAACTGGCGATGGCACCACCATATTTCTCGGCTACACATCAAACATGATCTCTTCTGGATTGCGTGAAACCTTCCGCTACCTTGTTCAACACAAGCATGTTAGTGCTATTGTGACCACCGCTGGAGGTGTCGAAGAGGACTTTATCAAATGCTTGGCACCCACCTACCATGGCTCCTTTTCCTCTTCTGGCGCCACGTTGCGCTCCAAAGGCCTGAACCGCATTGGCAACCTCGTTGTGCCAAACAACAACTACTGTGCATTCGAGGATTGGGTAGTACCAATCCTCGACGAGATGTTACAGGAGCAGGAGGATGAATTCAAGAAGACTGGTGAAAGGTACACGTGGACGCCGTCCAAGGTCATACATCGTTTGGGCAAGGCCATCAACAATGAATCATCTGTGTATTACTGGGCTTACAAGAACGACATACCTGTCTTTTGTCCAGCGCTCACGGATGGAAGTCTGGGAGACATGCTGTATTTCCACTCTTTCAAAGCGTCGCCGCTACAGCTTAACATTGACATCGTTCAAGACATCCGCAAGGTCAACACCATGGCTGTTCGAGCCAAGCGAGCCGGCATGATCATTCTTGGTGGTGGTGTTGTCAAACACCATATTGCAAATGCATGTTTGATGCGTAATGGTGCCGAAAGTGCTGTGTACATCAATACCGCGCAAGAATTTGATGGAAGTGATGCAGGCGCACGACCAGACGAGGCTGTGAGTTGGGGCAAGATAAAAGCTGATGGCGAAAGTGTGAAGGTACGAATATCTGATTTGAGACGCTCGCAGGAAGACACTAAATCTTGATCTCAGGTCTATGTCGAAGCGACAGTCGCCTTTCCCCTGATTGTTGCAGCAACTTTTGCATCTGGCAGATAACAGTCGGAAGGTCTTCGAGCATGCAGTCCTGAGCACTGAAACCACAAGGTATCTCATAGAGGTGCACTGCATGCAATGCAGTGGAAGATTTATCTCTCTTATGGCCATGGCAGAACAGGTGTCCTGTTGTTTCACTGATGTAGTTCGCTTTGGCTCCCACCCTGCCCAGGCTCGAGGTCGCACGTAGAATCCTTATTAGACAATGTAGAGCTTCAATGTGCCGGTCGAGGCCGTGATGGCGGAGGCAACAAAATGGGCTCCAGAACAGTATCTCAGCGGTGGTCTGCAGTTGGGGGCCACATTGTGAGTGCGACACACGAGCGTATTTGAGCTTGAGATAGGACAGACCAAGACAGCACTGTGGCATGGCAGGGACATCGCTCGCACGCTAGAGGTTTCGAGGTGAGCATTGTGAGGTTGCCTCACTGAGCGTTGTGGAGATGTGCTCGTGGACCACAAAGCTGGGCTAGAGTACACGTCGCGAGATACGGACCACTTGCTACTCAGATTGGTTCTGCTTAAGTAGGCCATGTATGAATGTTCCTTCAAGGACATGATAAAGCCCAACGACGAGCTGTCGCCGACTATCACGCAAGTATTCCTTTTCTCACCATAGCACATCGGACGACGAATTTGTCGTCTAGATTCTCGACAGGTCCTGGGCCCCACTTGGAGACGAGGATTGTGAAGCTACTGGATATGTGCAAGCTAGGTGGCAGGCTGAAGCGGTGAAACGAGGCGGATAGACTCACAAGTCCCCAGGATTGAAGCCTAAATCGCTTCGTTCGATCCACATGGCGGGACGGGCTAGGCCCGATTCAGGGATTGCTGGAGGCTCACGGGCAGGTAAACTGCGCTTAGGACGCTACTGTAGACTTTTGGACCATGCAGGCTGCACGCTGCCTCTCATGATGTGCCTTACTGTAAGTAGGAGCCTTGTGCAACAAGGTCAGCATCGACCACGCACTTCTTGTCAATCTTTCTCGATAATTTTGTGTCATATTCGAAGTCTGTCACATTTTCTGACTCTTAGATCACTGCACTGCCATCCTTCGCTCTGTGTCTGATCAGCTCGATTTCGCAAAGTGATTCCATCGGTGTATCTGGTGCAATGTAGCTCATTAGCTTGGACGTACATGAACTCAATCATATGAGACTCTGGAGCAGGCAATAGATAGCAGAAGAGCAACACCCATCTCTCCTATCACTGCCGCGTATCACCCACGAGCATCACTTTTGGTTTCAACAGTGAGTCACGACATGGCGTCGACACATCAATCACCAGTCATGGTGGAACAGCCATCTTCTCCACCAACCCATACTCATTCATATGCCAGCCCAGACTTCGCTCTGTCAATCTTATCTCCGTCCACTGCCAACGAACGTGTATCTCAAACTCCCAGCACAACGAATATGCCAGAGCTACAAGATCAACAAACTACTACCAACGAGCAGAATATCCCAAATAGCCCGGTGCAGAATCAGGCGCCAGAAGAGCAGACAGCCGAGACAACCACATCTGGGAACACCAACGACGGCGACGATTCATCCAACTCAGAGTCCAACTCAGAGTCGAGCACTTCCACAGAGACGCCGGGCACCATTTCAACCCCGAGGTCCTCTGCGCACGACAGTGGTCACCCGATACCCGACTCGGGAGCCACTCAGCTGGACGGTCACGATACAGACGAGCCTACAACAGCCACCGAAGAGGGTGCAGAAAGCCAGACGGGCGACGCGGCATTGCCGAATTCACAAGACCCCAACGATACTCCTGTAATACCTCCACCTCCAGGCGACACCGATACGCCTGTGCCAGACAATATCCCATCCTGGGTACAATATGAGGAGGATACTTCTACACCCAACGAGACAGAGCTAAAAGAGATCGAGGCCAATAAACATGAGCTGAGCGCAGCAGACACGACCGCTATCGAGAAGGATGTGTTTACAGATATTGATGATCCAGATCTGAGACCTTGCAAGAAGATACGCCTCTCGTGGGTGGTGAAAGGCGTCAGAGGAACAAGAGAACGACCCAACAGAGCGCGCATCATAACATCTCCAGCAGTCTGTATCGATGGCATGTACTGGAACCTGAAGTTCTTCCCAAGAGGTAACAAAAGTAGGAGTTCATTATCTGCCTACCTGCGCTGCTCACCGGCAGAGCCTACTCCGAACAGAGATGATCTGGTGGGCTCTTTCAAGTGCTACCAAGGTGGTCCCGATGCAGATCTTTCAATGATTGAGCCGGTACTCGACTTGGAACTAAAACTGCCAGATGTCCAAGAGAAAGAGCCGCCACCGTCTGAAACCGAAGCACGGACAGAGGGCAACGAGAACAACGAGAGCAGCAAAAACACCCCCGAGGACCGCCATCGGGATGACTACGACGACGATGAGAGCATATCTGGCGACGAGGACGACGTACCCGTGAGTACGGCCAAAACAGCGCCTGTCGACGATTATCGTGTTTCAGCACAATTGGGCCTGGTAATGTACAACCCTGCAGAACCCAGAACATGTCATACTTCGTCAGCTTCGCATCAGTTTTATCCTCATCAGGATGACTGGGGTTGGGATACAGCCGTCACACACTGGGACGACATTCACAAGCGAAAACGTGGTCAGCGACAGGCTCTCCTGCGCGACGATACCTTGGCTATCGATGCCTACATCCGCATATACGACGATCCCACGAAAGCTCTCTTCTGGCATTCTTCTCCGGGTGAAAGTCAGTGGGACTCCAAGGGCCTGGCGGATGTCTTCCCGATGGGCACACGCCTCCTGTATTATAGCCCTGCCACCGCTGGCATCACTGCCTGGTCACTGCTTGCGCCCTTCAGAACAGCAATACAGAAGATCGATGCTGGCAGATGGCGCAAAGACTCTTCAGTGAGACCAAAACCCTTGATAGCACACCTACAATTAGTAATGTTTCAGATGCGACATATGAAGAAGGAAGAGTTGTACATCCATCTTGACAGCGTGATTCATGAGATCACCCGGTCAGGTGAGTCATTCGATGATGTAAACGGATTTTGGGAGGTCTTCAGACGTTCGGTCGAGATCGAAACCAGCGGAGACAGCGCGACGGTCGAAGCACTCAACAGTGTCTTCGGCAGCCGAGAGCTCAGCCGCTCAATACCGAAACTTCCTGTACATAACGTTGAACACTTCCAGGACGCTGCAAACCAAGCCTTCACGAAGGCCGACTACAAAGCTGCTCTACCAAATTTCTTGCCTCTCGCGCTTGATCGTCAAAGCTTCGACGCCGAGAAGCGACAATGGCAGCTACATCACGATCGAGTTCGCATAAGTGAAGAAATCGACCTTTCCCAGTTCTGTACTAGTGAAGATGGCAAGTACACCCTATACGGCTTGGTTGTGCACGACGGCGATCGCACGTCTGGAAAGTTCTTCAGCGTGTTGAGGCCAACAGGTCCAGGTGGAAAATGGTTGATGTTCTCTGACGGAAACGGCAACAAGGTCTTCTCCTACACCAAGAAGCGTGTCCAAGAGTATGAGGGCCTCGTAGGAGCAGATTTGAGAAAACTGACATCCAACCGCCAAACCATCCACATGGCACTTTACATTCGTACTAGCTGCCTGGCAGAGTACCTTCCAGAGAAGATGGAGCCTTATAAGCTGCCGCACTGGCTAAAACCTCACCTTGACGAGGCCCACAACCATGACCAAGACCTGTTTGAGGATCACGACGATGCCATTAAAGACACGCCGATCTCAATTGAGATATTCTGGGATACGTTGGTTGGCGGTCAAGAAGGCAAGTTGGATTTGTACAAGCTGAAAACCAACACAAAAGCGCGTCAGCCACAGTACAGACAGCATCTTACTGCAGACCGTGATGCCACTATGCGATCAGTCAAAGAGGCCATAGGTGCGATTCTTGAGGTCGGTCAAAAGGCGTTCAAGCTGTGGGCCATGAACTATCATCGCCTAGGTGGTGTTTCAAAAGGTTATATGTATGTCCTGCCGAATGACTCTATCGTCAGCTCATGCTTGAATACCAGCCACTACCTCAGTCTGTGGCTTACAATAGTGCCTGGTGAGCATGAGCTCGAACAGGACGTGTTATCGAAGAGATTCGAAGCACTTGCTGGAGCTCATGTCGACGCTCCTCCGAAGCCCGCACCGGTGGTCGAAGAGCCACCTGTATCAACAACGAAAGAAAACACATCACCCACAGCCGCAGCGTCGAGCTCACAGAACATCTCAGGAGAAGCCGCCGAGTCTAATGGTGACGAAGCTGCACCTGATAACGAGCAAGCTTCGGTGCAGGATGCAGTCGCACAAAGCACGCAGATATCCACTCCTGCACGGCCAACAGACCCCATGGTGGCTGCCGCAAACGGGGAACATGAGCAAGGAAACGCGCAGCAGGTTGAAGAAAGTGCGACACCCGATGCTGAGCAAGCGTCGGTGCGAGAGGCTGTTGAGCAAAGCGTACAGAACGCATACGTAGATCCTCCCACGACGACAGCCGAGGTCACTGAAGTCGAGCCAAGCGATACCACGAGCCAAGCTCATTCGCCACCGCTACCGGAGGCGGCGGGTACAGGACTCGCTACCTTGCCAGAACCTGCTGCTTCGCAAGCTACAAATCTTGTGGTTCAAGCACCGAGCAGCGATGGGGACCCTGACGTGCCACAACCGACTGCCTCCCTAGCTCAATCAACCACACCGCAGCCGGTGACGCCTTCGGAGCCTGCGACTACCATAGATGTACCGACTGCAACAGCGAGCAATGGCGCATCTGAGGAGGGCGTCCCGCCACCTGTTGTTCATGGCCACCTTTTCGAAGCGTCGTCCCACGCAGAACCTCCTTTATCTCATGGCCAACCCACATTGCCTGTTGGTATCCCAATTGCAGTTGGCGACGGTCAGATCGTCCTTATTCAACCATCTCAGCAAGACGACATCTCTGCAGAAGATGCCGCGCTTATCTCGTCCATGATTGCAGCAGATCTAGAAGCTGCGGAGCGTGCAGAACGGGTTGCTGATGAGGATGGCAACGGCGAAGACCAAGAAGATGAAGCAGAAGACGAGGCCGAAGATGAGGTGATAGAGTCTCGACCGTCCACACCAAGACCACGGGTCGTGGACACTTATGGGTTCCTGCATGTCTTCGATGCTGTAGCACAGAAGTTCACCGCTCATAGCACATTCATGGTACCACGAGACACCATGATTAGCACCATGGTGCGCAAGCAGATGGGCTACGACGAAGGGAAGAGCTTCCACCTGTGGAAGCGCGACGGCACATATCGAACAGTCGGTGTGTCTCTTGAGTCAACGTTCCAAGATGTATCTCTCACAGACTGCTGCGAAGTCATCGTTGGTGACCACCTGGGCGAGACCAAAATGGAGGCACTCAAAGCCGAAGCCAAGTACGTCGATCCTGGTCAGCTGATGCGATATCTTGCCATGGTGGAACGAGGTCATCCGATCGCTTCGACGACTAGTGAAGGTTCAATCGAGCTGAATAATTTTGGTAGCGACTATTACAAAGGTCCTCTGGTTCGCGGCCAACGCCACGGTCCTACTTGCCATCTCATCACTCAGTCCGGCGACACCTACCATGGTCCTTTGATCGCTGGTCAAAAGTCGGGTGGGAAAGGTTTCGTGACATACCAGAATGGCGATACGTACGATGGCGAGTGGCTTGACGACATGAAACATGGGCAAGGTGAGTTCATTGAGAAGAGAACGGGTAATCGATATGTTGGTGGCTACGAGAACGACAAGCGGTGGGGCAAAGGTGTGACGTACTGGGAGCAGGCTGATCAGCAGGCGAGCTTATGCCAGGTGTGTTACTTTGAGGAAGTCGACGCGTTGTTCTACCGGTGTGGGCACGTGGTTGCTTGCTTCGCTTGTGCCAGGCAGTGTGCGAGTGAAGGCGGTGGGTGTCCAGTGTGCAGAAAGCCGGTCGAGAGTGTGGTCAAGATGTATCGGTCTTGAGGGGAGAGATGATACCGTGCATATGGGTTAATTCGGTTGTGGGTGTTTCGGTTGGGTACTCCTGGGATGGGGTCAAGGTTGAAAATCTGGATATATTGGGCATGACTTCTACAAATTGAGCACGAGCGTCGAGCGAGGTGTCTGGCGAGATCCATCTATAGTCTACCTTAGCAAAAGGGCCGGCGCTGAATATATTGTTACCACAATCAGTTCTTCACGTTCGGGCAAACAATTTACTGCTGGTACTGGTATGTCTGGGTATGGTGGTTGCTGACATACGTCCTTTCAAGGCCACCATCAATATCGATATTCAGGTCCTTATGGAGCTGAGTTCATGCCTAGATGAAGGGGGGCGGCAATCGCGGAGCCGAAGATGTCCCGCCCAGGCTTGTCTAAATTTAGCTGAGGTGATCTGACCTCAATATCATTTTCGGTGATCATGGGCGTAGTCTGAAATGGTCCTCTACACAGAAAACTTCTGAGCCTTGCAAATCGCTACAGAGTACATGTCTAAACGGTCGGGCCGTTGTAGCTAAAGACAGTGCTTGGGTAAAGCGCGAAAAGGCAAGTGAGGGAAAAAATCCATTTTGGTAGCACGGGGCCTAGGATTTGGAGGCCGAGCAGACGTCACTGGTGCGGCAGTG
The DNA here is from genome assembly GCF_036327395.1 of Knufia obscura. Classification (NCBI taxonomy): domain Eukaryota; kingdom Fungi; phylum Ascomycota; class Eurotiomycetes; order Chaetothyriales; family Trichomeriaceae; genus Knufia; species Knufia obscura. The sequence goes on from NW_027042705.1 coordinate 196,692, forward strand.
GCCGAGAGTTTTGATGGAAACCGCAGAGCAGCAGACGCGCAGCGAACGAGTGGAAGCATCTTGTATCTGAGTGCATTCGAGAAGAAACGCTATTGCATAGAAGACTAATTATTGAACATATTATAAGCTACATTCAATCTTTCCCGAGATATGCCATATCTGTCAGCTCGCTTCTATCGCGCATAAGTTATTGTGGTTGCCTTGCCTTGCAGTGCAGTTGCAGATGATGTACAGCCGAGTCGCATAACTGCCAGTGTGACAGCCCAAATCGCTTCAGGTTCCTCAAGATCGTGGTTTGTGCTACCTGTGATTGTGACTGAGCTGTACAAACACAATGGTGGTGCGCAAAGCGTCGATACCGTACCCAACCTCTCCGCCACCTGCCCCTCCTCCAGATTTCTCAACTCAGCAGTCTCACCACCAGGTAGACTCGAGTGATATACCACCTGTGCCTCAAGCCGGTTCGCGATCCAATGCAGCCTCGAACTTCGAAGAGATGGGCAATCCATGGCAAGACGATTACAGCCCAAGAGCAGACAAGCAGAATAGCCACAACGATATACCAGACTTGCTGAAGCCAGGACACAACACGGCCCCCACCCAGTCAAATCACAGCTTACAGAACCTACCTGATGTGCTAAGACCAGGCTGGTCAGGTGAAGCCACTCCTCGCTCGTCTCTGGATAGTGACCGCTCGCCCGAGCGAGAGTGGTGGGACGATGAAGCGCCGGAGGAGAAGCAGGACGAACGAGATGACAGCGGGAGATTCTCGAGGGAATTACATGTTGTGAACGATACTTCTGTGCCTCAACCTTCGTCCACCGTCAAGCGCAAACCCCTTCCCTCGAGTCACCCGCCCCAGAACGAGCCCGACCTGGTGCCGCAGCCGACAGGTTTGAGCTCGAACAATCCTTTCAGACGACCTAGCGAGACATACCTACAGCCCCCGACAGAAGGTCCCGCAGATTGGGCATCCGAGCCGAAAGGAAAAGCAAGCGAACACCATCCACATCCTTTGAGAAGTTCTCCTTCAATAGACAGATTAGGTCAGCTCAACCTCAACAATCCCTCGGAAGAAAAGATAGCAATACACGAAGCCCCAACTACAGCTCCTCCACCGCCTCCACAGCAAGCGCCGCCGCCGATACCTCAGTTACAAGCACCTCTTGTGCCGTCTCAGCCTCACCAAGACCACAATGCGAATCCATGGGCTGCCCAGCAGAGACTATCCCCTGTGCCGTCAGCCTTCTCCTTCGATCCTGAGAAACAGACCGTATCCACCGAAGACCTTCTTGATAGAGGCCCGCAAAACCAGCAACATGGAGCAGTATCTCTAGGAGAAGAGCTAAGAGCCATACCAAATGCACTGCCGTCGCCAGGACCTTCGGTGGCTACTGGAGAGCTGTCGCTGCTTGACGACGACGAGCCTGGTCCTGCGAAACCGCCGCGGCCGTCGAGGCAAGAATCTGACGACATGTATGCTCCTCCACCAGGTCCGCCGCCCTCACATATGCCGCCAGCCAAGCCACCACGCCCAGCTGTCGTTACTAGCGAAGCTGATCTGGCAAAGATGAGAGAGCAGCGAAATGAGACATACCAGATCAAGCACTTCAATTGGTACGATCTGAGGACATCGAGGATGCGCAGGTCTTCAATGTTGACCCAGAACAAGAACGGTCCGTGTCCGCTGCTTGCCCTTGTCAATGCGCTGATACTAGGAGCCACTGAGGACATGCAAGCAGCTCTCGACGATGCACTACGTTCGAGGGAGCAAGTTTCGTTAGGCCTGATCATTGAGACACTGATGGACGAGCTATTAGCAAGAGCCTCTACTATGCAAGGTCTTGAGCTGCCCGAAATCGACGAGTTGAATCGTTTCCTCATGCGCCTGAGGACAGGCATGAATGCCAATCCTCGATTCGTGCCTCAGCAGAAGGACGCGCCAAATTTTATGGATGCAGATACCCCAACCATGCCAACAGCAACACAGCCCGCAACCACGGCAGGCACATTCGAGAATACCCCTGATATTAAGCTCTATAGCTCCTTCAACGTCAAGCTGATGCACGGTTGGCTTCCACGACCAAACGACGAAGCAGCAAGAGCCTTCTCGCGATCAGCACAAACATACGAAGATGCCCAAGCCATACAATTCGGCGAGGAAGAGCTCGAATACAAAATCTCTAGAGGTGGTCTCTCCGAGCAAGAACAAGCAGTCTGGGAAGATATCACATCCATCAAGCAGTTCTTCCAAGCTTACCCAACACAACTCACACCCTACGGTCTAAGTGCTCTACAACAGACCCTCCAACCCGGAGAATTCGCAATCCTATTCAGAAATGACCACTTCAGCACAATATACAAACACCCTCGCGATCAGCGGCTTTACACCCTTATCACGGATGCCGGATACGCCGATCGTGACGAGATAATATGGGAGAGCCTGGAAGACATCAACGGCGCAAGATCAGAGTTCTTTTCTGGAGACTTCAGCTCCGCCAATAACAGCACAGGGCACTCCATGCCATATAGCGCAACGGATGCCGCGAATCCACGACGGACGTCCACGAATCAAAACTTTCTTACCACAAACGACAGCTACCAAACAGGGCCCCTGACACCCCAAGAACAACAAGAACAACACGACGCAGACTTCGCCATGGCCCTCCAACTCCAAGAGGAAGAAGAACAGCGTATGCGCCAGTCCCGCAACAACCGCGGCGGAGGCGCTCAAGGCAACGGTCGTGGCAGCGGCGCCGGCATCCGCCCCTCCCCACCCACACGCCCAGGAACACAAAATCGCCGCTCAGGCCAGGGTATTCCAATCCCACTGCGCTCAAATCCAGGCGGCGAAGTTCGACCAATCATCCCACCGCGCAATCAGAACGGCCCAGTTAGGAACCCAGCCGTCAATCGACCCGCCGACGCCGCCGATGCCGACGCACCACCCACGTACGACGAGGCGGCGAGGACACAGGCTTATAACCCGCCCGTTGGGAGTCCACTGCATCTACACTCCTCGACTGATCTGCCGCTGCCCATGGGTCGTGCGAGCACATCTACTACGAATGTTCACGCGCAGGGTCAAACGAGTGGCTATACGAGTGGTGAACGCGAGCAGAGGCCGGGAATGGGGTATGTACCTGGACGTGGGGAGAGGGAGAACTGGGATAGCCCTGATTACTCTGCTGGCACGATGGGGCCGACGTATGCGTTTATGACGCCGACGGGGGCGGAGGCCAGGAGACGGGCGGGTGCTGGGGCGAATGGGGAGAGGGAGAGGGATTGTGTTGTTATGTGAGTTAGTTGAGTCGAATTGTGAAGATTGATGTATAGGCTGGCAGGCAGGTGGGCAGGCGTTTGAATGGCGGGTTACTTAGGTTTGCATGTTGAGGAGTAGTGTCGGCAAGGAGAGGTCTACCGCTTGTCTATGAACCCTGGACGGCGAAGTTGAAAGTTATGTTGTGGATGTGACGGCAAGTGGGTGTAATGCAGCTACCATGACATGACACATTGACACACTGCAATACATACCACTTTTGTTCAGGCTGTTCCTACATTAGCTTGATTTCTTGTCTAAGGAGGTTTCATCCTGTGGCTAGAGGCATTCGGTGCAGTGATGCTAGAAGTGCTACCTGGACAATCGCAGAGCTTGGATGAGTACGTCGGATGTAGACTATGGTCCTGGCAGTACCCGAATTTGCTGTAGGAAAGGGATGCACAAGTTCGATATAAGTAACGGAAGTACTGTGGGGTGAACAGTCTTCATGTCTATATACCAGGCCTGAGGTCGCTTAAGAAAGCAAAGCAACCTAGCAGTCGATAGTCTAATAAAGCCCCTCAACCATTCGATGGTAATGCAGTATGAGGGCCAGTCTCAGCGCCCGACTTCGCCAACCTCGCCTCGAAGACCTTATTCTCATTGGCATGGGCATCAGTCGGGCTTGCCATCCTCGCGTCCTCTCCCAACGTGCTAGTCTCAACGCCGCTTCCACCATGAGCACCGCTTCCGCCGTCGAGCATATCGCCTAGTATCCTGCATACTGCATCGCCAATCTGCTCTGTGCTCGCTGTGCCGCCGAGATCACCACTTCTCAGACCTAGACCACCAATTTCCTGTCCGTCGAGCACTTTTTCGACGGCTCTTTCGATCATTACTGCTTCTTCGTTGAGGCCGAGGGAGTAGCGTAGTAGCAGTGCTGCGCTTAGGATCTCGGCGACGGGATTAACGACGCCTTTTCCTGAGATGTCGGGTGCGCTGCCGTGAACGGGCTCGTAGATACCGTTGCATTTTGTGCCTTCGCCTGGGATGCCGCAGAGGGATGCGGAGGGGAGAACGCCCAGGGTGCCGACTACACCGCCTGCTTGGTCGGAGAGCATATCGCCGAATGTGTTGTCTGTGACGATCACACCATTGAATCTTGCTGGGTCGGTCATGAGCAGCATGGATAGGGAGTCTGCGAGTTGGTGTTTTAGTTCCACATCTGGGAACTCTTCCTTGAAGATTCGTGATACAACCTTGCGCCACAGCCGACTGTTCGCGAGGACGTTGGCTTTGTCTGCGGACCATACCGTGGCGGGTGGGCTGTTACCGAGACCTAGACCATCTTTGCCCATTTTCCTGGCTAGAGCGCCGGCCACGCGTGCGCACCGCTCGATTTCAGGTGTGGTGTAGCCCCAGGGATCCATGGCGTAGTCCTCCTCCTCGACCTTGTTGCCGTAGTAGGCGCCACCGCAGTTCTCGCGGAGGACGACGAAGTTTACGTCGGAGACGATCTCGGGTTTGAGGGGGGATCGGGGGATGAGAGATTTGCTGTAGAAGGTTGCGGGGCGGATGTTGGCGAAGGCGCCGATGTGGGCGCGGAGTCGGAGGAGGGAGGATTCGGGGTTCGGGTAGGAGTGGCCCCTGGACTATGTTAGAAGCTGTTCAGTCTGCGATAGAGATGTAAGTTGATCCTACCACTCTGGTCCACCGACACTTCCAAACAGAATAGCATCAACGTCCTCCTTTCCTATCCTGAGGACTTCGTCTGTGATGGGTGTGCCGTGCTTGTCCATGCTGCATCCTCCTGCGATGTCGTGTGTGAGTTGGAATTTGATATTTGGTCTCTTTTCCTCAATCTTCTCGAGGACCTTGACGGCTTCCTTCATTACCTCAGGTCCGACGTGGTCACCTGGTAGGACGAGGATGCGGTATGTTTGTGGTGAAGAGGGAGAGGAGCCATTGGTTTGGCTGTCTGTGCCACCAGAGAGGAGTGGTGCCGCCATGTTGAGTAGAGTGTGTGTATGTATACGAGGGTGAAGGTAGGATGGCAGAATAGTGCCCTCGGTGCTCGATTTCTTGAAGAGGGTGTGTTACAAGTCTCGAGCTAATTAGGACAATCCTTTGTGCTTGAAAGTTATGTCGCCTTGAATGCTGGCAGACAGATGGTATGTTTGGAGCTATGCTTGCTATGTCACTGACTATATTCAGGTCAGCAGCAGCAAACAGGTCGAAGGAACACAATCAGTCAGTCCTTGAGGTCAAAACAATGCACTGTCTATAGAGATCCATCGGACTCCAGACGGTGCCCGCATTCATCATGGACGGCTTCGTTGCCGATGTGCAACCCAAGAAGATCCCAGGCTTATCCTCGGGTAAGTCGCAGCTTGTGACGTCTTGTTTGTCCTCCTTCAACGTGTTTCTCGACGCGTTCAAACATAGATTGAGGGGCGACACCGTGGGATAGAGGCGATATCGGACGTACCGTAGAAGATCTACAGGCAGCGTTGGCAGATCCCATCTGAGCTTTGACCCAAAGAGGCATAGCTCAGCATGACGTTAGCGTGCCTCGATCTCAGGCTTGCTTGATCAGGGGCATCTTCTACTTACTAATTATTGACGTTGGTCATGTCGCCGCTGCCCATCATCATAAGCTAGCACAGAGCGTCATGTGTACTATGTTAGACGGCTTATACGTGTATGTTCATGTCACCGCTATGGCCTGTCAGCTCCAACGTAGACAAGCCGCTCAAGCATAGTCACGGTCACCGCTCCCAGGCGAAGGATGAAGCCAGGTAACGTTGAGAGTCGAGTGGTTCAGGTGAATACATTGACGCTGAGCAGGTACGTGCGGCACCAACCTTCGCTTGGAGGGCAGGCTATCTCAGGCAGGGACAATCTCAACTGTACAGTTTTCCCGATGCCTTGTTCGACAATCTTCGACTCCTATCTTCCGTGCTTCTTGTTGAATTCATCAATGACTTTCTTCACCGTGGTAATGATATCCATACACCCCGGACTATCTGAATGACAACATACCGAGATGGGATAGTCCTTGAGCGGTAGCTTGACGGTGCTGCCGTCCGTCGCGGTTACCGATTGGCTGTTGAGCTGCTGTCCGATGTGAACTTCCACATCCTCCGTCTTCCACGCCTTCTTCTTGCGATCGATCACCAACATCCCGTCTTTACTGTACTTGACGTCGCCATATAGCTCAGCAAAGAATGGGATGCCTAAATCATTCGCCGCCTTTTCCATGTTCGTTCCAGCAAGTCCAAACACAGGCACACCTTTCGGAATACCTTGCATGACAGCTTTGGCCACATCATAATCGCGGCACATCACTCCATACAGCTTTCCGTGCGGCTTAACATGATGCAACGGGACACCTTCAGCATCGAGAAAGCCTTTCAGCGCACCGACCTGATACGTTACCATCGCTGTCAGCTCCTCCCCGTCCATCTGAATCTCTCGCCGGCCAAATCCTTGGACATCTGGATAGCCTGGATGGGCACCACACTTCACCCCGTACTGCTTGCATTTTCGAACTGTGTCAGCCATAATGAGTGGGTCACCTCTGCAGCTTTCAGCCATGTCACTCTCTCAATCGCTGATGTGGACTTACGCATGAAAGCCACATGCAATGTTCGCATGGTCGATCAGTGGTAGGATCTCATCGTCGGGTCCGCACTTGAAATTCCCATACTGCTCGTGGGTTAGCCCGAAGTTCGCTCCACAATCTCTTCTGCTAGCATACGGCTTCGCCCAAATCGACGTTCAACAGAGCCTTGTGCTGAACGGGCGGAGGGGCATCTTTCGGATCAATCTGTTGTGCCATTGCGTCCACTCGCACAGTAGGCTTGTCATGAGAGTCGGCATGCGATTGTTACGAGACGTGCATGCCGCATCTTTTAAATCCCGATGTGTTCACCAGATCTGACCTCATAGGCTCGTGGTTTACGAGCGGCAAAGTCCTTTCTTCTACTCCTAGAGTTCTCGAAGCTCCGCATTATACATCACTAAAGAAGTGTTCCCCGCAACTAGTCGATCGTGTGGAACCAAATGCATGATAACCAACGGGTTTACACTGGTTCATCATCAGAGTCCATCGGCTTGCGCTCGGGATTCATTTGGAACTACTGGTCGTCAGAGTACATCGGCTTGCGCTCGGGATCCTTTGATCCTTTGATCCTTTTGGAACTACTGGTAATGAGAGTACATCAGCTTGAGCCAGGAAGCTATCTATATGTCGAAGTAGCTTCAGACTCAAGGAAGCTTGGACATTCCAGAGCACACCGTACATATGCCCACCATGGAGAAGCTCAAAACGCTCCTTATCGCTAACCGCGGTGAGATTGCCGTCCGGCTGATCAAAACAGCAAAGAAGCTAGGCGTCAAGACCATCGCGGTTTACACAGCTGCAGATGCTGCCTCACTTCATGTTGGCGCCGCGGATGAAGCTGTGCTGCTCTCCGGGCCTGACTCCAAAGCGTACCTCGATGGCCATCAGATCATTGAGATTGCGAGATCCCACGATGTCGATGCGATTATTCCTGGCTACGGCTTTTTGTCAGAAAACACTGACTTTGCACGACAGATAGCTGATGCCGATATGAATTTTGCTGGACCCAGTCCGAAGGCTATAGAGGACTTCGGTATCAAACATACAGCCCGAGAACTGGCGGCTGCTGCTGATGTACCAATCGTGCCAGGCACGAAAGGTCTTGTAGAGTCGGAGGATGATGCGGTATCGGAAGCGAACAAGCTGGGTTACCCAGTGATGCTGAAGGCCACCGCGGGAGGAGGAGGCATGGGTTTGCTCACATGCGACAACGAAGCGGACGTTCGGAAGTCATTCAAGACAGTCCAGTCTCGAGGCGAGACCCTTTTCAAGAATGCAGGACTCTTTATCGAGAAATTCTACCCAGACTCACATCACATCGAAGTGCAGATCTTTGGGAATGGTCAGGGCAAAGCTATTCACTTTGGCGAGAGGGAGTGCTCGATCCAGAGAAGGCATCAGAAAGTGATTGAGGAGTGCCCCAGCCCCTTCGTAACAAAGCATCCAGAATTACGAGAGAAGATCTGCTCAGCTGCTGTTAGGTTGGCAGAGTCAACCAACTACGGATCAGCCGGCACAATCGAGTTCCTCGTCGACGATGAACATGGTCATTTCTTCTTCCTAGAGATGAATACCAGATTGCAGGTTGAGCACGGCATTACCGAGATGTGCTACAACGTCGACTTGGTCGAACTGATGCTGCAGCAAGCAGACGCTGAGTTAGCAGGCAAGGGAGGTCTGCAGGCAGAGTATCTCGACAAGCTACAACCATCTTCGCCAGAAGGAGTTGCCATCGAGGCACGGGTGTACGCTGAGAACCCAGCTAGAGACTATGCACCTTCACCAGGACTACTGCAGGAGGTCAGATGGAAAGAGGTGCCTGGGTCACGCATTGATACATGGGTGCACAGAGGCATCCGGATTTCTGCGAATTACGATCCATTATTGGCGAAAGCAATGGTCCATGCATCAAGTCGGGATCAGGCTGTCGAAGGGCTCAAGACACTGCTTACGGATACGCAGATATCAGGACCACCTACCAATCTGGATTTCCTGGCTGCGATCCTCGGCGACAGCACCTTTAGGTCTGGGAAGACCATGACAAAGTTCTTGTCAAGCTTTGAATACAGGCCAGCAGCTATTGATGTGATCACTGGTGGCGCATATACTTTGGTAGAAGACTGGCCGGGGCGACCAACAGTAGGCCGTGGATTTGGTCACTCTGGCCCGATGGATCCTCTTGCTTTCAGGATTGCTAATGCACTCGTCGGCAATGCTCAAGGTGTCGAAGGCCTCGAGATGACCCTCGGTGGTCCTGAACTCAAATTCCTAGGCCCTGCTGTCGTTGCTCTGTGTGGAGCGCCGATGGAGGCAGAGCTCGATGGCACACAATTCCCTATGTGGACGAGGAAGAGGATTGACGCAGGTCAGAGGCTCAAGATCGGAAAGACTACAGGTGGGGGGTGCAGGTCATACCTTGCGATTTACGGTGGGCTTCCAACAATTGCAACGTGGTTCGGATCCAAGAGTACAGCACCGATGACTACAGTGGGCGGCTACCAAGGCCGAGCGCTGGCTGCTGGTGACCTGCTAGGTCTCGCGAAAGATCCGCCCGAAGTTAAAGACGAATTGAAGCTACCTGATAACCTCATTCCCGTTTACCCAGAAGAGTGGGACCTTTTAGCAATGCCAGGACCACATGATGAAGGCTTCTTGAAGCAAGACTTTATCGACGAGTTCTACAGCACGACGTTTAAGGTGTCGCATAACGCTGCTAGAGGTGGCATCAGACTCGTCGGACCGAGACCGCGGTGGGAGAGATCGGACGGAGGCGAAGGAGGAGCGCATCCCAGCAATGTGATCGAATATGGTTATCCGGTGGGCACCGTCAACTGGACAGGAGATGATCCTTGTCTGTTCCCGATTGATGCACCAGATTTTGGGGGTTTTCTTTCGAGTGTTACTGTTGTGAAAGCAGACTGGTGGCGAGTGGGTCAGATGAAGGCTGGCAACAAATTGCGCTTCCATCGCATTTCCTACGATGATGCGATCGCCAAGAGGAGGGAAGTAGAGGAGTACCTCGATTCGATACAGAAATGCTGTAAGGGTAGATCTGCTTTCGACGATGTTTCTCCCCTCAAATACAAAGGTCTGCCTCCGTCAGCTGAAAGCCACGGCTGGGAGCCTGCAGTAATCCATCAGATCAGAGAAGAAGCAACCCAGCCTTTGGTGTCATACCGACAAGGAGGTGACGACTTCCTACTAGTCGACTACGGTCACGGCTCGTTCGATCTCAACTACAGGTGCCGAGCGGTCACGTTGTACAAAAAGCTGCAAGAAGCTAAAGGAGATATATCGTTCGACAACGGTTCGCTACATGTTGGCATGCCTTGCGGTAACTCACTGACTCTGCACTTCGACTCTACGAAAGTATCAAGAAAGGCCCTGCTTGAGTATTTGCTCAAGCTCGAAACACAAATTGGGGATTTGAGTGAAGCAAAGTTCCCTAGTCGCAAGTACAGGTTCCCTATCACATTCAAGAACAAAGCACAGGAGGAATCCGTGAAGAGATATATGGAGACGCAGAGACCGTACGCGAGTTACTTGCCCGATCCAATGGCGTTCGTCGCGAAGAACAATGGCTTTAGTGATCAGCAGGTAAGTTGCCCTTGTTGAACCAGGGTTCGTGTGCTAATGAATGGACAGTTGCGAGATATCTTCACCAAATCCTCCCTCATGGTGGTTGCGATTGGCTTCTTCATCGCGCTACCAATAGCACTTCCCATCGATCCCCGACAGCGAATTCAGTCTCCGAAGATGAACCCTTCCAGAGTTCAGACGCCCGAGGGTCAGGTCGGCTGGGGCGGATCATGTATGGCCCTGTACAACGTCGAGTCGCCTGGAGGCTACATGAATACCGGTCTATCGATACCGACAGCAGATATCTTGGGCTTCAAGAATGGGTACAGTTTGGAGAAGCCATGGCTCTTTGATGACTTCGACCAGATCACATTCTATGAAGTGAGTGAGGAGGAGTACGCCGGGCTGATTCAGACTTTCCGAAGCGGCAGATACAAGTATGAATACGAAGAGACAGAGTTCGACATGAAGGAGCACAACAAGCTGCTCAGGGAAACTGCTGATGAAGTCAAGGAGATCCGGCAGAAGCAAAGAGAAGCTCAAGCTGAAATGGACAAGGTCGAGAAGGAGATGCTCGATAGGTGGAATAAGCAGAAAGAAGAAGGCAAGGTATCTGTCGATACAGTCGAAGAGCTACTCAACGACCCAGATATCATGCCTATCGAAGCACCAGTCAACGCAAACGTTTGGAAAATCCAGGTCGAGGAGGGTAACGAGCTAAAGGAGGATCAGATCGTGGTCATTCTCGAGGCGATGAAACTCGAGATCAACGTCAATGCTGAAGCGAACATGGCCGGCGCAAAGGTCGAGAAGCTCTTGGTCAAGCCGAATGATGTTGTTGAGGCTGGGAAGCCATTGATGCTATTGAGGAAGCAGAAGTGAGTGGACCAAGACGTTGAGCACGGTGTGCCATGCACTCTGCCCGCTTGGACAACTCTGTACAGACTTTGCAGGTTCTGCTACCCACTGCAAGAGCGCCATGCATCGAGGCCTACTGTACAACTAGCAGGCCGGCTCCTAAAGGCGGACTTGTGTTGCTGGCGAGGCTATACTGAGCTTGGCTTACCGTAATGGATGCGACCTGCAGGGGAGGACTCAGGGCACGCGATGGGATTGTAGGATTAGTTCTATGAATATAGTTGAGTGTGCTTCTCCGTGACCGTTCCAAAGCCGGCCGTGTCACAGCACTTCTAGGGCACGCATTTCCCCGCTCGCCCCATATCCTGCCTGCATCGCGCCTAAAGCAGCCAATCGCTCTCGCTTGTCTTAGCGGCACCAATAGGCTATCTCACATGCTAAGCTTCTTATCCGGAGCATTGGAAATTCTCCAAATTTTAAGCAACGTCATTGTTGACGTCCATGTGCGTTGACTCCTGCGAAGCGGTGATGCGCTTCGACTTGCACCGAACTTCGACGCTGCACGTATCCAATGGTCACGAAAGCATGTTGACCAGTACCATGACACTGCCCGACCCTACACCGATGAAGTAGTTCAACTGTTCTGCAGCATGCCGAGAACTGAGCCTGTGCCTCAAACCTCAACGACACAATGCCCTTGACCTTCACCCAAGGCCTACTTGTAGGCCAGCTGTCCGTTGTTCTGCTTCTAGGCGCATTCATAAAGTTCTTCATCTTTGGTGAAGTCCCTTCTCGATCTCCTCGTCAGTCGAAGCATATCCGAACCACGTCCTTTCATGGCTCGAGCCCTCGGCAAACTCCGTCTAACTCATTGAGGAAGAAAGCAAGCTCGAACAACGTGCTTAGAGCTGTGCCTACGAGCTCGACAGATAGTGCATCGATCTTGAAGAAGACTTACTACCACGTCCCGAACAGGAGCGATGGTAGGAAGAATCACAATACTCATCAACCGGAGAGCTTGGACTGGTTCAATGTACTGATTGCTCAGACGATAGCGGAATATAGGCAGACGGCCTACGACCTGAAGGACTCTTCTCAAGACCGACCTGGAATATTAGCAAGCCTGTCCGCTGCGATCAATAACCCCGAGAAGAGACCGGCGTTCATTGACGAGATCAACATCACCGAGATGTCCGTTGGTGAAGAGTTTCCCATATTCAGCAATGTCCGAGTCACTGCGCTAGAGGACGATTCGGCATTGGGTACGGAAGGCCGATTGCAAGCTCTAGTCGACGTTGATATGTCCGATGACAACCTTACGCTGGGTATTGATACAGCTCTAATACTCAACTACCCGAAGCCTATGTCTGCTGTACTTCCTGTGGCGCTCAAAGTCTCCCTGGTACGTTTTTCGGGTACCCTCTCAATCAGTTTTGTGCCAGCTACAGAGACATCGCCGCTACAGAAGGCAGAGGGTGAGACTACCAGCAAACCCAAGACGAACCTAGCGTTTTCTTTTCTACCGGACTACAGACTTGACTTATCTGTCCAGAGCTTAATCGGGTCACGCTCTCGGCTTCAAGATGTACCCAAGGTGGCACAACTGGTAGAATCAAGGATCCAATCTTGGTTCGAGGAGCGTGTTGTTGAGCCGAGAGTACAAGTCGTGCCTTTGCCTGGCTTGTGGCCACGTATGGGCAAGACACGTGTACGCGAGGGTCAAGAGGATGATCGACCACTGAGTAAGGATGGGGACAGGCTTATGCAGCCTCAGCCTGTCTCCGTAAGCTCGAAGGAGAGCTTTCCTACGCAAGAAGAGGCAGAGGCTATGATTCGGGGTTTGAGGATGAGGGCTCCTGCACACCGACGCAACTCGCAAGCAGTTGATGCCGACGATGACCTCAAGCTGCCTGGTGGGCTTCCTACCTGAGTACAGCATCGATAAAAAGGCTCATCAATCGTTGACTAGCGAATCATCTGTCATTCAGTCCGTGAGTGGGCAATACAACACGAAACGGATAGATCTGCCACACATGGCAGCCTTGGGAAACAGCCAACCCACCTTTTATCTGACTAGGACCTGCTACGCTGCTCATGCGAAGCATTTGCGAGCAGAATCCTTCCAGTGGAGGTGCTGCAAGCTGGCTGCTCTGCGGTGAAGCTGACATGGCTGAACCAATGATAATCAGGTTAAAAAGACCGTTTGTCGGGCCCTTTGGCGCACGCCGGATGCACCAAAGCTTGATCGGCACAAACCCATGCCTAAGGCGCCAATTTTCAGTGGTTGCGCAATTTGCCTGAGATTTTGCTCCGAGGCCTACGTCAGCTTGCGCTCTACTTAAGTTTCAGGTCTTCCAACACTTCTAGACCGTTCCCCCAAAGATTTGCCAAACCTCAAAAAATACAGTCAAATACACCGTTCAAGATGAAGGCCTACTGGTTTGACAATACCGACGTGAGTAGCGCTCAGTACCTCCCGCCACCACCATGCTGACTGCGCATTCTGCAGGCTGATCAGCGACTTCCCCACGATTCTGGTCGCCCAGTGTCCGAGTCCACCCTCGAGTCCATTGGCGTCCTCTACTCGCACCACCCCAACCTCTCTACCGTTGACGACCTCGCGAAGCAGCGTGACTACAAGCACAGAGATGTGATCACGGTATCCCCTCAAGCCATGGGCGAAGTCTACGAATCAAAAGTGAAAATGTTCTTCGACGAGCACCTGCACGAAGATGAAGAAATCAGATACATCAGAGATGGCGCAGGCTACTTCGACGTCAGGTCGGAGGGTGATGACTGGATTAGGATCAGACTTGAGAAGGACGATCTGATCATCCTGCCTCCAGGAATCTACCATAGGTTCACCACAGACGATGAAAACTATATCCAGGCTATGCGCCTTTTCAAGGATGAGCCGAAGTGGACGCCGTTGAACAGAGGGGATGAGACGGATGTGAACGAGCATAGGAAGGCCTATCTAGAGCAGAGGCAGGGTGTTACTGCTCACTGAGAAAAAGACATGACGCTACGCGATGATGAAGTGATGATAGACATGAATCTCAGAAGCACCTATCAATTGCTAGTACTCTGCTTCATCTCTGCAGCACTTTCGACTAAAGTCTAATGTGTACCGACTTCTGCTGAGTGGCTTACTTCGTTGCCTGATACCGTCCCTCTCCGTCGTTTCGGCAGAAATGGGTTGTACTTCTGGAATCTGTTGGCCTTCTCTCAAGCAGCTTCTGGCCCGCCACTCCAAGTAACGTCCTAGACTTCCGACCATCCGGATCGACGCCTCACCATCGGTAGAACCTCAGGGCTCAGCCGTCAATGATAGGACGCTTCCTCATGCTATGATCAGGCACCTCAGTCTCATAGTTGAGGGGGCTACCAGAGTGGTCGGCTTGTCTGGTTATCAATGCACCCATCCTGATGTGTAGACACGAGTATGCTTGAGCGCCAAAGGCGTCCATGTTGCCAGAAGTTTATGGAGTAATGAATATGTGACCTCGAGAAGTCTGGCTTCACGTGCAACTACTCCGTCAAGGCATCTTTCGGGCGTGCATCAGCACGGTCTATCGGAGAAACGCGATGAGGACCTTATCAGCTGCTCCTTCCTAATCAAGCATACCGAGGGACACTTGTCACGCGTCGAGAGTGGTATCGTAGGCGGCAGTGCCTTGACCTCTGCAACACCATCGTCTTGCAGCGGTTCTATCAGCAGCACAAAGTATAGCAAGATGGGCTCCGGACAATCAGTGCAGGCGGAGAATGCAATGGAGCAGCGTGTTATCGACCAGCTGCGAGCTATGCGAATGGAGGACAAACTGCGCCAGCAAGAGGTAGAGAAAGAGTACATCCATGTCGACAATGAGAAGGTTTTGCCACGGACGTACTCGAGCGACCCGACTGTGTCCCTTTCCCAGGCAGAAGAATGGGAGAAAACACTGCTCGCTGTGCCAAAGAACAAACTTGCATTGAGTGCTCTGCTCACCAACGATGTCGACGCCATTGTCAGCCAGAAGGTCGACACATTTGTTGATACCCAGACTTTCAACGTCAAGATCCCATTCGAGGGTGCTCCTATCACAAACCAGAGGTCTTCGGGACGATGCTGGTGAGCGACCCGACCTTGACGAAGACTAATATATGCTGATATCGGCCCAGGCTGTTCGCAACGACCAACGTCCACCGAGTCGCTATCATGAAGAAGCACAACTTGAAAGACTTTGAATTGAGCCAATCTTACCTGTTCTTTTGGGACAAACTCGAGAAAGCAAACTGGTTCCTCGAGCAGATTATCGATACAACCGAGCAAGACCTCGACAGCCGGCTCGTCCAAGAACTCCTCAAAGCCCCAGTAAACGATGGAGGACAGTGGGACATGGCCAACAATATCGTATACAAGTACGGATTAGTCCCGCAGTCCCTCTATCCAGATTCCTACAATGCTATGGCGTCCTCCAAGATGAGCCGTCTCATCACCAGCAAGCTTCGCTCGGACGCCCTCACCATACGCTCCCTCATTACAAGCTCGAAGTGTTCCTCGTCGAAGCAAAAACTCCTCGCTACAAAAGCCCGCATGATGCAAGAAGTACACTGTATTCTAACTCTCATGCTCGGTCCACCACCGAAGCCAGATCAAGAGTTCACATGGGAGTATTACGATGCGGATAACAAATACCACCAAGTCAGGAAAACACCACTACAGCTTGCCATGGAGCTTTCTTCACCAACGCTAGTGCGTAGCTTGTCCGGCTGCAACGTGAACAACCTCTTTTCTCTTGTGAATGATCCCAGGCATAAATACCTGACCCACATGACGGTGGATCGCCTCGGCAATGTTGTTGGAGGCAACAGGCCAATTACCTACGTGAACGTCGACATGGCAACCATGAAGCGTGCCACGATAAAGACGCTCAAGGCCGGCATACCAGTCTTCTTCGGCAGTGACGTTGGCAAGTTCTCCAACTCAGCATCGGGAATCATGGACACTAAGCTCTTCGACTATGATCTTGCATTTGGAAGCGGCAATGGCAGCCTACAGATGAGCAAAAGCCAGCGGCTGCGCGTTGGCGAGTCGCAGATGACGCATGCTATGGTTCTTACTGCTGTGCAGATTGATGAGAAGACAGGCAAGAGTATCAGGTGGCGAGTTCAAAATAGCTGGGGTGAGAACGCAGGAAGCAAGGGGTGGTTCGTCATGACTGATGACTGGATGGACGAATTTGTGTATCAGGTTGTGGTGGATCCCAGCTTCGTTGAAAAGGAGGTGAGAGATGCACTGAACCAGGAGCCTATGGTATTACCACTGTGGGATCC
This sequence comes from Knufia obscura, assembly GCF_036327395.1. Lineage (NCBI taxonomy): Eukaryota > Fungi > Ascomycota > Eurotiomycetes > Chaetothyriales > Trichomeriaceae > Knufia > Knufia obscura. The sequence goes on from NW_027042705.1 coordinate 213,332, forward strand.
TATGGGTGCTCTGGCATGAGCAAACAACCAAGTACAAGTTCGCATAGGCTAGAGAGCGCTGGCGATGATACATGATGTTTATGAGCCATGAGACTATAAAGCGCTTGTGGAGCCCAGAAGGCGTTCGGCAAGTCATTAATTCACTTACCTTCTCATTTTTCCATCAGGACCTCTTGGACCGGGGGTGCGCATCCTGTCATCTTCTTTGGCACTTTGACGTGCGCTTTGCTCTGATTTTGATGTTTCAATGACAAGCCAGGCGTCCACCTCGCTTCACTTTCACGCGGTGAGTATAATTAATAAAGAAGAGAATGAAGCAGGCACGTCCGGGATCAAATTACCAAGGGGAGCTACGACAAACTCCTACCGTAGAACGGGAAAGCGCGGCCAAGGAGTGAGGAAGGTACGACCGAGAAATACCTGAAGAGGAAGGCACGATCTTGCTTGAATCGAGAGGGAAGCTGCGACCGACCATTCGAGTCGGGAAGGCACGATCGCATGATGAGGCAGGCGGGACCAACATACGAGGGTCGAGGAAGGTACGACTCTTCTTACTCTGACAAGGAAGCTGCGACTGGCACGTAGGATAGGCAGGTACGACCCAACACGAGGAAGGTACGACCTAGAGAACGAGGCAGGTACGGCCTTGATCAAGAAGGAACGATCCTGCTTTGGGTGAGGACGGAAGCTGCAACTGGTCCCAAGAATGGGCAGGCACGACCCCGGTGGGAGCAGGCACGACCAACATGCGAGGGTCGAGGAAGGCACGCCGCCTTACTTCCTGCCAAGAGGAAGCTGTGACTGGTACCCGGAGCAGGCAGGTACGGCTCGGGGAGGGTACGATTCAGACAAGGACGGTACGACCCAAGATGAGGCAGGCATGACCTAGAGAAGGAAGGCATGATCCAGGCTATAAGGAAGGTTCGACCTAGAAGGAGGAAGGCATGGCCCCGAACGAGGAAGGTGCGACCCACATAAGGAAGGCACGATATAGGCTACAAGGAAGGTACGACCCAAACTGAAGAAGGCACGGCCTAGATAAGGAAGGTACGATGCAGACAAGCGTCAGATAAAGCACGAACTTGCTTGGGCCGGAACAAAGCTGCACTTAGCACCTGCAACATGCGAGTACAGCCCAACAATGGGGTGGACAGCACTAAAAGATGAGGCAAGTACCATGCAGAAGAGGAAAGTAAAGGAAGGCGCGATCCAAAGTCGAGGAAGGCACAGCCCAGAATGAGGAAAGCACCACCTAGCATGAGGAAGGCGCGATCCAATGGCAAAACTAAAGGAAGGTGCGGCCTCAATTTGGGGAAGGCACGATGCAGATGAGGAAGGCAGCACCTAGGTTGTAGGGCAGGCAGGCAGGACTCAGGGAGGGTAAGGAAGTGGGAGGAAAACCCAGAAGCTCGACATAAGGTAGGGCAACCGGGCATACCTTGATGTTGGAGAGTAGGCTAGCAACAGTGATCACTGAGAGTCACGTTCAGGGTGCCGGTATAATGATAGTGGACTTCGAAGTACGTGTCTATCGCTAACCGTACAACGAACCTGATATACATTTTCATTTGACATGATGCGCATCCATGTAGCTAACGACACCTAAGAATCCCTGCTCGCTTTCATTTGGCGTTCGACTATCCATTTCTCATACGATCACCAACTCCGAATGCTTGCCGTGCCTAGCAGAACTATTTCTTTCTCTCACAACTCACAGCTTTTGGCGCTCCTAGGGTCTATCAATGCCAGTACTCGATGAGCTGGCCTGCCAGTCTCATCGCTGCCGACAGAACAATGGTTGGAGGTCCTCCAAGTAAGAAGTATGTATACCCGCCCACGAACAGCATGAAGCCATAGACCACATAGCTTCCTGTTCTGAACGATCCTGTAATGTGATCTGACGACATAGACGGGCTGAGGTCCCTCTCGTGCTGGCTGGGCGAGCATACGACTGACGCCAGGTTGTATGCATCGTCCGTGTCCTCACCTTCTGGCAAGACGTCTCTATGCAGCTCTACCGCATTTCGCGCGCTGTTCTTGTCTTCGTCTGCTGCAAGCGCTTGCAAGTATGCCTGGAGTGAGTCATCCGATGCAAGCCAGTAGACGAACGACTGGTCCGTTGGTGTGATTGTGCAAGGAGCCACGCTGAAATTGTTCCAGTCAAACGAGTTCCGAGGTGTGTATGGTGCATCTTCCTGCTCACTGCTATGCTTTGACTCCGAAGACAAGCTACCGACCAGAGTACTGCTGTCCAGGTCAATCGTTTCCTCAGCGCTACTGGAAGCATCTGTGCTGGGATCGCTGTCTGGACCGTCTAATGCTTCGGAGATACTGATGATGGTTGTATTACGGTGTGAACGCATGAGCTGTTCGCGGTGGTTGCAAAAGTGTATTTTGGGAGACGCAGGGCGGCAGATAGTGGCGCAATATGCTGTCGTATTGCTCCTCTCGCAACCTTCGACCAGGTCATATGGTTCAGGTTCAAGCCTGGGTGTGTCATCTTCGTCGTCTCGAGCATGTACTGATCTGTCTTTAGAGGCTTGGGTATTACTAGCGGAGGCTCTCGCATGGACTGGCGTCTGAGGTCGGAACAAGGGTCCTAGAAAGTTCAATCCGGACACCCGATAGCATTTACGGTTTGTGTCAGCCGAAACATGGGAGCTTGTGGTGCTGGCTGAGGACGTAGATGTGTTGAGCATTTTAGAAGCTGCCAATTTGCGTCTTAATATGTCCTTGAATCGCTTGAACAAAGCCATCCTGATCTGTATATTGCTTGAACAGCCCGGTAGTCTTCGGTTGTAGAGTGCTCGCCGTGTCCGTGTGAAGGCGGTGATGTGTGATGGTTACTGCGAGCCAACATCTTGCGTGCATAGTTGCGATCGACGTATATGTGTAGAGGAAGAGCTAAACCACGATCAGTGTCTAACAAAGTATGGTAAGACTAGCTCACTTTGAGTTCTGATGCTTGTACAGATTCTCAGACATGACGTCGCTGGGACTCGGTGCACCTGGGATAAATCAATCGTGGTGGTGAACACTATGTCTGAGCAGTCAAAAAAGGTGAGCCGCTGGTATTCGCTTCAGACCCACGGGCGTTCTGCGGTTTATCTGAGACGCTGCGGCGCCGTGTTTGAGCTCACTAGTTGCAGGCTCGATGAAAGAACGTGAATCTCGGGAAGGTGCATCCGGGAAGGAAATTTTGAGACAAAGCGACACGGGGAGGAATGTAGGTAGCTCTTGTGATGCGACAGGCCAAGACACGATCGATAACATAAAGCCGCACCTTAAACACAAAGTATGAATGATCGGGAGCTCGTCCATTGCTCTTGCCAGGAGAGTCTATGTACAATATGTGTTCCTGGAATCTGGATAAGATTGAGTCTGAGAAAATAGACTTCGCCGGGTCAGAAGATCCCGCCTAATTTGCTTGTCTGCAAGATGATACCACATATCGTCATGTCGTAAGTAAAATCCAAACCGCCAAGTTGAGACACCCAAGCGCCAGGCCAGATGTCTCTTGGTATCAATGCCAAAAAGGAAATAGGAAATGGCTGTGTGTAGAAACAAATATGAATGGAGTGATATTGATCACGAATCGGCTTGTGTTACCATCTCTGCTCGTTGCGAAGATTTCTTTCGTAGCACCCTGCCTTTCTTGCTGGCTGATTGCACGGTACGCAGATCTGACCTCGAACCCCAGTAGTCACTTGTTTGCTCTTGAGTAGGTGCTTCGGGCAGGGCTGTAATCTGTGACTGCCTGCGCGAAGTTTCGATCGGCGGGACAAGGCTGTACCGACTGGAAGCACGAGACTGTCTTGGCTCGTCATCGCCCAATGTCGACCTCGAGTCGTTGCATGCAGGGCGCATTGGCACTTGCAGCGCCGCCGAGGGCGAATCTTGTCGTGCTTCATGGTGTATGGAACCAGGTTTTGACCTGTTCGGATGTTGCTGCTCACCTCGAGGTGGCAGTGGAGAAGGTGTTGAGATGGCTCGTGATTCTGGGCCTAGAGAGGGTGTGTTTGTCCTTGTGTCTGGTTTGTAACTGGCGTAGCTTGCTCCACGTGAACGCCTCTCGGCAATCATGGATGTATGCGGCGACGACTCTTCAATTCGTGATAGGGTTGGCTGACGTGGTGAGATGTTCGGGTGGTTGCCTTGACGAGAGAACGAACGCGAGAAGTTTTTCATAGTTGGTGGAGGACTCGCTGGCTCTTCAGTCACTGACACCGCGATTTCGTCGTCCTTATGGATCGAGTAGAGGCTCGTATTTGTGTGACTTGAATCGTGCCCCTGGTAGACTCGGTGGGCATTCGGACTGCTCGGCATACCGTAGATGGAGGATGTGTCGTTTGTGGTTGTCATCTGTGTAATCTGGCTGTTGCGGTGTTGCGACCGATCTTTCATCGTCGACCACCATTCGAACGGACTCTTGCTGCGAGCGCCAGCTCTCGAATCATCATCTGGTCCGAATGCATTGAGTCCAAACTTTGATCCGGTCAAAGAGAGATATTTCGATGACTCCACGACCCGGCCTCGCCTTACAGTAACTCGTCGTTGAGGTAAATTCTCATCGCCAAACGTATCGACGAAAGCAGCCTGTCGCCGGCGAACTGTCCAGTACCTTAGGGTGAAGCCGATGGTTGCCAGCACTACGAGTGAACCGATGACAATAATGACAATCCACACCCAGAGCGGAAGGCGCGTCTTGTCGAGAAGTGTAGACATAGAGAACGAATGTGTAGAGCTATAGCAAAGCTCGAAGGTATGTTGAAGGTATAATTGTGGGCGGTCGTACGTTCATGCTCGAAATCCAGCCCGCTTGAAGTCGAATAGTTCAAAGCCAGTGTGACAGATGTGGTATCCGGTCCTGGGTAAGCAAAGTCCAGCTTTGTGTGATCCTGAACCTTCTAGGCAAGGGTGTTCTCGAAGGCCAGCGAGCTCGAAACCGAATCGTGATATCGAAGTCATATGAAGGAAAGATGGTTGATGTTGGACAAGGTTTGTCGGCAACCCGCTCACCGCAAGGAAAGTATGGTCACAAGGTTTGCTTGAGACAAGATCGGAGGGCCGAAAAGACTGCATGCTGTGGCAGCAAGATGGAGTGCATGATGCATCTCAATGGAGTTAGTATCGTACGCCTCCAGAGCGAAGCGGATATGGACAATCATCTTTCAGGCATGCAAGAGTTAATTTCGTCCTTAATCCAGGTTAGAAAGGATGAACGATGTCAGAAAGCTGGCTTGAACACCACCACGAAGTCGAAATGGAGCAACTAGCGACAAGGCTCAAATAGACGAAGAAGTGCTTGGTTCTCTAGTGAGATGGCTAAGCACAGAAACAGCATCGGATGCTCACCGAAAGGGGTAAGCCGCACGCCATCGGCCACTATCGTCGCCTCAGAAGTCTCAGATTTAAGATGAACGGCAGAAGGCGAGATGTAGGCTAGCGACCGCGAAGCTGCAGCAACGAAGCCACAGCGTTACTTACAAACCGTCAGTTTGAATAAGTTTGTTGGCCAAAGTCAAGAACGTGGTCTTGCAGAAACAGCTTCTTCGAAACTTTGTCCTTGAAGTGGGACTTCGTTCGAAAGGATGGATGATAAGCACGCTAGAACCACACTTGCGTTTCATCGACAGGCACAAGCCACCTGGTCAAACACACCGGGAGGACCCTGCCGCACTGGCAAACCTAGTAATTCGTGTATGTTTGATTGGACAATCACAGCTGCAGGTACGAACTCAACCTGTAGCTTTCCCCGGCTTGAACGGACTTCTGCCACAATGCAAGGAGGCTTCGAAGGATTTCTACGGCTCGGCACGGGTTCCGTGTGAACTGTACATGGAAGCTATGGCTTTTTGCGCCCGTACATGGAACATCCTTCATGATAATAGAAAGACAGCATAAGTGCTGATACACATGGCCCTAACAATCGAGACAAACCATACCAATGTAACAGAGCTACCTCGTTCCAGCCACTTTTGACAAATTGAGAGGCCCTCCGCGCCACCTCGTGACTTGGGCGAGACTAACAATGCAGATCTGTGCTCAAGGCCTTGGAAAGTGTGATGATGCTGATAGCAATTTCTCTATCGTCCTTCGACAATCTGCTTGCGATCGAAGCCGCGGCATCCGCCACCGCCGATAAACGACCGTTGTACAGGGACAGGCATTCGCAGCATGACACTTACTATGAACGAGACAACTCGCTCTATTTTTCCCATGCTGTAATCTTCCCATTGTACCAAAAGTTGGCGTTCGAACCCCCGATCTCACCAAGTGCAAGAAGAACAGGAGTTTGAGCGCCTTCATCAGGAGTCTTCGCACCCCTGCCCTTCGTCATGTCTGTGTTCACATACCCGGGACAGCAGGAATTGATCAATACTCGACTTCCACTCTTCGCATTGTCCATGGCTAGGGTCTTGGTCATACCGATCACTCCTGCTTTGCTCACTTTGTAAGCCGCGCCGGGCCACGTGCCTTCATACTGATTCTTCTCGACGGCACTTGTAAATTCCTCCATCAGATCGGTGATCTCTTCGGTCTTCTTCGCATTGAGGAATCGTTCTCGGATCGGACCGGCATACTTGGAATCGAGCAAGCCAACACTGCTCGCAACGTTCACGATGCGGCCCCCATCCTTGATCTGAGGCAGCATTTGTTTCACGGCTTCCATTGTGCCGTAGTAGTTGCAGTGTAATGTTTTCTTTACGACATTAGCGTCGAAGCCATCCATGGCAATGCCAGCATTGTTCAAGAGAATATCGATTCCGTCAGGATGTTCCTTCTTCAACGTTGCAGCGAATGACTTGATGCTGTCCTTGCTATCGATGTCCAAAGGCAGGTACTTGACTTCTGAGAGACCACCGTCCTTTTGCAAAGCTTTGGCCTCCTTGAGTTGTGGATCTTGCAGGATATCTTGTACAGCCTTTTCGCCTCGTTCCTTGTTACGCGCGGCGAGGTAGATGAGGAATGGGCCATTGTTGAGCGAGGACTGCGGGTACTGGAGGGCAAGCTGTCGAACGCATGCAAGTCCGACACCTTTATTGGCGCCTGTCACAGCTGCGACTCTAGAATAGGACGACATCGTTGCGCGTGCTTTGAGTAATAGACGAAGAGGAGAGAGTTTTGTGAGAATATATGGGATAGTAAACGCTGCTCTGACCTACCTTTTTCTGATTTGTAAACAAATCGTCGATGAAGATGTCATACAGTCAACATGGGGGTACATTGTTGCCGCCAACTCTGCCACCAACAGCAGCGATGCGTCGTTATTAGTCGGCAAGACACTCACTGCACGCCAGCATCAGGGTGACCGAGCATATACGAGTGCTACAGTGCCCAGAAACCGCAATAGCTGCAGTGATGAGTACCCCAGAGCCCCTGCTCACGGCTGTCTCGGACTGTCCCGCCTGTTGGACACGTGACATCTTACTTGCCTCGCACCCTCGCTACGTAGAAGTGACCACGAGCCAACTGGCCATGCTACTGCAACAAAGTCAACACTTGTTAACCCGCAGAAGCGCACCGTTGGGAATCAATCGCAAGTAATATCAATACCAGTCTGCAAAGTCGAGCGCCCAAGCCTTCGCAGCCACTGATTCCATAGACTCAACCCAACAAACCCGGTCTGAATCCGTCCTATCAGCGCGCAACACGCAACAAACAACCACCCACCATGGCCGACAAATCACCTCCATCAGCAGCACCATCCGCAAAACCCACCCCCAAAACACCCACCTACATCTCCTCCTCGGGCCAAACCCTCGACTCCCTCCCTCTCACAGCACGCCTAAACAGAATCGCAGATAACGTGTACAACTTCCTCGGGTTGTACTTCGTCTCACTGCTCAGTTTAGATCCATATGCCGCGGCACAGAATAGTCGGTTTAATACAAGGGGCCCGGGCAGGACAAACACGAATGCGTCTGCAGGGAGTGCGCCGAGGCAAGGAGGTGGACTGTTTGGTGGCGGGAGGTTGGGTGGCGGTGGTAGTGGAGGGTCTGGCGGAGCGGGACCGCGCGGTGGTGGAGGTGGTGGAAGGAGGATGGGGACTGTGGATGATGTTAGGGGGCCGGAATGTGGGAGTTGTGGTTGAGGAGTAGTGTATGAGGTTATGAACAGCACATGAGACACGATGAATGGCAGATGCATTGAAGGACCCGGCAGTGGCAGACATACAGGGAGCATTGTACACGCCAACTTGAGCCATGAGCACGAGGCTGATTGTACAGCAAGGGTATCCTGCGGAGGCCACCATGATCTCGGATAGCAAGGATCTCAGCATTTGGTCAAGCCTTGTTCACCGAGGCAAGCATTAGGACAATGCACTCGCTCGAAGCACTATCAACCCGTAAGGACAGGTCTAAGCATAGGAAAGAAGATTCTATGTCAAGCGCTCGGCTACGCGTTGTTTCTGCGCAGTGTACGATTCTGCCATGGTCGCTTGGTCTCACGATACATTGAATGGCGGGAGCATGCAATCCAAGTCTGAACGAAGCGTGAAATAGAAGTTCATTCTTGGCCTGTTCAATGATGGCCACATCAAAGAATAGTTGATACCTCGCTCCGCTAGTCGTCCTTGACAATTCCGCCGCCAGACCGTACATGCAATAGTCCAGATTATACAACAGTCGCTTCAGGCTTGATATCTCCTGCGATTTCAGCATTCGCAGTCTCAAGTCTTCCAGCCCTTCTCTTCTTCAACACATTTTCAATGAATGCCTCTCCAGCCTTGTACGAGCTCCTCACCAGCGGGCCAGAAGCACAGTACAGAAAGCCCATATCGAGCGCTCTCTGTCTCCACAGCTCAAACACATCAGGTGTGACGTACTCATGCACAGGCATATGTCGCTTCGTTGGCCGCATATACTGTCCGAACGTAACCACATCGACTCCAACCCCTCTCAGCTCCCTCAGCGCATGCCAGAGCTGCTCTTCCGTTTCTCCCAGACCAAGCATGATTGACGTCTTCGTGATCAAGCCCTCCTTTGCCTCCTTTGCAGCCTTGAGTACACTTAAACTCTGCCTAAAGGTCGCCCTCCGATCCCTGACTTGCGGCGTCAGAGCCTCCACAGTCTCGACGTTATGCGCGTAGACATCCAACCCACTCTGCGCCACATGCGATACCATCTCCAGATCCCCAGCATAATCACCCGTCAAACATTCAACCAGTATCGTCGGCGCCTTCTGCTTGATCTTGCGCACCGTCTCTGCGAAATGCCGTGCACCACCATCCGCTAGATCGTCTCGGTCCACGCTCGTCAACACCACATATCCCAATCCCCATCTACTCAGCGCCTCAGCCGTATGCTCGGGCTCATGCGGATCCAACGGCGGCGGCGCCTTACTCGTCTTGACACTGCAGAACCGACAGCCCCGTGTACACGTATCACCCATCAACATAATCGTAGCCGTAGCGGCGGACTTGTCACTTCCACCCCAGCAGTCCGAGATATTTGGACATCTCGCTTCCTCGCAAACAGTATGTAAATTTAGCCCTCTCAGGTCATTCTTTATTTTCTTAAACGAGGAGCTATCAGGTATAGGTGTTTTCAGCCACTCGGGGAGCCGTGTTATTTGTTTCTGCTTGCCTTTTGGGCCAACGAGGGCGGTCTTTAATTGGTAGGCTTCCGAGGGTTTGAGCGGTGGTTCTTTGCCGGAGACGAACTCGTCGAAAGAGGGGCCTGTGTTGAGTTTGTCGCTGAAGGTTGTGGGGCGAACTTGGGGTGTTGAGGTTGGGATTTGGACGTCGTCTGTTGCTGTTGCGAATGGTCGGCGTGACGGAGTACTCTGTATTTGTGGTAAGAAGACTTTGAGGGGAGAAGTCCAAGTATTGCCATGGAGGCAGCGGTAGCGAGGTGCTGCGACGGCCATGATGTTTCGAGGTGGTTGCCGTGGAGGTGAAGGCGAGGTCAGGGTATGAACAAGTGTACCATAGATCTGATGAGAAATGGTGAAAGGCGCACTGTCAGTGGCTCATTTTGCCACTTGGAGATCTTCTCCGGGGTTGGGCCCTGCCGTGAAAAAGCGCTTCGGCGATCACTTTCGGGCTGCCGGTGCCGCAGACCATCTCTCTCTCCTCGACAGCACAATGCCCGTTCAATATCATGCAACTCGTACCTAGGTGTGCTCGTGGTTTACTGGTGTATGCAAGAAACGCGTTTTCCGACACGGAAGCATCACTCAGAACTGCAATCAGATACTACGATACTTCGTACTTCACCTGGTGACGAGTATCACTGCAAACGACGCTTCAGCTGCGTCGCATACCTCTCACTAATATATCTGCTCTTTGCACCTTCCTACTGTTCATGCTTACTTCTGGCGCAAGCACGCTGCACCAGCTTTATAAGAACCCCACGAGATGTTGGATCGTGGAGGAATCTATTGGCCCATCCACCTGTCTTTTTCGTTAAGACACTGCCTCTTTATTTTGCTCGTCGGCACCCCCCCAGATACTCGTTGCTCACAAGGCTAGGCGTTCAAGCTCTCGAGCTTTCGCTGCGTGCCACGCTCGGCCAAACACCTTGAGCAGAGCAACATGCCCCCATGCATTTCTGGCCGCCCTGCCTGGTCGAACAGTAGCTTCTCGGAGCATGAGAGACGCTTGATGGCAGGGATCACTGGCGACGCAGCTCCTTCTAGTTGCAAGCCCGCTAACATTACAGGTCACACCTTCGTTGTCCGCTTCAACATCCCAGGCTACAAGGCAATATGCTCAAGGTACGCTCGTCAAGGCACCGTGTTACCTGCAAGTACAGGTTTAGGCAAAGAGCTCCATGAGAGTATGCTCCACAAGAAGAGCATGAAGACCCAACAAAGACGGCAAAGGAAAAAGAACAAAGTTCACATCCAGGCTGCAGAGACTACCCGACGAAAATCAGAAAAAGGGAAAAAATCAAAATTAAAGAAAGACCCAAAAAGAAGGCATCATAAAACCAAATACGCAAAAGATATCAAAAATAAATATTGCTTGGGTGCTACTACGCTACCCAGCAATAGATGGGAGTCACCCAGCAGAGAGGGAGTAGTGTGACGACAGGACTGGGAGAAGCCTTGACGAGGGCAAACGTGTCATTGCCTCGGATTGTGGTATCCGAAGCAGTCCAGCTCTTGCATGCGTGTCAGAAGGAGCACTGGGGGAACCGAACTTGTATGGGCGTATTGAGCTTCAATACTGTTTTTCATCGAGATTGTCTCGTTATATGCGAGGACTCGAGGGAGGAGGGTCAAGGTCTTGGGCAACCAGACCTCGGGCTGATAAGTCACTTCTAAGCTTTGGTTCGATGCACACATGACAGGAGGCTCAGGCTATCGATATGTAACACAATGACCATATGCAGTCCCCAACGGTCATTTTTGATCCAAATGTTCTGTAGAGTACTATTGCTGTAAATTGGTCTTCATCATTCTTGCCAACCAGGATCCTCGGCCAGCTGAGTCGACCATGCCATTTTTGGCCTCAGCATGAAGATCGCTGGCGTGGGTCGCGGTTTCCTCCTTTTGCGCAAGCCATGCGTACATGCTGCTCGTGGCAACTGGACAAGTTAGAGCCAACGTGAAGTACGACCTGTACAGGAATTACAACGACATCCGCAAACCCCATCCGTGGAGCGTAACAAATTCGGCTGCGACAGGACATGCCAAACTCTGACCGGTGAACCAGTCGCAAAGTTGAAGTCAACTTTCATGGTCGGCACTTCGAGCAATGTCGGATACGGGATGCTAAGATCGCGTAAATCCTTTGGCTTGATATTCTTATTATTCACTGCGGCCTTGACACTTCTCTTCCTTCGCAATTCAGCAAGAGAAGAACACTACCCACCAGCAGCACTCGGGGAGGACGAAGATGGCAACGAGAAAGTGCCAGCGACCGCAAAGTCACATCCCATCCACCAGCTCATTTCAAAGAACGAGGCAGACTTCAAGGCCGTGAGAGCACGGCAGTCCAAGACGTTGGAAGAGGCGGTAGCAGAGTATCGCAGGCGATATGGAATACCTCCACCACCAAACTTCGACAAGTGGTTCAAGTTTGCGAAGAAGAGAGGCGTCGAGCTCATAGACGAATATGATACAATCCACCAGCAGCTGATGCCCTTTTGGGCCCTTGAACCTTCGGTCATCAGGGAAAGGGTGCGGGAGGCAATGGGCTTCGACAATGCTCTAATCTCAGTCCTCATCCGCAATGGCCAGGTCACACTCATGGAAGGCGGAGGAGAGATGTACCAATGGCATAGAGAAGCCACGCCCATAATGCTCAAGAATTTCATTAAATACCTCCCAGATATGGACCTAGCATTCAACATCCACGACGAACCGCGGATCGTAATGCAACACGACGACCTTAGCAGGCACGTCCAGATCGCCCTCGACGAGAACATGCCGCGAGCTCTCGGAAACCCAAAGTTAACAAACTCCTTCTCCCCAAAACCAAAAGACATGAACGAAGGCGACCGCATAAAAGAGTACAAAACAACCCGCTTCAACCGCTACGCCCACCAGTCAACCTGGTACGACAGCCGCACCAGCTGCAACCCCTCCTCCGCAGCCCGCCGCTACCTAAACGACTCCCACGAAGACGACTCCCACCTCTACACCCACAACACCCCACTCGGCTTCCTCGCCAACACAACCGCCTTCAGCGACATCTGCAACAGCCCCTCCCTCCAACACTCCTTCGGCTTCTTCGACCGCCCCAACGCCTTCGACGTAGCCCACGAGCTCTTCCCCATCTTCTCCCAGTCCAAAGTCTCCTCCTTCCAAGACATCCTCTACCCCAGCCCATGGTACTTCATGGGCCGCGTCCGCTACGAACCAGAAGTCGACCCCGACTGGTCCCAGAAGAACGCAACAATGTACTGGCGCGGCAGCACAACCGGCGGCTTCTCCCGCGACGGCGGCTGGCGCAATCAACACCGCCAGAAGTTCGTGCAGAAGACCATGCCAATTGGAAAAGCCTCATACCTCCAGTACGACGCCGAGCAAGATATCTGGGTCGAACAGCAGGACAAAATGGAAGCATTCTCGCACTTCTTCGATGTGAAATTCAGCGGCGTGGGGCAATGTGACCCCGGCGACTGCGATGCCCAAGCCGCGTACTTCGACATCGCGCCCCACGTTAACATGTTCGATGCGTTCCAGTCGAAGTACCTCCTTGATATTGACGGGAATGCGTTCTCGGGGCGGTACTACGCCTGGCTTCTGTCCAAGTCCCTTGTGTACAAGCTTGCCCTCTTCCGCGAATGGCACGATGAGTGGTTGAGGCCGTGGGTGCATTATGTTCCGCTTGGTGTTAAGGGGGATGAGTACGTTGAGGCTGTGCGGTACTTTGATGAGGAGGAGGTGGGGAGGCAGCAGGGCTTACGACTTGCGGAGAGTGGGAGGGAGTGGGCGGGTAAGGCGTTAAGGAATGAGGATTTGGAGGTTTGGTATTTTAGGTTGTTGCTTGAGTATGGGCGGTTGATTGATGATGGGAGGTATGAGATTGGGTTTCAGGTGTAGATGACCCAAAAAGGTGTCTCGTAGCCGGAGCATTTGCAGTGTGAAATTTGTGATGTGGTTGCTGCTTGTCGGGCTCAGCTTAGCCGGAAATGCAGTGGAGCATGGTATTGAAGGTACAGGTGGAAGGAGTATCTGAAGCGTTTCTGTGAATATAGATAAGTACCTATCTATGGACAAATACGATACAACAGGTCAACAGCTCTACATTCTTTACATTTAAATGTACACGCTTTGACATCGGTCTTGGTGGTGCCGGTTGATTCACGCTGCCAGTGGTAGCTTAAGGAGGGTTCAAAGGACCGGCCATACATTAGTCCCCACTCTCGTGTGGGTTAGACGTGAATGGCAGTCCAGAGACTACCTAGTAGAAGGGGTGGTCTAGAAGCGATGGTCTTGTTCAAGGTTGGTACATGTACTCTGGTACGTTCGTGACCACTGACAGCTATGGCTTGCGCATGGTTATGAGCACAACTCCATCAGGAATGGAGAGCGGTGAATTAGATCGGGCATAAAGTATTGCATGCAGAGTCGCTCTCGCAACTTCAAGTTCTAACATCTAGCACTCTTGTCTTTTGTTTGTTTGGGGAATCACTGTCATTATGCTTCGCTCCAAGGCTGCTCGAGCGAAATACACGCATTGCTTGCTTCTGCACTGGTGCATGCATCCTTCGTTTTCAAGTCTGCCACACCGTGTCTATGGGTATTGTCTGTTCCTGCCACCAATCATGATTCTGTGTCCATTTTGTCATCGCGCTGGAATAGTGGACCACCTGTAGCCGGTCCACCCGCTGCGACAGTAGCAAAATACCTTACATCGACATCTGAGTCGTTCTGTAGCTTCTCCAGGTTTGGCATGATGGATGATGAAATGAGTTGTTGACCTTTGGGCGATGGTGTGGATTTCGTGCCAGTTGACTCGGTTTCGGTCAGGGTACCTTTCTCCGGCAGTTTCTTGAGAGTATCGATGATTACGGCATATGACTTGGCGACGTTGAAGCGGATATTGGGGATGGGATCTGCTACGAGTCGGTCCATCATGGGCAGGACAGATTCTTCGATGATATCGAGGCTGACAACAGGTGCAAGTGTCTATCGATGTTAGTGTTGACCACAATTCTTAACTTGGCTGACGAGCTTACCGTTATCGCAAAGCAAGTTGTCATCCTGTAGAGGTAGTTTTGTTGCTGGCTCATGCCAGTGACTTTTGGTATGATCGATTGGCTTGCCCACTCTACGCCGAACACTTCTGTGAGCTTCTTCAGATTCGCGACTGCTGCTTCTCTAATAGAGAATACAGTGTCGCCCAGCCAGCCCATACAGAGGGTGCTCAGCTGCTCGTCGAAAAACTTCACGCCCAGCTGCTTGGCTAGCAGAGGGATGTACTCGATGATGGCCAGTCGGACACGCCATTGCTTGTCCTCTGCGAGCTGAACAATAGCTGGTAGAAGTGACTGCGAAAGGAGATCAATCCCGATGACGTTGTTGACAAGCTCAAGCTTGGAGATGATATGTAGGCGGACATCTGGGAATTCGTCCTTAAGCATCTGCAGGAACATGGGCAGAAGGTGCGCAATCGTCTCATCCTTCCCGAGTATTGGTGCAAGACCAGACAACTGTGTGCCGAGCGCAGATCTGACATGCTGCGAAGGATCTGAGACTAGGTCTTCGATACTTGTCATGATCTGGTCGAGGAGGACTTCTCGCTCGAGGAGACTGCAAAAGCCTGGGATTTGGCTTGCAATAGCAGTCCTGACTTCTGCTTCGCTGTCCTTAAGCATCTTCACAAAAGTCTGGACGAGGTCTCTCGTTACAACTTCTTCGTTGACTGCATTTGCGATCTTCTCGAACTTCTCTGCGACCATGTACCTCACTCTCCAGCTCTTGTCTTCAAACAGATCCCGTAGTGCCTTCAGAAGCACACCATGACTGGGTTGTTGCTCTTTCGGCACGGACTCGCAGATGGCTATCAGGACCTCGACTGTGAGAAGTCGGACACTGTCCTGGTCATCGCTTGCAAGATGCTGGAATAGCGGAAGCATCTCGTCAATCACTAACTGTACAGGCATCTCCTTCACAAACTTAGCAAGGTTATTCGCAGCCTGTCTCCTGACCATGGGCGTCTCATCGTGAACGAGGTGGCCGAACTGTTGTCTCAGGACCTGCTGAGACGCTGGAGAGGCCTTGCTGTATGGTGCTGTATACAGGCCAGTGGCAGATATTTTGGAGGTGAACCAGTCTGCCTTGGACAAGCCCAGGGCGAGCGGAATGAAGTGTTCTTCGACTTGTTGACTAGAGAGTTCGGCGCATATCTTGTTGAGGGACTCGACGGCCTTGTCCCGCACGAGTGGTTCTTCTATCGCAGCGAGGTTTTCAAGAGGTCGTAGGAGGACATGTGCATGCTCTGGTCCGCCAACGTATTCTACAAAGTTTCCAAGCTCTTCCCCAAGGGCGGTCAAGACCTCATCTTCGTCCTCGACCGAATCGTCCAGAAAAGGTATGAGTTCGTCTCTCGTTCGCTCGGGCCCCAATGCAAGGGCGATAGTAGACAATCTGTGTATGGCATTCAGTCGTAACAGAACATCATCGTGCTATAGCTTATATTAGAACAGCTACGCAGCATTGACCGTAACAATACGAACCTTCAACTCGTCGATGAGGACTGCGATAGGGTAGAGCTCGTCGTTCTCGTTCTGACCTTCCATGTTTGCCGTATGAGTCGTGCCTTGAACGGTGCAAATGAGCGACTAGGCACAAGAAAGGAAAGAGGTCACGACTGTTTTGTCTCTGAATAGAAGTCGCACGGATCGAGGTTTCTTAGAGGAGCGAGCTTCGATTATTGTTATGATATGTAAGAGTCTGTGCAATAAAGGTCAGTAACAGTGTGGCGGGTGGTGACTGGTATATTTGTCGCAACAGGCAAACGACCGGTGAACTGTGTCGCTGAGTGTTTCGCAGGGCTGGCGGAAAGTGGTATCACCAGCCTGAGGTATGTTTTGGTGGGCATGTGCTAAGGGCCGAGTCATGGGCACTTACCCAGCTGTATGCGCCGCTGAGAACGTGGTACGGCAGGTGCAGGCGAACAGCGATGATCCTTTGACGTTGTTTTATCTTCTCGGAGACGAATTTGAGACTTCAAAGTTGTAAGGCGTACGTGCTGGTGATATTGCAGTACTCAATCAACCTTGAAAGCCAATTCGTCATTGGGCACAATCGACCACCTGAATTTCATATCTAGCTGAGGCCGTCAGGCACTAACCCCTTCGACGCTGGCCGATGAGTCGAATTCGCGAAACTTTTTGTTGTGCACTGACATGGCCGCTAAGTCAATGAGCAGTGCAGAAGTTATAATAGATCGCTCTTACCGTACAACGTCTGCGCCTGCCTCATTTACTTCTGGGATCCTCCAAATCAGAAAAGTCCCCGCTTGGGCGGCATAGATTAACATGCCTACCATCGCTGTTGACAAGTATGCCCTGTACAAGGCTCTTGGCAAGAACTATACCAAGGATGAATTCGATGAATTGTGCTTCGACTTTGGTATTGAGCTTGATGAGGATAGCGAGGAGGAGCAGAGACCGGTTGTGAATGGTGTGCAGGAGCCGCCACAACTCAAGATCGAAATTCCTGCCAACAGATATGACATGCTATGCTTCGAGGGGATACAACTGATGCTGAACATCTTCTTGCAGAGGGAAAAAGCACCGCAGTATGCATTGAAGGCACCTTCCGAAGTACAGTCTATTACTGTGTCCAAGGACACAGCCAAGATACGGCCATACGTTTCTGGAGCAATTCTGAGGAACATCACCTTCGATGAAGCACGGTATGAGTCCTTTATCGCGCTACAAGACAAGCTGCATCAGAACTTGGCTCGTCAAAGAACTCTCGTCTCCATTGGAACTCACGACTTGGACACGATAAAAGAGCCTTTCACTTATGAAGCCCTACCACCAAAGGATATCAAGTTTATCCCATTAAACCAAACGAAAGAAATGGATGGTGAAGAATTAATGAAGTTCTACGAGAAGGACAGGCATCTTGGTCGATACTTGCATATCATCCGGGACTCCCCAGTGTATCCAGTTATCTACGACGCGAACAGAACTGTATGCTCCCTGCCACCTATCATCAACGGCAACCACTCCAAGATCACCACCAAGACGAAAAATGTCTTCATAGAAGTCACAGCCACAGACAAGACAAAAGTCGAGATCGTGACAAACATGGTCGTCACAATGTTCTCCCAATACACATCAGAGAAATTCACAGTAGAGCCCATCAAGATCATCTCCGACCACAACCACGAAACCCGCCAAGTACCCAACCTCGACCCGCGAGAAACCCAAGCAGAAATCGACTACATAATCTCCTGCACAGGCGTCGACATGTCCGCAGAAACAATATGCGATCTCCTCAAATGCATGTCCTACAACGCCCACCCCTCAAAATCAGATCCCAACCTCATCGACGTGCAAGTCCCCTGCACCCGCGCCGATGTCCTCCACCAAGCGGATATAATGGAAGACGTCTGCATAGCCTACGGGTTCAACAAGCTCCCTCGCGCCTTCCCAAAAGTCAGTAGCACAGTCGCCCAACCCCTAGCCATCAACAAACTCGGCGACATCCTCCGCCAGGAATCCGCAATGGCAGGCTGGGCCGAGGTCCTCCCACTGATCCTCTGCTCGCACGACGAGAACTTCGCCTGGCTCAACCGGAAAGATGACGGCACAACAGCGGTCAAGCTTGCTAACCCAAAGACCCTCGAGTACCAAGTCGTCCGTACCTCTCTACTTCCAGGTCTCCTCAAAACTATCCGCGAGAACAAACACCACTCCGTCCCGATCAAGATCTTCGAGTGCTCAGATGTAGCCTTCAAAGCCCCTGAGCTAGAACGCAAAGCTCGCAATGAGCGCCACTTCGCCGCAGCATGGTACGGCAAGACATCCGGTTTCGAAGTCGTGCACGGCCTGCTCGATCGGCTGATGGCGATGCTCAAGACTGTATTCGTGACGAGGGAAGAAGGGTTGGAAATGAAAGACGCGAAGAACATGCAGTATTGGATTGAGGAGGTCGACGACCCGACGTTCTATGAGGGACATGCAGCGAATGTGATGTTGCAGGTTGGGGGGAAGAGTGCAGTGATTGGGAAGTTCGGGATTCTGCATCCGACTGTGTTGGAGAAGTTTGAGTTGAGGTATCCTGTTAGTACGTTGGAGATCAATGTTGAGGTGTTCTTGTGAGAGAGATGAAGATGGCACGGCAGTAGGGCGGCTTCGGAGGGCGAAGTGGTAGAGCTGGGCCGATGCAGGGCCGTGGAGACGATATGGCTCCATGTTGGTTCTGAGGCCGTGATTGCCAGTGATAGCAAGCGCCAGGAGAATGGTGACATGCCAGTGGCGCCACGATGCATGACTATGCGAAGTATTAGATGATACCACTGGGCAGAACCCCGTAGACGAAAAGCAGGACTATAACATGAACGGTGGAAATGGTATCTCATTCAAGTCTGCTGCTATAAGCATCTGCAGAAATTTTGAAATGCGCCATTGCTTTCAACCTCAATTCATGAATCATGCTTCGACACATACGGTGCCCTTCACGCTCTGAAATCTACATATCCCAATCCTGCTGGACCGGTGGCTGTTGCTCGTACTCCTGCCCGGAATTCTATTCCTGCTGCTGGTACTGCTCCTCACCACCGCCCTCCTGGTTCTCAGCAGCCCGTGCATCCTGAGCGGCTTGCTGAGCAGCCAGAGCCTTAGCACCGTAGTCTTGCGACGATGGCTGGACAACGGGTTGTTCCTCCTTTGGCTCGATGATAGTGACGGAGTCGGGGAGGGATTTTTGTGGACCGGCCTTGCCTTCTGGGTCTGAGCCTCGCATGATCTTGACCTTGATACCGAGGACACCCTGTCGGAGGAGGACATGGCGCGTGGCGTGGTCGATGAACTCCTTGGCTGGTTGACCGGAGTGGATCATGAAGCCGTCCTGTGTATTCCATTAGCAGCCGTGTAATATATCTTGGACCATATCTCTTACAGTGAACTTCATCGACTTAGCACGAGCAGCTCTCAGCTTGCCCGAGACAACGACCTCGCAGCCCTTCGCGCCAGACTCCATGATGAATCGCAGCACACCGTAGCATGCTCTTCGGACGGCCAGACCGTTAAGAAGTTTGTATCTTAGAGACTCGCATTGTGCGACTGCAGAGAGACCTCTGTTCTGGACCTTGGCGGCGTAGAGGGAGACGCTGTTCTCGGGGAACTTGAATCGCTTCTGGATGAGGGATGTGAGTTCTCGGATTCGTCGTCCCTGCTCGCCGAGGACTTCTTGTGTGTGCGTTGCTCGGATGACTGTTTCCCTTGTCAGACTCTTTCTTTGTTCTCTTCTTCCAATGTGCGCATACTGATATCTGTGACGGTTGGTGTGACTCGGACCTCAACACCGGAGTATCCCTCCTCTGCCAGCTCTCGCTATTGCTCTGTCAGAACTGGTAGTCCACCATAAACTTTTCTGCTTCACCAACCTGGAAGAACTCGTTCAACTCGGCATAGAAAACACCGTCGGCGACGAACTTTCTCTTTTTGGAGATTGCGCTCTGTGTGGTGGCCATGTTGACTTTGTATAGGTGATTTCGAGGAGTGCGTGGTCGACCTGATGTCCTCCGATCTACGAAAATGCAATGTGCATCCCGCACCTGCGTTGCCAAGATTTAATCACGTGGTCTGATGCCTTAGGCTTCTTCACTGTTAGCATCCTTCGACACTCCTCTTCGACGAGATCCCAACTTCACGGTATACTCTTCCAAGCTATCAAACCCTTGGTTTATTTAGCTGCTACATGTGTATCGCATGCTGTGCTGATCTCTCAAGCGTTTACTTGATGATTGTGCCTTTTCTGAAGCATAGATTAGCCTCTGGTGTGCTCCTAGGGGGGCCATCTTTTGCAGGGTACTTGTCATGCATGGCACATTTATGAGGCTACGGCCAGACTGCGTACCCCGAAAGCAATCGAGGGCAAGCACTGCTACGAAGGTCCTCGTTCCGCAGTCGTGAACCTTCAGAGATCATCCGGGAGAGATCTCTGGTCCCTGTGAAACTCAAACGTCATCATTTTCCGTACGTATGTCACATCATAGCAGCAACGGAGCTTTGTTGCGGCTCAATTGCTACATACAGCCTCACTGCATCTGCTCTTGGTATTTTCCTGCTCTTGCCTATATCAACATGCTTCGTTTGTTTTCGTCTCGTGCTGCACCATCCATCGCTACTAAATTTGCAAAATCTTCGATCTATATACAACAACGAACATACGCAGCCGCAACCATGACATCCCACTTCAGCAATGAGCAGCTCAACATCAAGAACCTCTTCGATGTGAGCAAGCTCAAATGTGTCGTCACAGGCGGTGGTACCGGTATTGGTCTGATGTGCACGCAAGCACTCGTAGCCAACGGAGCTACAGTCTACATCACTGGCAGACGTGAGGAGAAGCTCGAGAACGTGGTTAACGAGTATTCAACCGGACCAGGCAAGGTCATCGCTATGCCAGCCGACATTACCAAAAAGGACGAATGCCTTAGACTAGCCAAGGAGATCGGCGAGAAGGAGTCGAACGGTATTCACCTTCTGGTCAACAACGCCGGAATCGCACGAGACGACAATACCAAGCTCAGCAACAATCCACCAGACAGCTGGGAAGACGCCGACGCTCTTTCGAAACACATGCTGCAGAGTGACCCTCAGGCGTGGGCCGAAACTTTCGAGACCAATGCGACCAGTCAATTCTTTGTGTCCGCTGCCTTCGTTCCTCTGCTTGCCAAGGCCAACAAGAGTGGCTACGAGCCATTCAAGGGTATCAAGTACACCTCGAGCATCGTTTACATTACCAGTATCTCTGGCTTGATGAAAGGTACTTCTTCGGGACAATTTGCCTATGCCGGCTCGAAAGGTTCTGTGAAGCAGCAAGCTTTCCATGTCGGGAGCCACCTTCAGGGAACGGGCATCCGGGTCAACCAAATTGCTCCGGGAGTCTTCCCTAGCGAGATGACCACCCAGGAGTCCGACGACAAGAACAAGAGCGAACTCAGCTCTAAACTAGGTAACCCGGCCGGTCGAGGCGGTTCGGATGCTGAGATGGCAGCCACACTCCTGTATCTGGCCGGACCAGGCGGTCTGTTCTGCAACGGGGAAGTGATTCATCCTGATGTAAGTCGTGTTGAAGCTGGCTGATCGCTACACATGCTAACAAAATACAGGGAGGAAGCACATTGACAAGTCCAGCGGTGATGTAAAGCCGGAAACATGTATCAAAAGATATTATTAGCAGCTGCTGTAGTAACTACTTCAAGTAGAAAAGCTATCACAATGTCCCATATAACAAATTCGATCAAGCATATGCTGCCCATAACGAGTGCCGTCCTTAAGCGCCGAGTCCTCGAAAAGCTGAACTCCTTATCCGATATTTCAACGCCTGACTGTTCGACGTATACTGCACTAATCCTCGCTGTGTGATTTATAAGTCATTCTTTTATATTCTGCATGACCTGATCTGACAATCCCTCTATCCTCCTAGAGCATACTCCGTCGATGATTCTCCTTCGCCCTTTCATGACCGGAGGTTGCAGTTGAGCCACTGTGGCATACTTGTCCGTGCTCAGAGTATAACGGTGCGCTCTTGATATGCAGCTTCTTTCCCGTCTTCTCATCGAAGAGGTTGAAGCCATAATTGTGTGCATGAGGTGGCGTGTATAGGTGCAAACTGATAGCTAGCTCTGTGTCGGATGCGTTCTCAATTTTGTGGAGCCCAATCTTGTCGCTAATATATGTGACTTGATTCTCACCATACGTCGTCACTTTCAGCCGCTGTGGAGCCTGGCCTGCCTGTTCAGGTTCTGAGTAGAGTGTTTCCTGTAGGTCGCCCTTCAGGACTTTCATGATGCAATGGGCGTTTGCGTGGTCGTGTATCGGGCTTCCTTTGCCGGCGTTCTGCGTTTCGTTAGTATCTCGATGCTTCCCAGCGCAGACAGCTCATACCCAGACCACGACCAAAATGTTGGATTTGCCGTTAGTATTGTCCACAAGATTACGTGTGTAGTTTCGACTGGTGTCACCAAGGGCATATGACGACCAGTCCGCCTCATCTGACTGGTATTGCTCCATGAGGGCGATCAGCTCGTTGTGGTTCACCTCATCGGAATCCAGCCCCGAAGTAGGGCCCAATGCAGCGCCGATTGCCCCAATAAGATCTGTAAAGCCGTCCATTCTGAGTGTGCTGAGTGCAAAGTTGATGCCGGATGCGTGATGCAGAAAAGCAGAGAAGCGGGAGCATGATATCAATGCTGGATTTAGTCTCCGAACCTTTGTCCAGGCGGCGCGCAAAGTTTCCGTGCCGGCGCGAATGGCACGGCGCATACGAGTGCAAACCTGTCTCCGTCTTTCGAGGAACCATCAACGAGGTAGGCTGATGGTGTTGAACCTACCTCCTGGGAAACACCTTGAAGTCAAAACTTACTGTTGTCGCGTCACCCCTCGGTTTGTAGTCTTTTCAGACACGAGAGGGTCTCTTGAGTGGCTTGAGACTCACATCACCGCGGTCTGCGTTCAAATTTTTGCGTTTTTCGAGCTCCATCTTATCAGAACTACTCCAGCAGCAACATCATGTACGGAACAGACAGAGACGAGGTTTAGGAAGAACAGGCCTTTTCTCCTTTATGGCAGCCAGAGCACGCCATTTGCGCTAACGCGAAATCGGGCTAGATCAAGCAACGGGCTTATGGACGGATTTAGGCAGAAAGAATGGCCTGGCTGAACCTACGGTGGCGGTGGGATGACCGCAGCCTTGTGTTTCACGTAATTGGGGTCGTCAGGCTGTAACCATCATGTCACTTTCTTGCATCAACATGATTTTTGGTAGTGCGCGCCACAGCCATTTCTGCGAGTCCTCACCACTTGAACGTCAACTCAAACGTATAAGGACCAAGTGTCAGAACTTCGAGCCACGGCCCTAGGCGCTCTTTCATCCGAGTATTTCCTCTCTTTGAAAGACTTTCATCATGGCGACCACTGTGGATAAGATCAAGGACATCGAGGCCGAAATGGCCAAGACTCAGAAGAATAAAGCCACGAGTTTCCACCTTGGGCAACTGAAAGCCAAGTTGGCGAAGCTGAAAAGGGAGCTTCTGACACCAACGTCCAGTGGTGGTGGTGGTGGTGCGGGTTTCGATGTGGCCCGTACAGGTGCCGCCTCTGTTGGATTCATTGGCTTCCCTTCGGTCGGCAAGAGTACACTGCTGACCAAGCTTACGGGCGTTCATAGTGAAGCTGCCAGCTATGAATTCACGACGCTCACAACAATTCCAGGTCAAATTACTTACAGGGGCGCGGCTATCCAAATGCTGGATTTACCGGGTATTATTCAGGGTGCGAAGGATGGCAAGGGTCGAGGTCGACAAGTCATTGCGGTGGCAAAAAGTTGTCAGTTGATATTCATCGTCTTGGACGTGAACAAGCCCTTGACAGATAAACGGGTCATTGAGAATGAACTTGAAGGCTTCGGCATCCGCATTAACAAGCAGCCTCCGAACATCAAAGTTAACAAGAAAGACAAGGGAGGCCTGAATATTACGAGCACTGTTCCCTTGACACATATTGACCACGACGAGATAAAGGCAGTCATGCACGAGTACCGCATCCTGTCAGCTGATATCGCCATCCGGTGCGATGCCACGATTGACGACCTGATCGATGTTATAGAAGCAAAAAGCAGGAGCTACATCCCCGTCATCTATGCACTAAACAAGATTGATGCTATCTCGATAGAGGAGTTAGACCTGCTTCATCGAATCCCGAATGCCTGCCCGATTAGTTCAGAGCATGGCTGGAATATTGATGAGCTTCTGGAACAGATGTGGGAGAAGTTGCAGCTGAAGAGGGTCTACACGAAGCCCAAGGGCAGGCAACCTGATTATGATGCGCCTGTCGTGCTGAAGAGGGGTCGCGACACGGTCGAAGACTTTGTAAGGTTATGAACTCCCCTTTCGTTCAGCATGTAACTAACCCTGCCAAGTGCAACAGTATCCATAAAAGCATCCTCGAACAATTCAAGCACGCCGCTGTCTGGGGACGATCGGTGAAGCATCAGGGTCAGCTCTGCGGTCTGAGCCACCAGCTGGAGGACGAGGATATCAGTAAGTTGCTCTGCTTTCGTGCGTTGCTCAAAGTCGATTGCTGACCACGATGTTCTGCAGTCACCATAATCAAAAAGTGACCAGTCAGGCCTAACCTCCCACATCTGATAACTTATCAGGCATGGGGCAGCCCGGAGAGTCTCGGCCACTCATGCCTATGTGCCTCGATGAGGCTTGGTGCCTTCGCTTTGAGGGTAGCGTGCATCCGCCCGAGCTACTAAGGATCCATGCGACTCCTCAAAAGATCTGCAGCGAACGCCAATTTGCGAGAATGCAAGCCGTTGTTCGACGCGACACTTCCGAAATGTAGGAACATGGAGGCCGCCAGCGATACATCACCTATGAGCATGCAGCCGTTGGGCGTCGCTTGTAGCCTCATTGACATTTCTATGGCAGAAATGCTGGGAGCAAGCAAAAAGTCAGAAAATACCTTGCGGCAAACGTGGTTGCAAGCATTATTTTCGACAAAGTTTTCGCCTCAACAGCGTGGCTTTTGGCTCACGTTTGAAGGCCTTGGGAACGGAGTCCACGAGGTACTTGCATAAAACCAATTTAATCTCCGAATGATTGGTCGAGTATCGAGTTTGACCATCCATTTCTTGCTCAGAAACGGACTTTTCTTCTTATCCGTTACCTGGAGTTAGGAAATCACTGCGGCACAACCGACCTAGCTTCAATCTGACCTCCGGCATTCTCTAAACACAAATAATGCTCGAGCTAGCCCAGGAGCGACGGAGGAACGCGGAGGAACGCGCTCGTACTGTAGCGCCTTCGACGGTCTCCGCGCTGAAGATCGAGTTTGGCGAAAACCCGCAGTTCGTCCGCAAGCGACTTGCTTGGTGCCGTAAGCTCAAGCCTCGTTGAAGCCTGGCGCAATTAAATGATGTGTCTCTGGCGACTTCCGACGGCAAAGATCATTAAAAGCTTACAGCCTTCGAGGTCGTCGTTGCTACTCGTCGAGATTCGCCAGTGCAAGGCCATAGCCACTCGAAACAGCTAACCACTGCTGACAAAGCATCGAACAGTGCAGTTTCGCTATCATTATTACTGCTCACCAGAGACTCTCCAACGTATGCCTGTTGTTTTTGGAGTTCCACTCCACTCAACAGCCCTATCTTGCCGCCCGTAGGAGCCAACCATGTCCCAAAGGCTTCTCTAACCTCCCCTGTTGGTCAACGCGATAGAGCCACATTTTCTTGTCGCAAGGCCTCTTCATGTTACACAGCATCTTTCGCCCATGGTGCGCATTCGCTGGGTTTCTGCTACAGCCATCATGACCTTCGCACTATCCAAATACACCAGCTCACGCGGTCTGGTCTCTGTCATGAAATGTATCGTTACGAAGAGCCAGCATTACCGTAACATACACCAGCGGTCGGCTCGTACCTGCGGCCGGATATCGTCATCGGAGCTTGCTCCATGCCGATCGATGGTTTAGGATTTAGCCTCTCTAACTATCGTTAACTTGAGCGCCAATCTTACTGTATGAACAAACCAGTGGAATCCTGGGGTGAATCAGGTGGCTGCGACATCGATGGCTTACAATGGCGACTCTCACCATTGATGTTGCGTCCCACGAGTCAACGTTCAGAAGTCCGAAATATCCTTGATGCAGACGTTTCATTTGATGCCGCAGAGATTTTTCAGTGACTTTCGACTTCAAATAGCCGAATTTCTTCACGTGGGAAAGCAGCTCTCGGAATATTAGTTCCCACTTCGAGGACAGAAACGTGTTGGGTTTATCTCCGTTAATTCTCCTGAGCAGCCCAGTCTACTTCGGGTTCCTACAGCTGTGATCTTATACTCGAAGTCTTCCACCTTGATGCCTCAGATCTTCGATATCATCTCCGACAGCAACGTGCATCGTCCCTGGAATCGAGCTCCTTTAGTGCTAGCTCCGTGGCTTGGGACTGGACTTTTAGGGCAGTGGGCCTCTCTGCAAGCTAAGACACAAACGACCAGGCCCCTAGACGGTGCCTAACCGCACTTATCGAACCCAGCACCCACGACCCGTCCCTCGCTGCTCGAGCTTAGCGCCTCAAAAGTCAAAGATACCGCCCACCACGGTCATATTACCATCGTGCATCACGCACTGCAATACTGTCCCACCTTTTATCTGCGACCTAAGCCGAATTTCCTGCAGGTTGTGCATGCAGCTCAAGCGTTCCAGTCCACAAGCTATCAAACTCATATGCACACCGTCCATCGCTTCGTCCTCCCACCTTCTTGTTGACTTGAGCTCATTGTGTCGCTGACACAAAACCTGTCGGCGCATGAACATCCCCATCGTACAACACAGCTTGGAAGAGACACCAATCTGTCCGTCGTGGAAGTGGTTTGGGCCTACCGGGTACGTGCAGCTGACACTGCCGTATCTTGGTTTACACAACGGCCGTCAAGAACTAGCGTCGATCACGAGGCACAACAGCTGTCGTGATCAATGCAGCTCTTGATAGCCATGCCACCGGGTCACCACGAATCTCATGGCTCGAGCTATAGCAACGATTCATGGATAGGACTCGGTGCATACGCACCATCTGGGCAGCAACATGGCAACCAAGGACACAATGACTATCAGGGCTACGACTACACCTCGTCAGCACCTGTGCCCATGGAGCCAAGCTATCCAATGTCCAGGCCTCCACCATATGCGACACCACATCACAATCAGATGCCACCGCCCCTGGTGATGCCACAGCAGCACATATGGCCAAGCATGTTGGCTACTGCGAGCAATTATCAACAGCCTATTCTACCAGCTGTGTCAGTCCAGACGCCTCTGTCAGCTACGAGCGTTGGATCCGACGTGACACCAACAAGTGCAAAGACCAACAGTTCTCGACGCAAGCTAACCGACGAGGAGAGAAGGCAGATGTGTTTGGAAGCAGAGAACAACCCAACGATGAAGCAGACTCAAATCGGTGCAAAGTTTAATGTAGAGCGAAGGTATATATAGTGCAGAATATGAGGAGCTCAGCTGACACAAAGTAGCACTGTTTCCAAGATACTACGTCAAAAGGACAAGTACATGAAGCCACAGGTCAAGGAAGACGTGACTAGTCCAGGCAAGAAGATGAAGGTCAAGTTGCCTGACGTCGAAAAGACTCTTGCCAATTGGGCTCGTAATCAGCAGAAGAAGGGCCAGCCTACCACCACCGATGAACTTCGGAAGCAAGTTGTGATGTTCACATCTGGCAGGAACGACCAGCAGACTTTCACAAGCACCGAATGGCTGGAACAGTTCCAACGAAAGTACTTGTCTGGCAACTCCAGATCTGGAAGCCGTGAAGACACTGCAGAAACAAGTACCTCGCATTCAGAAACAATGAACAATTCGCCCATATCCTCCAATGGATTGGTTTCTCCTCCTATGTCGGCAATTGAAGATTCTGGCCAAAGCCGCAGATTTACCAGAGCCGAGGACGTTTTCGACTTCGATGCTGTCGAGTACGAACACTCGCCATCCCTGCCTCATGGCTTCTCGCCTGATGCACACACTGGCGCCGAGCTCATGATGAGCCCAATTTCTCCAGAGATGAACAGAGACTACGTTTCTTCGCATTTCAAGGAAGAAACACCAACGGAAGCGAACTTCCCCCGGCAACGCAGTATGACACTGCCTTACCTAGCTGCCGGCACGAACTCTCGACCTACATCTTCTGCAACGAGCATACCACCCTTGCCTGTTCGCTCTTTGACAACGATCAGCGAGCACAAGCAAGGTTCGATAGACCCGAGGCAGACGATGAAACGGCACAAATCAGTCCCAGACATTCATGAGGCTGAAGTTGTGAGATACTCTACTATGCAGCCTCCACCACTTCCAAGATCAGCGGACATGTCGCCACTCAGCATACCCAGTTCTCCTTCTCATCAAGACGAGACACTAATGGCACTAGACAAGATAAAGCGGCTTCTAGAGCAGCGGCCAGACGTTGCAGAGCCAGACGACTATGTCATGATCGGAAAGCTAATGGAGAAGCTTAAATTGTTGAGGACGAGAAGCCCAACAGGAACGCCTTTCTTGCCTGGCGGCATGCATGCGATCGACAGCCCGAGGCTCTCGAAAAAAAGAACTGTGATCGAGATGTCAATGTGACAGAAAGTCTCCATCTGTTTGCGGTTGTTCTTAAGCAAACGCGCTCCATTGCCATTTCGGCGCCTTCTATACACATATACGTTCCAACCGGCAATGTCTGCCGTTCCCGCTCCCGGGACGCAGGCCTCAACCACCACTCCTTCGTCCTGGGAGCCGCCTAAGGGACAAATTCTTTGCTTTTACTTTTGCATGCGAGCATTGGTTTCATGTCTCTCCTTTGACATTGAAGAAAGGGAGACACTCATTTCCCAAGGACGACACTCAATTCCCAAGGGCATATCAGTACGCAGAGCGCGTAACGAGAGACGGATGAACGGTTGGATGACGAGACCACGACCTGCATTGCATGAAAACGAGCGCGAGCTCCTTCTCCCACTGTCGTGTATGTACTCATTTCATTTCAGCGTTGCAACTTCTACTTCTTCTACGAGGCCTGAATCTGAGCTAGGGGCATAAGATTTCACCGTGTGCAGGCAAGGAGCGTTCTCCACGGAACAGCTTCTTGCACTATTTGTGGCAGGAGGGAAACATGATATACACATACCCGGCTCCAGTGGCTACTTATTCATTTATCTACATAGTCGAACGGGCTTATCAGTGCCCGAGAGAGGGACTCGACAGAACGGATCATTTATGTCAGTACGAAACGAGTTTCGTTGGTTAGGAATGTCAGACAGTATTTGATACGCGTTAAGCTGCTTTGACGAGACGTCTTACGTTCTGACGGCAATCGATAAAAGCTTCGATTCTACATCCATATGGTTCTTTCTTTGACTCTGATGTCAAGTCAGCAGAGTTTGGAAAGGCAACGAGCCGTGCCTTCCTCGCCTCGAACTCTCTTTGTCTCTTCGCCCCTTCCCGCCCGCTGGCCCTTCCCGATCACAAGTTACAAGTGGAGACCATGATCCAAACTTGGTCACAAGGTCGTCCGAGAACTGAGCGGAAAGTCAAATGTCATATCCACACCTGGCGTGCACATGACTACTTTACTTGGAACAAATACTAGCCAATGAGCCTAGAATAGCCCGAATCGGGCCTCGATCATTGATTGGCGGCTGGTTCATAGCAGAATCCTTCATACACAGCGCTATTGATGCGCACACGCACAAGTCTATAACTGTAAGTGGCCACAATCCTGCTAGTACAAGTGGACATCAGGCCTTGATTCGACATAAAACTGAACAGAACGGCCCGCCGCTTTGACGCCAAGTACTAGTGAGCAAGAGCAGTGGTACTCAGCCAAAACCCTTCTGCTTCGACTGGAAGCTCAGTCTATGTTGAAATTGCTTGAAGTTACATCGAGACTCAGCGTTCGGCGCGCATATCCCCGACCAGAAACTGCCCTTATCGTCGACGCAACCAGCTCACTTCCACAAATTAGTCGCCCCTATGTGAAGAAGTCACCTGGCTACTCATTCGGCCACAAGATCCACAATGGAGGCTGCGATGAGCGGGCACAAAGGACATCAATAGTCCTTGTGGTGGGCCCTCAGTAACCAGCAGAGTACTGTATCTAGCACATTGAACACAGGTCTTAGAAGCGAGAGCAAACCAGAACATAAGCGATGGTGATACAACGCCATCAGCCTCAGCCTGATATCGGAGATGAGATCATGAAGTCGGCCAAGCGACGTTCGCTCATCCCTTCGGAACCGTTTTCTGTCATTGCCGCTGCCGTTGCCACGAGACTGTCAGTGTCAATGTGAACGGTACACCGATGTCATAATCAGGTTTTGTGTCACCTACCATATTGGAACCGCCAAATGGACGGTCCGATGTCGAAGGTAGGCAAGTGCATTGGAGCCCAACGCATGAGCGAAGAAATTTGATTTCCAGTGGTTACTGGATGGTAGGAGCGATGACATATTGCTCTTACAAGCTTGAGTGCAAAATTGATGCAAGATGTCGCTCGGTAGCTATCGAGAGATGCAGGGGCGGACTGACGGTACCCAACTATCACGTACTTTGTACTGATAGAGGAACTATGTGCCGAAGATCGTCTGTGGGCGACAGCTTGACTGCACGGGGAACCAGCCATCGACAGGGCTCAGCCATGCAAGAAGGAATGGACCAATGAGCTCTGTGCAACTACGACGAGGCTCGTTCGTGTTGATTGAGGCATAGCTTTCAAAGATATGATTATCCTTCTTTACCACCCTTGTCGCTGCTGTCGCCGTCGCCGGACATGCTCACGTCCTCCCACTCGACGCCACGCTCAGCAAGCAGGTCGCTTATGGGCTGCTCTTCAAGCTCTGGTATTAGTCTCACCAGAATCAACTCTACGATAGCATATACCAGATGCTTGTTCAGATATACATCGTCCAGGGGCTCAAGTATGTTCTCCACGACATCATTGATGATCGCTTGTTCATCATCTGTAGCAAAGTACTTGTGTGCTCCGTATGCTGGGATGAGTGCTCGTATAGACCCTGCCGCCCTGCGCTTAATTGCCCATCTTTCTTCAGCTGAAGGCGGAGGCGGTGCAGGAGGTCCCATACTGTTATTTGGGAACAAGGATATCCGTAAATTGCGGAGTATCGTGGGCAGCAGAGACGGAGGAAGGATATGCGTCTCAATAGCATGATATAGGAACCTGCATGATTGTTCTGGTCAGCGTGAATCTATACGAGCAAAACAGCGCGATGAAGAATTGCATATGCATGGTCAGTGACGACGAAGCGTGGTATCTTGCGCCACGACGACGTGAGTGGTTCGCGAACTGAGCGTTCCATGCAAGCCCTGACGACCAGCAGCATCGCATGGTAGTTCCACAGAAGACGACTAATTCGAAACGTGCAGCGCAGCACCTTGGGCATCAAACGTGAAAACATCTCCTTGAAGTGGTAATTGCACCGTGGTTGTCCTTCTAGATTTGGTCGACAGGAGATGTTCGCCTGCTGTATGTCGAGAAGAACGGTCTCCTCACCAGCGGTTTTCGGTATAGCGTAGAAGAGCACCGACGGACGAGATTGAGGGAAAATCGCACCACGATGCAAGCCCAGGGAGATGTGGAGGGACTTTGTTGCTGGGACGAGTAGCGAGCTGCCTCCAAGCGCCACCACTTTGGAGATTCTAGGCGAGTCGGGCGACTGCAAGCGAGACTTGCCTGCTCGATCCAGACTTGTCGCGTCCTTGAGTTTGCGTTGAACACATTATCGCCATTCTGACTCAGTTCACGTCAGAAGTGTCTCAATAATATTGGTAGCGAACCATGCAGATGCCTTGGTCATGCACTTGTTGTGGCAGGAACCTGTTTGTGCAGTCACGTTTTAACGGGCCAGCCATCCGCATCAGGCTTTCGCCGATCCCGCGTTCAGATGAAATTGCCAGATAGCATCCAATGGAAGGTCGACAATGACAATAATCAAGGAAAGCCAGCGACGCGCATTTTCTGATTGGCTGCCGATGAGTATATGGAAGAGCAATAGCAGTGCGCCGCCATGAAACATTTCGCTAGACCTGTGGAGCGCCTTGGGGTTTTGAGATACGATGGACAATGATATGGATGATCCTTCTGTGGGTCCAGGTGGTATTTGGCGAATTGCAGTATGTGAGGAGTATCGGTAGCAACAGTGAGGGACGGAAGGAATCGAGGGCGGGGCCGGCCCAGGATTGCGACATGCTCGCCAATGGCCAGTGCCGATTGCGGTCCTTCTTCGTAGAGCACATCGGGCAACGAAGACCTGCTAAGCCGGAGTATGTGATGAAGCAGTTTTTGTGTTGTTTTGATCAAGCCTCGCCTGGCGGACTGGTGAAGAAGCAATAGGCTCAGTTGACATCTCGAAAGAATAAAGCATCGACGCCGAGGTCCAGAAAGCTGCAAGAATATGGGCTGTCTAGCTGGCCAAATAGAGTTTGGCTAGCGACAAGGCTGGCCAATGATGGATGACTTTGTGAGAAACAGAGCGGTCTTTACCGTATCGTAATAACGTGTATCGGTACCGTTGTTTTGCAGAATCAGAACGGTGGGTGTCAACACAATGATCCACACACACTCAGAATGGTCAAGTGGGCCATCTTGTAGCAGAAGCACATGCTTCGAGGGATGAACCATTGAAAGCATTGGCTGCGGGTCCTTGCAACATGTCATATGACTTGACCTTCATGCACCGTGATGGACAACAGATGGCAGGAGTATCCAGGATACTGGGTTATGCTGCCACGACAGTCGAAGCCTCAGAAGTGAGAGGGGTGCAGGGGCGGACCAAGCGAAATGGGATATAACAACTTACCTGTCAAGAATCGAATTCAGCTCTCCTACTCGACCAAGTCCTACCAACAAAACATGCTGCAGGAAGGCGAGCATGCTTGCAACCCACGGCATGCGGTCGGCCAATCTCAGAAGTGTGGATAACATAGTGTAGACGCCAAATGCTAGAACAGGTCGAGGTGGGCTATCCCCTTGAGTTGGGGTCCGCAGCTTGTCGTCCTCAGACAAGACTGGAGACGAGGTCGAGACTCGAGCGACCTGATGACGTCTTGGCTTTCGACGGACAGTCTGAATCTCTCCAAGTAGATATCGCAAGAATAGATACATCAAGTATCCATATTGCATAAATCTCCAAAAGAATGCGGCAATTTGTGATTGGCCGTTGGTCGACGAATGATAACGCTGAGCTTCTGATTCAGAAGCCAATAGGCCGAATTTCTCGAGACGGTTCTTCGCATCGTCACGTAGCTCGCTGCCCGTGGCCTTGGGGCGAAGCTTGTCGTCCAGAATTGTTGCGACCTTGAATATGGCATCATGCAGAAACCAGCCTTCGCAGACCTTTTCGGCTAGTGCTTGACCAACGATAAGGTCGGCGATGATGTCCCCAACCAGGACGCGGAGAGGGCCATTTTGCAAATCCTCGGTTGGCAGAAGGATAGCAAGGGAACCCTGGATGAGAAGTTGGCGATATGTTCTCTCGTTCTGTTCTTGCTGTATGAAGGTTGGAGGATCATAGTCGGAGGGCAGCGGACTTAGTGCTGGATGCGGACTCAGCTCGTGGTAGATGCGGCGTATCGTAGGGTGATAAGGCGAAGTGACGGAGATAGACTTCGCCGTGCGGTAGGCTGCGCGACTGTCAGCTTAGGCAACCCCAATCCGTCCCCTTCCTTACCCTCAACGTGTGCTTGTACCAGCAATGGCACCTCATCAAGTAACAATGCTGCAGTATCGACTTTGCGTAGCCTTTGCTCAAGAGCCCTACTGCAGTGAGCGACTATCTGGACTATTTCCTCCACAAAGCCATGGTCGGGTGTTATCTTGCTGTACCACGTATTGACAAAGTCCTTGACGATGATAGCTAGGATAGCATACAACTCTATGTCGACGTCGTTTGAGCTCGTCAAAGGAGGTAAAATGTCTTCGATTGCGCTCGGGTCTGTGTGCGTTACGGCATTCCTGTCGGGGGTGAGTACTCTCTGAATCAGAGACAGGGTGGACGGTAAGAGGGAAGCGTCGGTCGAGTTCGGTTCCTTTACTGGCCTGACTGACCTGGGCCGCGGTGGCTCGACAGGCTTCGCAGGCACCTCATCATCGCTTTGTGCTGCCGCCGGAACAGTCAACTGTGCTATGGGCGCTGCTTTGGATTGGGGTTGACCAGGAGGCTGGATGGGAATGCCCGAGGACATTGTACATAGGAGGCAGAGACTCGGCGGTCATGACGATAGGCTGTGCATCGACTGCCAGCTGGCAATGCAGGGGCAGTTGCTCTACAAAGCAATTTTGGTCAAGCTGCTGTCGTCGAACGCGTGGTCATCGATGATTGGCCGAGCCACGTGCAGCGGGTGCACAGACATGAGATGGAAGTTGCGGACGAGGCTGTGAAGTCCGCCGTAGCCTCGTACCAGTGGTCTTAGTCAGCTTACAAGGTCCTAGTCAGAAAAAGCATTGATTCCATCACGAATCCCAGGCCTCCTGCATCAAAATGTGCTAGACTCACAGCCTTGTGGGAATAAGATGAGTCTAAACTATGTCGAACACTATTTGCGTGGTCCACGTTCGTATTCTCAGGTACCCGTTCGAGCAATGACCCACCTGAGCGTGGACAGGCCCTTGCGGTCTTGACCGGCGGCAGCATTCATGCCCAGTTGCCGTATATCTTCTAGCTCACAATCTGTGACAGTGAACTTCGCTGACTCAAGAATATGGCTAACACACGAGTGCCTGTATGGCTCGATTGTGATCCAGGTACGGCGCTCGAAATATTGTATCGCTACTTCTGACGTCGACATACAGGCCACGATGATGCTTTTGCCATTCTGCTTGCGGTATACCATGAAGATCTGCAGCTAATCGGTGTGAGCACGGTATACGGCAACGCTCCACTGAGCAAAACCACCAGCAATGCGTTAAGCGTACTGAAAGCCATCGGCAAGGAAAATATACCTGTCCACCCAGGCAGCTGGAGACCCTTCAGTCGGGACACCAAACATGCTCGTGATATCCACGGTGAAAGTGGCCTAGACGGCACCGATCTGCTGCCACAGCCAGACCGGCTGCCACTCAAGCACTGCAATGCAATCAAGGACATGCGGGATGCTCTTTTGTCTTGCCCTCCTCAAACAGCCTGGCTGGTCGCTACTGGAACCCTGACGAATATAGCACTTATGTTCGCCGTCTTTCCTGAAGTCGCGAAGCACCTCAAAGGTCTCAGCATCATGGGCGGAGCTATAGGGGGTGACTTCACGAACGTCTACATGGGCCCTGAATACACCGACTCGGCCGGGCAAAAGCACGCCAGAATAGGCAACATGTCACCTTTCGCGGAATTCAACATCTGGTGCGATCCCGACTCAGCTCGGTCAATATTCACCAACCCTGATCTCACCTCGAAAACCACGCTGATAACGCTCGACCTAACGCATCAAGTCTGTGCCACCACAGAAATCCGTGACATGCTGCTCTTCTCCAGAGTCAAACAGGAGCCACCAGCAAGACTAAGGCGCATGTTCTACGAGCTACTGATGTTCTTCGCCAAAACATACGAAGCAGTGTTTGGCCTCAAAGACGGACCACCTTTGCACGATCCATTAGCGGTCGCTGTGGTGTTAGCGAGCATCAACGGCGATCTCCGATCACTATTCAATGATGCTAAGCACGAACGATGGGATGTTGATGTAGTTACAGAAGGTGAACAAGACGGACGTACTAGGGTCACATCGGCCACTGAAGGTGTGTTTATACCACGATCAGTCGACGTCCAGAAATTCTGGGATCTGATAGAAGACTGCATGGCTAAAGCCGACCATGAGACAGGCTACGCCAAATGAACATGCACGGATTGCGTTCCCATCTTCTTCATTGCTTCAGAGTGCTCAGATTTTTGACTTTGAGCATTCTGCATCATCACCGATTGTGCTGAGGGTATAGCAGAGAGAACACGTTACCGTCCGCAAGCAGAATCACTCCGAAATTGAGCAAGAATTTCAGGGTGGTCCACGCCCAAAACTTTATGCTCTGGTGCCCGGACTAAGCCGAGCGGGGATTTCCGGTGACCCGGACATAATGACACTGAGGTACGTACCCCAATTATACGACGAGTAAGCAACGAGCTTCCTCCTGTTCAGGTTGACAGGAGGACTTCGACGGTCACTGCCTTCTAGGCTCGTGGTAAGTTAGCCAGCTGAGAATTTACCGAGAGTTTCTAGAGCAGGAGCTGCTTGTGCTTACGAGAAATATAAAAATGCCGAAGTTCTCAAAGATCGTTGGTACGTTTTTTCCCCTCCGGTTACACCAACTCGTAGCTGGTCTTGAGCTGGAGCTTCGACAAGATTTTATGTATTGACTCCCTCTCTAGACACGATCCTGACATCAAAATACAACAAACCATTTCCGGTGACACTGATACCCTCGGCCATTGGATATTATCTAGGTGTAAAGCAGGGAGAGCGCCAAGCACAAGTTTTGAACGAGATCAGGGCGTTGGGCGAAGGAAATCTGGCACAGGTGAAGGATATCGCAAGTCATCCGAAGTGAATGGCGCTTGGGACCTGATGCTATTAGAATTCGGCGTTCAGGGTTCAGCTGCTGAAAAGCAGGCACATCTGAGTGTCGCCGCCTGGCGGCTTGTGGTGGGTGAAGCAGAAGGGGCTGAGGATAGGATGGCGGATGCTGATGCAGTTTGGATTATGGCTGGTTTTGTGAGTTCGCTAGCTCCTTGAAGACGACAAGGTGAGCACTTTGAAAGTGCTCGGATAGGGCTCTGCTTGCTCCAACATGGCTATAGGTTCTCAAGCAACTCGTGCCTCGGGTGTCGGTCACAGATACATTCTCGTTCATGGCTGCTTACTTGGAGTCACACCTCGTTGTCTTTCCGCGTTGCCAGCCATACGATACCGAACATCTTGTTTCCATTCTCACAACGCCGGGAGAACGTCGCTGCCATGCTACAAACATGGATTCAACTGGTTGAGCTGTCTTCTTTCCCCCTTTTCTGGCGTTGTATGTTCACATCCCACAACTACGGTCCACCAACAACAGTACATCCGTTGATACCTTCGTCCGCTGCTCGATCGAACACTGCACCACACCGAACCACATGTAAGTAAATATATATGGCACCCATTCCGCATGACAACAATGCCCCCCCCCTGCACAAGAACACCTTCCACACCCCAATCAACCCCCAATAACCACACAAACCACCCAGCTAGCATGCCAAACCCTCCCTCTCCAGAACGGGCCCGACATTGGTACAACGCCAACCGCAAAGGCTCCTACGCCACCAACGAAAAATCAGGTTTCATGCCTCCCCCTGGCAAGAAAGTCGAATTCCATCCACCACCAAGACAACCCACGCTCGAGGAGATGAATGCAGCGTCCGGACATCTCGATACGCCTGAGTGGCAGGAGCACATGCGCCAAACGGAGGAGTTGAAGAGGGAAAGTGCCATCGTTAGAGCGCAAAGGGCTGAACAGGAGGAGAGGAGGAAGGTCGCGCTGGCGAATGCGAGGGATGGCATGAAAGGTAGTAGTAGTAGCTCTGCAGGTCGTAGCTCGACAAAGGGATAGGCAGGGTGTCGAAAATGTAAGAAATGTGTAGCGGTGGAGGAGCCGCAGCTGTATCGAGTGAAGAAGCCACTACCTAGGTAATATAGCAGTACAAGTAATTTATCAATCGCCACGAAGTGCCTCAGTAACACATCAGAAACACAGAGTAGTACAAGCTTGTTCGATACACCTATGGCTCTCCTCAAAATCGCTGCTTCACCAATCTCTGCTTCCAACTCAATACAATGAATAACATACAAAATCTGAACGACAAAATGAAAAGCTGAATGGGGTATATGCCTGCTTGCATAGCTGTCATAACTCGTATCGCTGTTGGCCTGCTTGCTTGCTTGCTTGCTGAACTCAATAAAACAACTGATCTCAAGGGACGTCTCCAACCAACTCTTTGCTTCCAACTTGCTCCTGCGCTGATAAACGGTGTGAATGTAGTAGTGGTATCTCTGAAGCTCAATGCATGTATAGTCATCTCCGAACTATTCCTATGCAAGGGATGAAAGCACCCGCCCTTGCATCCCGCCAATTTTAGTCTGTGCTATGTTTCTGCTTCGTCGAATTTCTTGCGGTATTGCTTGTCATCTGTGTGTCCAATGGCTAGGTACTCTGTCGATCAGAATCGACTCTTGCCGGTTTTAAGCTGAATAGGGATACCAGCCGAAGACTTCCTCGGTGCAGCGGTATTGCTGAGCTTGGCAGCAGCTTGTCGATTAAGACGGTTTGTCCTCCATCGTTCGTAGAAGATCTCACGGCTAGCTTCTCGAACCTCATTCCGCCACTCGCCGAAGACCGCGTCCTTGAGCTTGGAGAAATCGCAGTGCTCGGGATTGTATGGATCTGCGAAGCCCCAGGGGAACTTCCTGCCAACTGGACCATTTGCGGGATCGAGCGAGTGGATGTCTGGACTCAGAATGGACATAGGCACATAGCCGCTGTCCATCATCAGACTCGAGAGGGAAGCTTTGGAAATATTTCTGCTGTGGTGCCGTTTCGAGTCTCCGTTCTTCGGGTTGTGCACATCGTCCGAGTCGTCAGTACGCGGCGAACCAGGAGGACTGACATCTTCGCCGTCATCGTTGCCGTTGAGGCCATCTTCATCTTCTTCATCGAACTGGTCATCGCTGTCTCCAGCAATATTGAGTGCTTCGAGAGGATCAAGACCAGCTTGTTTGAGACTTTGCCAGACCATCTGTTTCAGATGTGACATGTGAGCGGTAGTGACTGTGTCGGCCTTGCTGATGATTGGCACAACGGTGGTCTTTCCTTGGAAGCTCTTCAAGACTTGCAGATCGAAGTCCTCGTCCAGAGCACCGATTATGCGAGTGGTCTTTGCGATTCGGCTGGTGGTAGTTGGACCTTCTTGTGCAAGCTGCATGTTTGTATCCAGACGAGAAGGATCAAGCACCATGAAAATGCAGTGTATCTCAGTATCTCTCACACCAGGGGATCTTACGACTTTCTGTTCCTCAGCAAAGGTCTCTTCGAATTTACTTTCGACAAAGGTTGTCAGCTCCCGCAGTTGCAGGTCAACAACACCTTTCTCTAAGCCCTGCGAGTCCCATAACGTCAAGCCAACTCTTTCACGGTCGACTTCGATCTCTTGATAGTGGTAGGTGAAGTTGTGATGAGACTTGATCATCGGGGGAAGGTCGGTGTCCGACGGGCGGCTCGCCTGTTTCCTGGGAGGCAGGGCTAAGGAGCTCTTGAGGAAGTTGATGAACGAGGTCTTGCCCGAATTCTTTGCACCAATAACCAAGATGCTACGGCTATGTCAACAACAACACCTTGTGCTAGGAGTCAACAACTTACTTGTATGGAGTCGGATCCTTCCTTCTGCGTACCCTCCTTGGGCTATTGACAGCGCTGGAGGTGCTCTGGGCATAGCTGTAACGAGAACGATGGGTCATGCTTTCCGACCTGGCATATGGGTCGACAGCATTGTCTTGCAAATTGGTCGGCATTGGCGGGACTGGCGGTGCACCCTGCATGCCGTTGACAGTCCTTGCAAACATGACTGGAGCCGGTGTGTAGTCTTCACCCCCAAAGGACTCGATGGCTTGTTGAGGAGTGACAGTGGGTAATGCTGGTGGTGTGTCCTTTATCGACGGCCTCCGTTCACCTTCCAAGCTCTTCTTCCGTAAGCGAGAACCAGACGACTTGCGTTCACCTAAGAGGTCATTGGACTTTGTCCGTTTGATAAGAGATCCAAAAGAGGTTGTTCGGCGTGCAGAGTCGGAACGTGAAGGGTGCTCGTCGGTTGACATGGTGAGAGTCGACAGATTTGGGGATATCGCGGAGACTTCTCAGGTCGTGACTGCCCTCGACTGCAGATTTGCTCTGCTTTAGCTGCGACGGGAGTGAGAAGCGTGAGAGATTGCAGGGTTGTGGAAGGTGCAGCCCGAGCCAGGGACTGAAAGGCCGCTCGCAGTGCTGACGCCGTTGATTATGCGCAGCCTACGGTCATCGCATTCAGTGTGCCGTACAAGTGATTCTGCTGCGTGCAAACTGTGCATCTACTAGCTGTACTTCTCGATTACAACTGTCACTGTCGGAGCGTATGCTCGAGCTGCAGACGTCGATGGCTTCTGGCGTGGACTCCTGACAAATGTAAGTTTCCTGGGGTACACAAGCTAGTTTATGCAGGAAAGTTCGGGCTTGTCCTCGTTGCCGCGAAACAGTGAAGATCAAGTCTATTATTACTCCGTACACAAACTCTACTGCCCTGCCTTGTTTGACTTTCACATAATGCGCACATCTTTCACTAGAATGATAATCGCTACAATGCTATACCAGCGCTGAGCCTGCATCCTCACACCTTCCACTCGCTTTATGCTATGCCGCAGATGTTCACACCCCTGAGATGTGAGAGCGATGCTGAAACAGGAAAGCTCCACATCCTGTCGTGCCGATGCTAGTCTTTCCTCCGAGGCAGCTAATGCACGTGTACAGACCCTGTCGATTGCTAGACTGAAGCCGGTAGTTGACCGCATTTGCTAGCTGCCGGTCTAGCACTTGTTAGTCTACCACATTCGACTTGCACCGAAGCTTGCATATTATTTCCACGATTGACCTTTTCGTCGTCGTAGACATTCCATCCAGACATCAACCTCAGTCCTTCTCGTCAGGGTATATCATCAGATCGATCTCGCACCGTCCCACCTCTTTCCAGGTGGGCGCTTCTCGAATCTTCTTAAGCATACACGTGTACACATCATCGTCATTCTCCCCAAACATAACGATGTTGTCGTCCTCGCCTAGGGTAGCTAGCCAAGGGAAGGAGATGATACAGTGATTGATATTTCGACCTTTGAGCCCGGATCGCCATTTCTGCGCAATTGCCTCGAATAGAGCAGATGTTGAGTGGGAGCTGCTGAGGACTATCGGCAGGTGACCCTTGCCAAAACCATCCAATCGTGTCCGAATTATTGTCTGAAGAACATCTGGCTCCGGTTCAGGATCTTCATATATGTCGGTGAATGCGGATGGCGTTGGCGTTGGCGATGGCAAGTTCTTACGCTCTGCCAACGGCCGTCGTGTGCTCTTCTTTGGGTTCTTCTTCGACTCCTTACTAACAGTCTGTCGTGTCTTCTTCTTGGTTGCATGGATCTGCTCATACAATTCTTCCTCTAGGTCTGATTCCGTTGTCTTGACTCCTTTTCTAGCTAGACTCTGTTCGACTTTGTCTATCTTAAAAGGCATCTCTTGCCTCAATGTTCGCTCGCGGAGTTTTCGTGCCGGCGGCTTACTGATATGACTGTTCTTGGTATGTTTCTCACTGCTCTTACTCTTTCGCCCACCTCGTGACCGTGTTGTTTTCGTTACTGGTTGTTCGTCCTCTTTTCCAGACTCTTGAGGCTTCTGTGTGGCAAAAGAAGATTCTTGCGGAGATGAGTTGACGTGGTCTGCAAGGAATTCAGAAAAGTCGTCCATAGCACTATCATCAACGACGTCCTGATCCTCGCTGTCTGCAATTTCTGGGGAGTGCTGCTGGTCTGCCTCAACTGACGGATGTAGGCCATAACTATGCTGAACTTTGCTAGGATCTACGTCAGCATCTCTATATATGCCGAGCTCGTCTAGACGCTGCTCTACAGCTGAGCGGTTGGAGATGACAGTGGGTCCGTCACCGAGAAGGTCTCGCGTCTGCGGGTCACTGAAATGGCTCGGAGGAGTTGCAGAACGCTTGCTGTTGACGGCTGTCCATGTCTGCGTGTATTCTTGATGAAAACGATCTTCCACCTCATGTGTTTGGTTGGGTGGTGATTGTTGGTGCGGGGCGATGTCTGCACAAATTGGTTGTGCTTGGGTTCTCTGCAACTCCTTGTCAACGTACGACATGATGACTTTTGAAGTCAAAGCTGAGCAGTTATTGAGGGATTAAAAAACTCGAGCTGAAAAAGCAAAAGCCGCGGAGCGCTGCATCAAATTTCAGCTCCGCACATCACAAGGAAGGAACGCGTCGCGTCGTTCGGTCAGTCGCAACTGCCTTTTCAAGATACTAGTTCTGAAGCAATGCGGGAGGACACTGTAACTGCAGATGCATAGTTTCCGTCTCATTTCTTGGGAGCCCTTATCACGGCTCTGATCAGCGGCCCTTATGGAATACTTTCGTCCTAACCGGCAAACGTTCACCCATCCAAAGCGCACGTTGCGTATGATTCCTCTCTTCCTCATCCTCCGCCGCCTCGCCCTGCTCATTGACTGTGTTAGGATGGATAAGCACGCTCAACGGGCCCCTGTTGATCGCCAGCCACGGCACAAAAGCACCAAATTGAGCAGGTGTGAAGAGGTTCACCTCGAACATGGTTATGAAATGTGGTCCGACGGGACGATCCCAGAATTTGTATATGCGAAGCTCGGGGAACTCCCGCCGTATACGTTCCCAAAGCGCGCGAGCGAAAGCTGTTTCCTGCTCGTCGTGATGGCTGTAGTAAATGTGGATATCAAAGGCGCCACGGATGCCGTTGGCAAGGGGTGTGGTGAATGTGGTGTAAGAGGATGAAAGCTTGTTTGTTTGAGGGTTTTCTATCGACTTGTCGGTTAGCTGTACTTCTGGCAGAGGCTCTTGCTCTCCGTAGCCCTCAAGAGGCCAAGGGTAGGTGTATTTTGCTGGATCCATCTTGATCGATGCGCTGATTGGTTGCGGAATGCTCAAGGATTTTGTATCGTGTCAATTGATGGTGTAGCTCCCACAGGGCACGTCTATAGACAGTATAGAACTAGAGGAGACTATTATTTACATGTTTGTCATAGTGAAATAATTAGGAGTCGGCATCGCGTGGTTGACTAATTCCAGACCAGTGAAGGGAATTTTCGTCATTTGGTGCGGAAGTGATCCGCTCTGGAGCGCGGCTCTTGCGATGGGCGATGTTGCTTTTGCTGGTATCATACTATGTCAATGCATCGGAATTGCCGATGCGCAGTTTGGATGA
Organism: Knufia obscura; assembly: GCF_036327395.1. NCBI lineage: Eukaryota > Fungi > Ascomycota > Eurotiomycetes > Chaetothyriales > Trichomeriaceae > Knufia > Knufia obscura. Next base: position 256,543 of record NW_027042705.1, read on the forward strand.
GCGACAGATGTCGAGAGTTATACGTTCGGCTCGTCTTCTCAGGTATCATGCTTCACCCCTACCCCATATCTTGACCCCTCCATCATTTCTGGCATGAAACAGCCATTCGCCCTCGTCCAGCACAGTCGCATTGTCGATACTTTCCCAAGCACCACCTTTGCTCACCCGAACACTTCCGCTAACCTCTTTGCTCTGACCTGTCTCCAATGGTCGCAACTGGAACACCCACCTCGCTTGATGTGCCAGGCCTCTGGCAAGCGTCGTGTGTTCGAGCTCAAGCGGCGTCGCAGCAGCGTCTGTTTGATGCAGCAGGGCACTGTCAGCTGCACATGTAGCAACAACACCGTGGACCCGTGGTTGTAGTTCGACTAGCATTTGCTGAACGTCGTGCGAAGTGATCTTGGGCTGGCAGGCGAGCAAGAAATCGAGTCCGTCGAAGACAACAATGATCTTGCTGGATCGATTTTGATCAGACAGAGTCTTGATTGCCGTAGTTAGACATCGGTCCAAATCTTTGAGCGTGATGGTTTCAAGCGGCAGTATCCCAGGTAGTTGTCTTCCTGGAAGCGACAAGCCATCAACGTAGCACAGCTTTGAGGATGTCAGAACATCATGCAAATTCAGACCCTAGCAGTCGCAGTCAGCAGCGCGTCAAGCCTAAGTCTTGATATGTAGCGTAGCTTACACATTTCCTGGCAAGTTCGATCCAGGTGTCAAGTGATCGATACACGCTCACAAAGATGATCCTGTTTTCAACGGCGACAGCATTGTCAGGCAAGGCCACCGCTGGTGACTGCCCGTGGTTATGTTGGTGGAATGCAGAAACTAGAAATCTGGTAAGCACCCAATTCGTGGGCGTGTCAAGGACCGACGTCAACAACGTCAACGAGCGCTCGTCTATGCATTGTTGGATGTATGATGCCAATACCGGAGGTATTACAGAGGTCATCTTCACGAATGATGCGAGGGAAATGCTTGACAAATTTCTACGACAAGATGCTGAAAATGCTTGGCAAGCTTGATGGGTATGAAAATTGGAACGAGAATGCCCGCGCCGACTACGAGTCTACAACGGGTTCTGTAGTTGTGTGACTATAGCAATATCCGCTTTTAATCTTGCTGATCGTCCACCAGAAATGCCTCTTCGTGAAATGCCGTATTGCTCGTCAATGTGAGCACAGCATGCTCCTGCAACGGCGCTTCGTGATTGTTCCATTCAATATCTCATCTGGCACATCATCTGCCGTGCGAATCGTGATAGTCTCGTCCCAAACACACAAACACCGCCTTCCAGCCGCCGTCATTTCAGATCTACTGGTTTGCTGGTCCCCGAGCGCCCTTCGGTGTGCCCAACTGGAAGCCGTTCTTGAATTTTCGGTTGACAGTCGACATTGATCGCATTCGGCCGGTACCTTCCCATAATGTCAGTCCAATTCTTGTCTGGAAACATCACGCATCCTCACCTGTGGTCTTCCTTCTCTTAGCCTTCTCGGACCAGTTGTACTTTCTGACCTTGGCTGCTGGGTAGCCGCAGTTTGAGCAAGTGTGCTTTTGGATATGCAGCGATCGTCTACCGCATCGTCGGCAAAGTGTGTGCGTCTGTAATTCCGTCAACGGCCTGCTCGCTTGTCCTACTCTTGCTGGTGCTGACCTTGTTGTGGCGCTTTCCGAAGCTGGAAGTACCCTTCGTCATCTTGACTGTAGTACTTGGTCGACGTGGTAGGTGAAATTATGTAGTCGTCTCTTTTCGCGAAAGACGATGGCCGCAGCCAAAACCGCAAGTCCGAAGTGGGCGCTAGTCAAGATCTCTTGGCGAGTGCCTCAGGCATCAGACATGTGACCGCGAGCCAGTCTTTTGTGCATGGGGGGCTTCGAATAGTTGTTAACACCTTGTCATCGCGACGGCATCATGAGTCAGTGATAATGTCAGATGCGCAACACTCTGCTCGATAACGTTGCTTAGTTAATGGCCAGCGTCTATGTAAGATGTTAGTTCTGCTTTTGGCAAGGATCAACTTCATTACGAGGAAGCAGAACCACGGGTGGTGGAGGAAGCCTAAGGTAAAACAGCTTTAGATGCAACCCGAAATGCTCTGTTACCTCTCACCGATTTAGTACTGGAAGCGACTAAGGCGAACGCCGAATGCACCTTCGGGTTCTGACCATTACAACTGTCTGAAACTTTACGATTCTCTGTGTTGTCCCAACGCGGCAAATATCTCAGCGAACTTAAAAAGGTCACGCCTGAGCCGCGCAAGTGCCATCAGCAATGTCCATAGTCTTGATGTCGACACAGACCATCGACACGCAGCAGCGCTCCCCCTTCTACGACCTTCCGGTCGAGCTGCAACAACACATTGTACGGTTCTGCCTTGGAGGATGGAAAGCCACTCTCGAGAAACACGAAAAGGCAGATAGAAGATCTACAGCCAGGATCTGGTCATCGTGCGTGTACGACGCCTTGATGCTCTCCCTGACTTGCAAGCACTTTCACCGACTTGTGCAAGATATCCAGGCAGATCCGAAGTTGTTTAGTGGCGAGCTAGATCTCATTGAAGTAAATGGAGATCTTTCGGACTTGTTGGGGTATTCCACGAATGCCTACGAACTGTCACCTTCTCGGCCTAGGCCTCCATATCGTACACAAGTCTTCGTGAAAGACTTTCCCTATCGAGAGCAAGAAGACCCAGATTGGAAATTGACAAGAGCCAGCTACCACAGAGAGATCCGACAGTTGATCATTGAGAATGTACATTCCATGGCAATATATTTTGACGAGATCGATGCCAATATACCCTGGGCCGTGTTCGGGAACCTGCGACACCTGACTCTTTATTGGCCGTTCACTGTGTTCGATCTCGAAGACGGCAACCCTGATCACATACTTTGTGCGCAGACCAACGAAGACCTCCTTGCTATGCTGGAGTCCGCTCGAGATTACAAAGATATTTTATTGTATAGCGAATTCACGAACATGCTACGTAAACTCGAGGAGCCTGTGCCTGGTCATATCTCCGTGACACTCAAGCTTGAGGCACCCCACAACCACTACACTCTCGAAGAACTTCAAGGCGAAGACGGACACGAATTGAATAGGTCTGCGGACTACTACAACATGAAGATCACCTGCAGCTATGGCGAAAGTGGCCTCAAACTGCTGTCTACAAAATGCGATGGTCAGAGAATGGTGCCCGGGTCTTGGGATGAGGTACGTAAGCTGGTTCAATACCGCAAGTCTTTGAAGCTAACGAGAATAGCGATCAGATTGGGAGGCGCTGTATGAATTGGAACCAACATAGACGCATGCAACACAGGTCAAGGAGGTGTTGCGTGTGCTGTACCGGGCTATTCATGAGTGCGGGGCTGGTCTCGTTGTGCTGAGACGCACCAGGCCAATATATGAAGAAGGAGGTTACAGTATCAAGGTCTGAGGCACGCCAAGTATCGTGTGTACAGCACTCCAAATAGGCAATTTCCACCACCAATCGTAAGTTTGTGTCGCAGCTGTTTTCGTATCAGAACTCTATTAGCCTTCGCAGACGGATACAGAAGCATTTCTCCGCCCACCATGCCACTCCACTTTGGAGAAACCATCCTTTTGAGAGCGGCATTCTATCCTCGAAACCCGACGTCTCAATTTCAAGGATGCATTGACCAAGTACATAAGCCGCCGCTCTCGAAATTGCAACTGAATGTGTCTGTACCTAACATATCAGTCCTGCTTCTGACTAACTTCAAGCAAGCTCAATTGTGGCAACTGCTGCTCGACTAAATCCCCACAGAAGTCCTCTACACACAGGGGTACCTTGGCACCAAGTGGCTCTAAGCAACGAAGGGAACATCACTCTCGACGAGACCCCAGCTGGTCACAAACTCAGCCCACAACCAGATCGCAGATTCTGAATCGCATTCGATCCCAACGAGTAAATCAACGCAACAATTATCACAATGACGTCTCCACCAGCCGTCCTCATGGTCGGCACAGGCGAATACACAACCGGCTACGTGGCATCCACCGGCGCCGCCTCAACCTCCGACAAGAAAATCGGCGTAGTAGGCCTAACGATGTTCGACCTCCGCCGGCGAGGCAAAGTCGGCGACCTCTCCATGGTCGGCGTAAGCGGCAAGAAATACCCAGCCATCCGCGAACATCTCCAAAAGAACATCCAACAAGTCTACAACAACCTCGACGTCACATTTACATCCTTCCCAGCCGACGACAAAACCGACCCGGAAGCATACAAGTCCGCCATCGACGCCCTCCCCAAAGGCAGCGCAGTAACTATCTTCACACCCGACCCAACACACTACCCAATCGCGCTCTACGCCATTCAGCGCGACCACCACGTCCTCATCACCAAGCCCGCGACGAAACTACTCTCAGAACACCTCCACCTCCTCTCCGAAGCCAAGAAACACAACGTCCTAGTCTACATCGAACACCACAAGCGGTACGACCCAGCATACACCGATGCCAAATTCCGAGCCAAGAACCTCGGCGACTTCAACTACTGGTACTCGTATATGTCGCAGCCAAAGTCCCAGCTTAAGACTTTTGCGTCGTGGGCGGGCAAGGAGTCGGATATCAGTTACTACCTCAACTCGCACCACATCGATATCTGCGAGTGGATGGTTCGCGATGCGGGCTGGGTGCCTAAGCTAGTCCGAGCAAGCGGAAGCACAGGTATCAGCGAGTCTGTTGGCAGCGTGGCCGGCACAGAAGACACGATCACGCTCCTCGTCGACTGGGTGAATACGAGGCCCGAGCTCAAAGGCAAGGTTGCGACAGGTGTCTACACAGCGAGCTGGACAGCACCACAAAACGCAGGCGTCCACAGCCAGCAACATTTCCACTACATTGCGTCCCACGGCGAGATCAACACGAACCAAGCGAAGCGAGGATATGAAGTCGTATCAGATAACTACCCAGACGCTACACCCGAGGTACAGGTTGGTCTGCACTGGTACAACCCGTTCTACATGCGATATGCACCTGACGAAGAGGGCAATTTCGCCGGACAGTCCGGGTATGGATATGTGAGCTTTGAGAAGTTTGTGGATTATGCTAGTAAGGTCAATTCGGGGAAGTTGAAGTTGGAGGATGTTGATAGGTTGGGATTGCCGACTGTGGGGAATACGGTGCTGACGACGGCGATATTGGAGGCTGGGAGGAGGAGTTTGGATGATGGTGGGAGGAGTGTGGAAATTGTGGTTGAGGGCGAGAAGGTGGAATTGAAGTGAGCTGGGTGGGGGGAGCAAGGCCTGCGCCTGAGCTCAGAAGCAAGAACGAAATGAATCAGGTCGTGCATTGACTGCTTATCGGCTTGATATGTGGCTATTGCCAGATTCACATAAAGCTCTGCAGGAAGGCTCGCAGCTGGACTCGCATTAGAGGCGGGTACCACCCTATACAGGACGCCTATAGGACATCGAATCTGGCAGCAGACCGAAGTGACATTCGAGTCAAATGCAGTATTCTTTGGCAACGGTGTAGTAAGCTACCAAGAACGATAAGCGATAGAATCGTCGAGTGAAGACTCAAGTGAAAAGCTGATTTCATGCAAACAGTGAGACGGTGAATTCGATCCGCACTCGGACAAGTAGTTCACGTTGTAAAAACAGCTTATTGAGACTTCGTGCCCTTCACCAACGATAGCTATCCTTCCCTTCAGCGCGGCAGCTGCAGAACCCATTCACGATACTCACACTGCACTCACCAGTAACTCTCAACCCCCTTTCATCGTACGTTGTACATACCAGCCCACCGCAATGCACTCACTGACGACCACCAGAGTCACACCCAACATGACCAACATCAACACCCTCCCAACAGAACTTGTCGAAATCATCCTTCACGATCTATACACCATCTGGATCCGCAGCCCTCACCACTCAGATACATTCGCGTTCGTCAACCTCGCAAGCGCCATACCGAAGTGGATACCGACCATAATGGAAGCGAAGTTCGTGTGCAGATATGGACAGCCAGCTGTGACGTATTTTCGGAAGGAGTGGATGGCGGGTGCTCGGGTGTGTTATGATGAGGATGGGGAGTGTTATTGTGTTAGGATGTGAGGGGGTGGTGTATGTGTGGCGCATGATGTAGCAGCCTCATGTGTAAGGAAAGCATGAAAAGTGGAGGATGGAAATGAGAGAAAGGTTGGAATGTGATCGACTACCGGAACGGCTCATAGAGGCGGATCTTATGATGCATTTTTCCTACCTGCGATGATGTTCGTACCTAGCACATTGGTGCAAAAACATGTCAATAGCTCCTTCCCGAGTATGAACCCAATCCACCCACCCAGACTCCGATATCTTATTCATGCATCAATCTTGTAGCTCATAACATCACGCTAATAAAACAGTACTGTACATTCTTGTCTCCTCAACTCGTTTCCTTTATTCATAACATCTCGTGATCTTCATCTTTCTTGATCTTCACCTCATCCATCAGCTGCGGGTCAATAGGCAACTCAGGGTGGTAAACGGAAAGCCACTAGCTCTTTGTCGCCATACCTCCGCCTCGTTGACTCGAAAAGCTGCTGATCGGCGCAAATCCCTTCGCAAGGTCGATACCGCCATCGTCGTCGTCATCATCGTCTTTGTTATCGTGGTGGCTGATCGGTAGCGCACCTGAATGTGGCGGACCAAGGTTGAACGCTGGCGCGGATCCTGGCCCGAAGCTGAGCCGGCCATTACCGCTACCTTCTGTTAGGCCCAAGCCGTTTCTGCCGTTTTGTTGTGGAACAGATCCAGCTGCAACCCTGTTCTCGTGTGGCTCCTCCTGCTTGATTGGCTGTGAGCCACGTGTTGGCGAGCCACGGCCTCTTGCTGGCTTGCTTGGGCTGCCTAGCCCATCCATGGGCGGTGGACTCGAACTCATGATATCTCGATCCTCGACTCCGTTTCTACGAGCCGTAGCAAAGCCTTCGCCTTTGATTGGACTCATGTCTGGTGGAAGGGCAGATCCTGGTGGGCCAGGCGTGGCACCTCCGAGGAAGCCTTTCCAGAATAGTCCTGGACCCGCTGGTGAAGATTCTGGCATGAACTTGCTAGGTGCTACCAGAGTACTAGGTGGTGCGAGGCGAGGATTCTGCCGCAGTGGAGCGGGTGTAACCATGTGTTGAGAGGGGTGAAAAGGCGTGTCGAGGTAGGAAGAGGACAGTGTTGGGTTGCCCGGTGATTGCTGAGGTGCTCCAGAGGATGTGGGAAGTGTGTAAAATGGCCCGTTGTTCTGTCGTGAGCGAGCTCCGGGATATTGTGGTAGAGGTGAATCTTCAAGAGCGCCGTTCTCTGGCAATGTGTTGTTTGTATTCGCACGACTTCGTTGGGGAGTCGAGGTGTTGTGCGGTAGCGGTTGCGAAGAATAAGGCGGTGCAGCCATTTGTTGTGGGCCGCCAATCTGAGGGTAGGGTGGAAAGGACATATTCATCTTCGGGCCTTGAGGGTCTCGTGCTGAGAAGGAGCTGACCATTGATGTGTCGTAGCCTAGATTTTGACCATTTGGGCCTCGAAAATTCGGGTTGACATCCTTCGCTGCTGCAGGTGATGACGGATTACTAGACGCGCCACCCTTGCGTTGCATTTTCTTGAGATACTCTTGTCGGTACTCTGGTGCAATCTGCCATTTCATACCTTTCCCGGGCTCATCTGTTCTTCGAGGGACTTTTTGGAAAGCTTTGTTCAGCGAGAGATTGTGCCTGATACTGTTCTGCCAACCACTATTTGAATGACGGTAAAAGGCATATCTATCTGCGATGAAGCTGTAGATGTTGGCCAAGGTCAATTTTTCCTCTTCGTTTGAGAATATCGCTTGTGCTATCATATGAGCATAGCTGTAAGGAGGTTTGAGATCTTTGGCTGAGTCGCGGCTATAGTCGATTTCTTGTGTGCTTTCCATCATCATTCCTCGACCATACATCGGGGACATTGTTGTTTTGTTATCGAAAATTGCTCTTTGGTTTCTTCCATCCGTGGGTGGAGGCGTACTGGCTCGCTTGAAGTTTGGCGGTGCAGGAGCTAGTGACGGAAATCCTGAGACATCCTCAATGCCATTCTCAACCTTAGGTCTCTCAGGTTCTGTGTCTCTGTCGGATTCTCCTGGAACAGCCTCTCCTGTGGCCAAGCTTTTGGCCCGATCGACGAAGTATTGGTCAATCTGCACTTTTTCGTTCGGCATTACAAACATCATCTGTGTGCTAGCGATTTCTACGATCGCCCCAGAGTGCAATTGAGCCTTCGCACCGCGCTTCAGCAAGTGATTGTCGACTCTGACACCATTGCGACCATTCACTCGCACGAACCAGCCACCGCCGTCAGGTGCATCACCGTCATAATAGATCGAGGCGTGGTGGCGAGAGACAATCTTGCTTGGACCGAGGTCGATGTGGACAGGGAACTGCTCCTTCAGATCCTGTACTGGACTCGATACACCAAGTACGGGTGGCGGTATCTGTCTTTCGTCTGGAGGCCTCCCAATATTCACTATTTGCTCATGTACATAGTAGGTCCAATCTTTTCCTGCAATTTTGGCGAAGGCTCGAATTGTTTCTGTTCCCGCAACTTCATTTGCATGTTCTTGAGCAACTGTCACCGGTTCTTTGGATGTAGCCAGGTAAGAGATCACCGAGTCTATCAGATCGCTCGAGGACAATGTTTCATCATCCTCAGATTCGTTGTTTTCGTCGTGCGGGACTAATTCAGGTGTAGGCGATCTCGCTTTCCTAGATTGTCTTGGTGTGTTGATTTTGCGCTTTTTAGTCGAGGGACGTGTGGTGGGCGAAGAATCCAACGCGGTGGCTGCCGGTGATAGTATCGCTGTCGCTTCCCGGCGCGCTGCCGTCTTTCGTTTGGAAGGTGCCATCTTGGTCGTTCTTCCCTCGGCCGCAAAAGGGACTGGGTATGGCGCCCTCCTGAAGGTGTATTTTGGGTATTCTGCGAAATTTATTGTTTGTTGATTTTCGAGGTGGGCAGCATGATTCGTCACTAGAAGCCGAACAGAGAACCAAACTATTTTCGCGGATTGTGTGTTTTTTTACTGCAAACGAGCGATGACCGTAAACGTTGACACCGTGATACGGTTGTAGGCTTCAGGTGTATTATCGATGTGCGACAGGTGTGAAAGGATGCAAACCCGTGTGCAGGAAGAAGACAAGGTTGTCGAGGGCGAGAGGATGCAAACCAAACTCGATTCGCGTATGTAATAATTAGCGCGAAACGCGCTCCCCAGCGCCTTTTCTGGGTCGGCAGCGCCCACGATGAGGCTTATTTTTTCGAGTATGAGACGGGCTAAATCAACGTGGACCATTCTTAGAGTCTCGTGAGTACATGAGCAGCCATGTCTAGGTGCTCATACAGGTTCTGACAATAATGAAACCATACTGCCATCATAATACTCATTCAGGCTACCCAATTCTGGCGTCTGAAGCACACCCGAGCATCTGTTTACCTGCCGCGAAAAAGACAACACTTACATCACTTCTTCGGCTGCGGCTGCCGTTTTTCAATAATAATGCCCTCATATCACGGATGCACCGTACCGTAATTCCTTGAGTTCCTTTACCACATGCCGTGTCCGACTGACGACTAAATCATCATCAATAGCCCATATCTCGAGCAGCGTGGATTTGGGTACCACGTCCATACAATGCTTTATCCCTATTGTCGAAGTCACCCCTCAAACGCTATCGACTCACACAGTAGTAATTTGGTAAGCCTGCCGAGTGTGCCAAGCAGTGAAATACCAAAGCGGAAGCTCATGAGCTCCAGGGCTGTCACCGCTCCCGTGCACGGCTCCTAGAGTGAGAGGTCCGAGCTCAGTATCTTATGGAAGCGTGGTCGACTAGATCTGCCTCTGATTCTCCCAGCTAATATTCCATAAGGAGGCCGTGCGGGTTGATGCAAATGTCCGTGCTGCAACTGGGGCAGCTTCGTCTGACAGTGGCTGTTATGACTCGAATAATTTCCTCCTAGGGAAAAAGACATGAATGCTCACTCTTCCATCTCGTCTTCCTCGATTTCGTCCGCGTCCTCGGCTTCCAGATCATCGTGCATCTCATCATCAAGCATATCCTCCACTTCGTCCGTATCAAGACTTTCGTCATCCGACACTTGGACCTCACCGTTCTCAGCAGTATTCGATTTGGTTTGGTCTTTGGTCTTCTTCTTTTTCTCGACATTCTCTTTCTGCTGTTGGCGACGCTCCTCCCTCAGCTTGCGCTTCTCGCTCCATTTCTGATCTAATTCTTTCTCTTCTGTTTTCGATTTGGTGATAAACTCGTTCCACATGACACGACCCTCCGATAGTCCTTCTTCCACCTTGACTAGCCGCAGCCTCATCCGTGGGCCTAGCTCGACCAACTTGATTGCTCGTTTCTCCACGTTCGATCGTGTCTTCGTCGGCTGATCCTTGTTATCACCACTCCTCAGCTTCTCCATGTCTTTCTTGCTCAAGACTTTCCTCGTCGTTGTCTGCACAACCTCGACCTCGTTATCTGTGTCGAGTTCTGTTTCGCTCGCAGAGGTATAGCCACCGTCTTCCGGGTTCAGGACATAATCTGCTGCGTCTTCGAGTTGGCCAAGATTCGGTAAGGCAGCTCCTTTCCTCTCCCTCCTCTTTTGTTCCTGTGGGTCCAGTCGCTTAATCCTTCTCGACATGCCAGTCCTCCTCTGAGTAATTGCATAATGTCTCAGGTTGATTACGAATGTACCATCCTCTTGCCGTTCTCTTTTCAGCAGTAGTATCCGTTTGATCTTCTCGAGCTTCGTCGTTGCGGGCGTAATGACAGGAAACATGGCGTTGAACATGGTCTGTGTAAGCGATTCGAGCTGTTTTTCCTTGGGCTTGTCTGCGAGGTAATCTTCGGAAGACATCATTCCATGCTGGACCAGAAGAGGCGGAGATGCGAAAGCTTCTTGCCAACCAGCTCTTGATCGCTTCTGGATGTGCTGAATGTCCTTCGCTAGCACGTAGTCGTCTACCCGGAACTGCAACGTTGGGCCACGAGGATGCAGCGCGAACCTCAGATGTACATTGCCATTCTCCGACCGTGAGAAGAGGAAGAAATGTGTTACTCCCAATGGTCCTGCCATTGTTGTATAGTCTCTCAGCTTATTCGATTTGCGCTCCTTCAGTCTGGCTGCTGTGTGTGGTTGTACGACTTCTCGAAAGTCTGCTGCCAGCTGGCTGACACTTGTTCCAATATCACCTGCGCCCATTCGAATGACCATGCTCTGAGGTACATTGAGTCGATTGGATGTGCCTGGCTTGCCGGAGACCATACCATTGGCGCCGCCTGGTTGTGACCTCTTCTTTTTCCGTGCTTTCGCCATATTGTGAGGGTCAGGCCTCAAAGAGAGATACACCCAACTTTCCTCTAGTAACGACCGACAACTTGAGTCGAAACTTTTTGGAGTCCTTATCGCTTATCTCACTAGCGCAAAACGGTGCTATTAGCGTCGCAAATACTTGTTTCTCTCCCTCTACACTCAAACACTGTGAACTATGGTCAAGCATGTCGTTGTCACTTTTATCGAAGCTTGCTTAGGTGCATCTAATCACCGGTTACATCCCTCGACACAGCACAGGAGCACTGTACTCTAGAGCAGATCATGACCGCTAAGCCTAGGTTCGCTACTGTTACTGACCAATTATACAGTGCTCGGAAAACTAGGAGTGCACGTTGACTAGGTTAAAGCTGTTACGGAGAAAGATAGAATTGCTATCGCACTCATGCTGCAGCAGGTGACTATTCGTTGATCTAGGGTATATCAGCAATTGTCATTCCTTGAACATGACCGACTTGCTGTATCGGTTGTGTCTAGAGAGTCTCGTTTGACTGCAGCGTTGACCAATTCGGTATGGCTTGATCCGTCCCGAGCCTCGGGATCAGGGTCAATCTCGAGCTGCCTGCCGAAGCGTGTGGGGTCGCACATGGCCAGCCGGCCTGACAGAAGCTCTCATGTTACCATGTAAGCGACCTCCTTGTAGAAAACTACTACTTATACCTTCCATACCATCTTCCTGTCGGAGCAGAGACTTGTCAGAGATACAGTCTTGCCTCACCTGGAATAGTCAGCATCCTTGTTGTCCCCAACATTACTGCTACAGCCCAGCAGAATCACAGCCCGTCTCGGCTTGTATTCAGCTACCTGCTACCATGTCTTTGACCACACCGATCACGGAGCAGCTGGGCATTAAGCACCCGATCATGCTAGCGGGCATGGGCAAGGTCGCTGGTGTACCATTGGCTGCCGCCGTGTCCAACGCTGGTGGTATAGGTGTCCTCGGAGGCATAGGCTATACTACTCCAATGCTACGAGAGATGTTACAGGAGCTCAAGGCGAGCCTCCGAGATCCCTCATTACCCTTTGGCGTAGATCTTCTCATTCCGCAAGTTGGTGGATCGGCCCGGAAGACGAATTACGATTACACGAAGGGTGGACTTGATGAGCTTATCGACGTGATCATCGAGAGTGGCGCTAAGCTGTTTGTTTGTGCTGTTGGCGTTCCCCCGAAGGCTGTCGTTGACAAGCTGCACAAGCATGGCGTGCTCTACATGAATATGATCGGTCACCCGAAACATGTACACAGAGCATGCGCGGTCGGAGCTGATTTCATCTGCGCTCAAGGAGGCGAAGGCGGTGGTCACACTGGCGAGATCCCGACTAGTGTCTTGCTGCCAGCTTGTGCAGATATCTGCAAGCAGTACAAATCTCCTCTTACCGGCAAGCCTGTGCAGTTGGTAGCAGCTGGGGGTATTGCAGACGGACGAGGCCTTGCAGCATCACTCATGTTTGGTGCTAGCGCAGTGTGGATGGGCACGAGATTCGTGACAGCGAAGGAATCAGGCGCCTCCAAGCTCGCGAAGCAAGCCATCATTGATGGTGGTTTCGATGCCACCATCAAGAGCACCGTTTGGACCGGACGTCCGCTGCGTGCTATCAAGAGCGCGTATGTTGCAGATTGGGAGCAAAACCGAAAGGGAGAAATCCAGGCACTTCAAGCCCAGGGTGTGTTGGTCATGGAACATGAATTGGACAAGCTTGCCAAGGAGGGCAAGCTGACAGAAGAAATTGAGGACCAATCAACTTGCGACCCTGCCGGTCAGGTAACAGGCCTCGTCAATAAACCAGAGCAGTCCGCTGAAGAGATTGTGAAGGAGATAGTTGCCGAGGCACATCAGTTACTCAGTGGTGCAAACCAGTTTGTCAAGCCTCAGGCCAGACTGTAGCAGTGTCTAGAGATAGTGTGTGGTAAAGCATAGATGTTTCTTGTCTTTAGTGCCTTCCCTCGTGCCTGTGAGTAATAGTTGGAGGCCTCCAATGCCGTCTTTCTGGTGACTCCTAGTAGGAATCTCCACCTCTCATGTCCCGAGATTTATGAGGCTCCTAAGGCTTGGAGGAGTGCCCTGAAGGCTGAATTTCTCCCGACCGTGGCACGATCGAGCTCTTTCCTCGTTTGTCACGAACCAAGACCAGCAATGATGGCACGCCTTTCCTGTAATCTCACAGGCAGGAACAGGCAGAGAAATATCTCCTACTAATCTGCTGGGTCATCTTGCAATGAACACAGCCAGCAACGCTAATAGGTAAGCTAAGGCCATGGCCACCACGAGTGCTCAAGGATCTTGCGACATTGAAAACGCGGAAGCATTGATGAGGTGGAAACTCTGAGCAAACAAGATGTACTGTGCAGATCAGGTTGTACGGAACCTGCATCAGATGAAGCAGTCCTGGGCAGGACTTTCTTTGTTCGAAAAGTCGTTTGAGCAATACCCAACAACGATCTTCCATTTTTGTGTTACACCAACCGCGCCACGACTGGACCTGACCCACTCCGACCTAAGTTGGCACGGATATGGACTTGTACCGCGCACGATGCCCTCACGCATGGCGAAAGCCGTCACCTTGCGAAAGATGTCAATCTTCCGAGAAGATGCTCAGCAGTATCACTCAGCATGATATTAGCGATGCGTGGTGAGTTGAGCCGTCGGTCACGGGTAAGGCAGCCGCTCTGAGCTTGGTTCATGACCTCGTCACCGTCCGTGCTTTCGGAGCAACCAGTCATGACAGGCGACGGGAGGCGTCGATACTAGTCTCTGATGAAGTTCCTTGAGTATGAATATGTTCGGTGTCCCTCCCTGGCTCAAAACAACCTGCATCCTTCCTCACCGACAACCAGTCCAAGAGGCATATCCACCGCCTGGCCACTGGGGTCGAGCTGATCTGTCAAAGCGGCTCTTTGATTCGTCACAGCAAACGAAGAACGGATCCAGTGCCTTCGATACTCGTCGGTGAACACGTCTTTGACAGATCAGGCCAGACTTTCAACAACCAGAATATCGCGCGTGCTTGCCTGCAAGATGAAATCTCTTCTGAGCTCGTCCCGACAACTCTCCTTCTTCGAGACAAAACCAGCCTGTCTGCCATCAAAAAAGACCACAGCCTTGAAAGACTGACCTTGTTTGTTCTCCGTCCTTCGATTGCTGCTCGTAGCATTCAAATCGATCGAAAGCCTCCATCAATTCTTGAGATTCATCCCTCGCTCATATTGCTTCCCCAATGGCTGCCATCAAATCTTTACTCAATCCCATGGCGGACAAGAACGATGGCAATACCATGCCGCTCACACCGGGACCTAGTCCCACCATGACAGAAATCTACTCGCCTCGCAAGAAAGCCAAGCTTACTAAGGATGCACCAGTGTTCACTCCTGGACCGGTTCGAGGTGAATGTCGATTCCCTCCTGATGAGTATCAAGACGAGAAGCTTGCAGCGTACCATCAGCAGTTCGAAGTCTCGCCCTTTGGAGAGATAGCAGACTATCCAAGACACATACCATACAATAGCGAGAAGAAATCTTTCCTCGAGAAGACTCATCGAGAATACTTGGAAGGTAGATCACTCGCCCCTCTTTGCCTACCTAGCTGACGTGAGGCAGTGTTTCAGTACACTTTCAAGGTGCCAGGAGACGATCATGTCTACAGCATACTGTGGGACTACAACATTGGTCTCGTCAGAACCACACCACTTTTCAAGTGTACTGGTCATTCGAAGGCAAGTATGCGTCCGTGGACATGGATAATGCTGACAGTAATCAGACTACTCCAGCTAAGATGCTCAATCGCAATCCCGGACTTAGAGAGGTCTGCCACAGCATCACAGGTGGTGCTCTTGTCGCTCAAGGTAGGTTTCACTAGCCATGACCACTCACCGCTAATGCCGTCCTAGGGTACTGGATACCACATGCTGCTGCGAAAGCAATTGCTGCGACATTCTGCTACGACGTCAGGTATGCGCTGACACCAGTCTTCGGTCACGACTTTCCTAGCATCTGCATCAAGCCTGGCGAGGAGGGGTTCGGCGACATGACAATTGATCCAGCGATCACGAAATTCTGCACAGAACAAGCGAGGAGATTCCGCGAACAAGAAGCATGCGCCACTCCAATTCCGACTCCGGTCTCTCTGCCTCACACTCCGAACACGCCAACGCCTCGACGCTTGAAGGCTGCGCAAGCCAAGAAGATGAAGAAAGCCGAGTCGACCTATACCAGTCCCTACAGCAGTCCGTACGCATCTGACATTACATCTGACGATGGCTATGATACTGCCACCTCGACACCAGCACCTCCCTACCGTAATCTCTTTACACCTATCAACACCCCGAGACAACCTCCTCGTTCAGTACCACATCCAGAAAGACAGCTACCAACACCCAGAGACATCCTGGCCCAGTACAACCCCCGCTACCATGCGCCCATGACACCTCCGACACGATGCTCATCGCCAGAGATCTCACCCAAAACCATTCCAGTCCGTCCCACTGTTGAGAGCATTCGTTTTTGCCAGCGAAGCCCTATCAATATTCCTTCAAGCAATGTCCGTGATGTTGGGTGGTTGGGCCAGCATATTTTGCCAGAAGACGAAGAAGCTGCTTATGTCTTGCTCGCACTGAAGTTGGCAAAGACACCTGAGGAGTCGGCTCGTGGTTTAGGGATCACTATGCCTAGCTTCAATGAAGATGGCAGACGTTCGGCTTCGGCTTGAGACCAGGAATATGGCACAAGCAAGCATCCTGTTGGACCTCTGTCGTGATCAGGCCGTGCTGTCATTGGTATGCTCAACGGACGGCTTTTGCCTACGACAATACTGCACCTTTTTGGGCTCATGAATTGATGACCTAACGAGTCCGACGATTATGGTAACGGCTTAGACTGCGAGACATGGCTTGATGCTACTCATGACGCATGTGACCATCTAGATGGGACTTAAGCCAAATGGAAATGATCTGGGAATGAGCAATGTTAACGTCGAGCATGGGAGATCGCCGCATGTTCGCACCTTCCTTCACAAATCTTTTTCGTGGTAGTCAGGAGGCCTCCAGGTATTTACATCGTCAACATCTTGATGTCGTTCCGCCTTCCGCAACGGCACGCGCTCTCCGCCGTTGCTTCCCTCTCAATTCACATATTCTCGAGTCCGCACTTCGAAAGGTTCCCCAATCTTCACCAACACTTCTCGCCCACAGCATGCACTCCTGATTATTGAGTCTTTCGTGATCGATCAGACATCATTACTCGTGCTCATACACGACTAGTGTTAACCATCCAACATGACTCAACCAAATGCACTCTTTACTTGTCGCTATTGGGCTTTTGGACCAGCTTGGTGAGCAATTGAGATGAACATTGACAATACTCAAGAAATACTGACTACGGTCCGACAGCCCAAATATCGGCTTCGATGGCCAAAACGTTTGTGCTTTTGCTCACTGGGACACTGGTCGCCTGGCGTCGGAACTCAACCAGCGAGGGACCTGCAAGGCATGGCTTCAGGGCAGTTGTGCCAAAGGACAGACATGCTGGTAAGCTATTTTTTCTCTTGCTGGCTACTGTGCAATATCATAGCTCACGGGTCAGGTACGAGCATCGCAAAACTGGTGTTGACGGCATGTACCAAGGACGTAAGTATTCCATTCACGACACGGATCTATGCTGACTTTATGCTAGCAATCAGCCTAACGGGTCTGAACCTCGAGATTGCCAACGCTGCATCAAGTGCAGGCTTCGATACCTGGAAACACAAGGCACTGTACGACCTCATCTGGGCTGTCAAGCGAGTCGCCCTGCGCCACTCCCATGGTCCTGTCAATCTTCCGCCTCCAAGAAATCCCTACTATCCCGACCGATATCGTCCCTCAGGGCTTGGCGATAATACCAACAAGAAGAGGCCTGCTCCTCCAGAGTTCTCAGCAGTATCGTCCGTGACGCTCGAGCCAAAGGCCAGATCGTTCCATGGCAGGTTCCGTGCCTTCAAATACACGAACACGAGAAAAAAGCTTAACCCACAAGCTGCCTCCTACGTAGCCACCACGGGCTTCAACAGGGAGGAGACTAGGGATAACCCGATAGATCTCTTGTTAGAGGATGAAGAGGACAGCAGTGGTACACAAGCAAAGAAGCAGAAGCTCAACTCGGGCAATGCCAGCGCTACCGACGCTCAGTCAGAGGCAGAACATTCACAAACACGGACCACCGGCGGCAATACAGAACTGCCCGAGGCTGTTGTGGCTTCCACAGAAGCTGGACGCGTTACCAGTGGAGGAGCTTTCACGCAACAAGCAGACTTCGTGTCCCTGATGGATATGGACCTAGACGAGCGAGAAAGGATGGCAGGTGTCGCACCACTGTCTCCACGTCCATCCCCTCCAATCCCTATCAAACGTGGGTTTGCAGCTTCCGGGTCGGTCACGCCTGCGAAGAGGCAGTTGGACATCGTTCGAAGGAAGCTGGAAACCGCTTCAGAGGGCATGATCTCATCTCGGACCATCATGAAGAGGCTCTTCGATAAGAGTGGAGAGATGCTGAACCTGGACGAGACCATGCCTGCGTTGACATTCTTAAGCAAATGCCTAGAAGTCGCAGAAGTCGAGGCAAAGAAGGGTGTGAAGCATGTTGACCGAGTTGTAGAATTGGTCTCCAGAAAGTGAGACAGTGCTGGCAAGGGAGGGCCACGAATTATCGCGTGTGCTGCTGTATGGAGAAATTGTTTTCGATGGCGGATGTCGTGTCTCAACCTGTATGAATATCTCGGTATATTCGAGGCAGCGCTGTATTGCTAGGCACGGATCACAAGTAATATGGTGGATAGCGGACACTTGAGCTCAAACAATATTAATAATGCTCTCTTATATCAGAGCTTGCTACTCCTACTTGAAGGCTGCCTCTCCACGTCTCTGTATTGCCTGTACTCTTCCAGACAGCCCGGATTCGAGATAGTACTGCTCGGCGTAACATCCACTCCACTGATGATCTTCTTGATAACGTTTTCAACGCGCTTGCCGTTCAGCGTGTAAGGAATCTCCTTCACCTGAAAGATGAACTTCGGCACATGTCTTGCGCTAAGATTCGTCCTGATAGCGCCCCGAACCTTATCAAGTAACTCCTCATCCACAACCACACCCTTCGTCGGAATAACAAACAGAAACACAACCTCATCCTGATCACCCTTCCTCCGCCTCCCAACACAAAGACTATCATTGATCAGCGCATTGAACGGCGGCGCCTCAATAACGTGGTATATCTCGCTACTTCCGAATCTGATCCCGCTCGGGTTCAGCGTCGTATCCGACCGGCCCAGTATCTGCAGACCACCCGTGACTGGATTCCGCGTCGTAAGATCATGCTGCGCCCAGAGATCGGCGTACTCCTCCACCTCGCCGGTCTCCGTGTTCGTCACGGCCGGGAACCGATTGAAGTACGCGTCCATATATTTACTCTTGTTCTTATCATCACCCCAGAAGAAGACCGGCGCGCTAGGAATCGGTTTGCGACAGACGAGTTCGCCCGGTTCGCTGGTATCGCCCACGCTTTTCCACTCTGTGATTTGTGTCCGTTTCCGAGATTTCGTGGCGGCATCCCAGATCATTCGTGTTGTGGACTTGGGATCCTGCGAGATGATGTCGCAGTCGTGACCCAGGGCGAAGAGTTGCATTTCGTTGGAGTAAACTGGGCCGGAGGGGTTACTTGCGATCCAGGACGAGGCGATGTCTGTGCCACCTGCGACGCTGGACATGTGAATTGCTGAGGTACTGTGTTTTGTGGGGAAGAGGGGCGAGTAGAAAAAGTCCATTTGTGAGGGGAGCAGTGGGGCGCCGGTCGTGGTTACTAGCGTTAGCTTTGACAGGTCGAAGGTTCGTTTTAGGGCGCCGCTGGTGGTCTGTTGTTCTAGTTCGAGGAGGTACCGTGGGCTGGTGCCCCAGTATGTTGCGCCGTAGCGCTCGCAGATTTCGAGGGGTGTGCCGGCGTCGGGGTGGAGTGGGTTGCCGTCGAAGGTGATTAGGCGGGCGCCGACGGTCATGTGGCCGAGCATTACGTTCCAGAGGATCCAGGATGTGGAGCTGTATTGGAAGACGACGGAACTGGGGGTGAGGCTGTTGTGGAGGTATGCGATTTTGCGGTAGTTGAGAATGGACATGTGCGAGGAGACTATGCATTTTGGGGGGCCGGTTGTGCCGCTGCTGTAGAGGATGAAGAGGGGGGCGTCAGTGGGGAGGCGGGTGAATTCGAGGGGTGTATCGGATGGGTGGGTTATGCTGAGGAAGGTGGAGAGTGTGATTCCTAGGTCTGTTGGAATTGTTGGCGTGATGGTGTTGTGGTGGACTTTGTGTGGGGCGTGGGTGGTAGGGACGAAGATCACCTCTGGGTTCTTTTGTGAGCTTGGGAGGCCGTCGAGAATGTCTCGGATCTTCTGGAGAAGGGAGATACGTTTGCCGCGTGCTGCGTAGTCTGTATCTGTGAAAAGGAGTTTTGGTGTGACTTGGGCTAGACGAGAGAGGCAGCCGGAGAGGCCCATATCTGGTGAGATCGAGGTGAAGATGCCGCCGATTGAGGCTGTTGCCAGGAAGATGACGATGATCCAGATCGAGTTGCTCATGAGAGCTGCGACGACATCACCTTGTTTAATACCGTGGTGCAGCAGGGCTGCACGAGTGATTCTGGCTAGCTCGTGCAGTTCGGACCAGGTGATGTGTTCCGGGTCATCGAGGTTTCCTTCTCGCAAGCCGGTCAGAGCTATGGCGTTTGGGTCGCGTCGCACGTTGGGCATGAGGAGGTTCTCGGCAAAGTTGAGCTTGTGGCCTTCGAACCATGTTGGAATGTCTCTGAACTTAGCATTCGGATCATAAGCATGTTTCGTTCCAGCTGGGAGTGGTGGGATAATCTCGGTGTGCTTGTAGAGATCAATCCAGAAGTCGTGGGGATGTTCACAGCTCCATCTGTGCAGGTCATGGGATGTCTTCAGATCTAATTTGAATTTCCTGTTGATATGCTGCCGATATCTCGACATAGGTGTGTTCTCCGGATCCTTTGGACGCCATAGGACTCGTGGCACCTTTCGAGATCGGTCCTGCCATTGTGCTCCGTTTTGCGCGAATGATACCGGAAGTCCGACTGGATTGTGGGACATGATTGGGTTGTCTCTTGAGGAGTTTAGACAACGCTCATTTACACATCCAACTTCACGTCTGCACGATTATCATATTCGCCAATAACATGGTGAAGATGCTTTAAGCTACCCAACGTCGAGGCTGGAGTTTCGAGAACAATGAGCCGAGGATGAGATTTCGGGATCTCGGATAGTTCGCCGAGAGCTGTCTCGGAGATACCAGACACTGGCCGCAATGCGAAGCTAGGAGTGGTCGACACGTTCTTGTCGCAATCAGGCACGAGAGAGCCTATTCAGCGGTCGCAAACGGGTTCGTGAGGGCAAGATATGCTTCTTTCGGGGTTGTTATTCGATGTCCGTACTATCTGCCACCCCAGGCGGAAGATCGAGATTGATTGCTTCTCTTGGCATGCCGGAGCACCTCAATGACTACTTCCGGAGATGCGACGCTGAAGCAGTACTGACACTCAGGCTGAGCTCGATTCAAATCATCTCTACCCTATGCTTTCATACTTGGTTCATTGCCTCCATAGGCCAGCCTTCGAGAATGTGGGAGTTTCGGTTATGTACAAGGTGAGCACAGGTTCAGAACGTCCAATGTCCAACCGTATACTCATTGTGAGACCACCCGCAAGAACTCTCACCTACTTGAGATCCTCCCGGATACCTTCTGCTTGAGATTTGGACTTGCCATTGAGAGCCATACCAGCCCGGCGCCAACTCCACATCCCACTGATAAGAGATGGTTAACTTTCAAAGCTTCGATGTAACAACGTATGATGACGCTAACTTGGGCTGCACTGAAGATCTTCCGGAAGCCAGTAGCACCAGCAGCAATGACAACATCAGGATCGATGTGTGCTTGAGGGGAACCATCGAGCTTACGAAGGAGCTGGTTGATGAATGCAGCTTCTCCTGCTGCAGTGAAGAGGGCTTGGCCGGCTATTTCGAAGAAGAGCGTCATTGATGTGGCTGTCGGTATATCTGATGCTGCTACCGACGCCTGGTTCGAGATCATGGGAATTTGCAGTGCCAAGCCAACCCCAGCGGCTGTGACAAGCTCAAAGACAATCCAAATGGCTGTGCTTGCTTCTTGACCAGCAGAAGAGATGAGGCTTGAACCCGTGATCGAGAGCGCTGCACCAAGCATAAGTAGCGTTGAGTACCGTGGCGCCTTGGTAACGATCCAATTGCTGACCATCGTAAACGCCGAGATACCCAACACTAGGGGTATCAGGCGCACTCCGGCTCCCGAGGCAGTCTCGTCATTGATCGACTGAAATTGAATCGGTAACGAGAACAGCAGAGGAAAGAACACTCCTGCAAGGAAGAAGACGTACAAGCAGTTCTCAAGGAAGCGGCGTCTTTTGAGAAACTGGAACTGCACCATCGCCAGCGATTTCATCCTATGCTCATGCACCAGCAAGCTTATCACAAGCGCAAGGAAGCCGATGGAAACATGCGATAGCTGTTTTATCCGACCATCCAGCGGATGTGCCAACGTAATGCATCGAAAAGATGAAGCATGCCATAGCGCCAATTGCCAGTGCTACACCACCAACATCCATATGGAGAGCTTTTTCGCGTATAGTTGCAGGCCGGGGCCGTACATTTCGGGGTGTCTGGAACGAAAGAGTCATCATTTTGGTGGCGAGGACCGCAAGCGGAACATTGATCCTGGGGAGTATCAGCATATAACTTGTCGAGGTTGACAGAACCTACCAGAAGCCCCATCGCCATGACGCCTTGTCCACGAAAGCACCACCTAGAAGTGGTCCTGTGACAGATGCAACCTAAATCGGTGAGCGTGATACTTCACATTCATAACAACTGTATTTTGCTTACACCAAAAGTCACACCTAAAGTTCCCATGTATAATGCTCTCTGCTCGGGTCTGACAGCACAAGCAATGATGATGAACCATCCTGTCATGCTTCCAACTCCTCCAGCACCAGCGATGACACGTCCCGCTATCAGCATCGGACTGTTCGTGGCAAAGCCACAAAGCAGATTGCCAAGTTCGAATAGAGCAACACAGGAAATGAAGGTCTTTTTCAGGTCGAAAAAGGTATACGCTTTGCCCCATAGCGACAAAAATGCAGCATTGGTCATGGCATAGGCCGAGCCATACCAACCAACCTGATTCAGTGAGCCGAACTCGTTCGTAATCTCAGGTATCAGTGTTGCAATGATCGTCGAATCGAGAGCGGACAAAAAGATGCCAAGCACAAGAGAGATTGTGATGGCGATCAACCGGAGACCTGCGGGCTAGTCTTCGGTCATGTCAACTGCTGTCTCATCGATGGTTTCTGGGGGACTTCCATTTGCCGTGGCTCTCATCTCGTGCTCCTCGTAGCTGCGAGCTTCAGTGGTTGTAGCAGACATTTTCGGCGTATTTGGCCTGCAGCATGAGTAAACATAGAAGAAAGCTTGGGAAATGCGATTAAAGGCGACCATATATTAGCGCTGCCATGAGTGCCTGAATCAGGTTGGTGCGCCCAATGATCAGATGTTTGGGTGCCTCAGGCATGTCTCAGCTCTCATTTCAGCGCCCTGGTCACTAAATCCTTCAAGTCCTCCTTTGGAAGCTGTAACAAGTCGTTGACAAATGCATCGCCCTTGTTAGTCCAGTCCGCATTGACCAAACCCTCAACCGTTACAAGGTGTTCAATTACCTCGGGATTGCCCTGGTCCTTATCCAGATGTTCCTTGTTCTCCTTGATGAACACGTCTGAACTCACCTTCTCAACTTCGTACTTCTTCCCAGTGATCTCCTCGACCGTGCTTATCAGATCGTTCTGCGTTGTCCGAATGCTTTGTATATATACCAAGCGGTTCTTCAGCCTTGAATCGTCCGCCTTCTGCAAGATCCTGGCCGTTGCAAGGCCAATCGTGGCAAGTGTTGTAGCAGAAAAATTGTGGTTGCCATCATCAAATACTCTCGCCTTGCATTTCTCGACATCCATGCTCAAGAGACCTGACTTCAAGCCGTAATCAAAGAAGTGCCCCGATATCAGGCTCGTCCACGAAGTGGTGCCCCCCTCGCTTCGGGTCTTCTTGCTCAGCTCAACTAGGTGATCTCGCACATCTTTCTTGTTCACGTACAGAGGCACCAAGTCAAGGCTCCTAGGGTCGGAAGAGTCGCAGCTACCGAAGTCAGCCGGTATGATATGTGTCACTCCTGCTTCAAAAGCAGCGTTAGCCAGCTTGATAGAGTTGTCCTTCTGCGTGCCAGAGAATGCAAGGATGAGAGCGTCCTGGCCAGTCAATGCTTTGACCAGCTGATCGTAAGGCAAGTCGTCGTCTGTCTTTAGCACATTGACTGAGGATGGATATGTTGACTTTGAACTTGCTCGTGTTAGTACCGAGACTTTGAGCGAACCTGTGTCGAGCAGTGCTTGAAGGATCGATGGACCTAGACGGCCGTTGGCTCCGACGAGAGCAACCGTTTGGATTGCCATGCTGGCGTACTTTGAAAACAAGTCTCGTGGCGTGGAGTATGTTTGAAGTCTCTAGCCTTACTTGCAGCGATGTTGAGCTTCAGGTCTCTGTCGTGTTGTCAGCCGAAGATTGTCACAATCTTGAAGGCCCAAGCCGTTCATGTGAGCTTTGATAAACATGCTGTGACCGATCTCGGAGAAAGATCCGAGTCATCATCAGGTATCGTGCCTGGTGCGAAGGTTTCGGCCTTAGGTACCTAGCTGAGCGGTCATGTCCGGTGCAATCTTTGCCCCAAACGCGATCTGTGTTTAGTGCCTGAGACGCGCTTGACGCGTACAACATGCAGTAAACAACAACAGCGGCAGCTTGATGGGCCAGAATACAGCTATCATTGTCGACCACATCCTTAGTTGGGAGTGCTCGTGAACACTTGGTAATGGTAGATGAGCCACAACTATAATGAGTCTTGTGAGAGTTGAGGGAGCTTGGAACAGAAAGCTTTAAACTAGGAATATCATCC
This sequence comes from Knufia obscura, assembly GCF_036327395.1. NCBI lineage: Eukaryota > Fungi > Ascomycota > Eurotiomycetes > Chaetothyriales > Trichomeriaceae > Knufia > Knufia obscura. The sequence continues at coordinate 280,954 of NW_027042705.1, forward strand.
ACGGGTGATCCTGCGATCGCATCAATCTACCCAACTGGCGTACGCTCGAGATTGAGCACATCCGCGAAGCATCCACGATTCGGTCTTTAGCTTCATGAGGACATCGTTGTCGTTTCAGTCTCGTCGTGGACGGCCCGCTAGCGTTGCGCGGATGTGGAGATTTGTGTACCCGTGTCACAGAGGATGTGTTTCAGGAAGGCCGCCACCCGTAGAACAAGAGCTCATGGCAATGCGTGGCCTTACAAAGCGTGGTTGTCTGCAGGTATCCTCTGATGATGTCGTGATGTCGTGCTAATGTTTGACACAGCCGAGATCTCAAAGCAGGCATGTCTCGTGTGAAACATGGATGTTGCTGGGCTGAGCTTGTTATGAAAGCTTCACACAGGTAAGTTTGGGAGAACTGGTATACTGCCAGCTTGCATCCTACTTGTCACTTGTTCTTGTACCTGTCTGGCACAAGGTATCATCTCTATCATCACATCGTGACCACTCCGACTATACAGCTTTCGATATGGCACACAGCTCGAGTCACAACAGGAGGGCATCAAGAAAGCGCCACAGCTGGCCCAGAACACGTGTCGACCAGCTTGAAACGATCTTCGAGTCACCCCCCGCGCATCAAAAGGCCTTCTTCGGAACGGAGACTCAATCTCAAGGACGGAAACCTCGCGCCAAAGATGCTGCTGCGCCCCAGGACAGCGAGCAATGCAGGCGCATCGATATGAACGACGTTTTGCCAGAGGCCATTCAGGCTCAAATGATCTGGTATAGCCATCATCTGGAAGAGTCGCATCATGATCGTGAGCGACTCTCTACCAAGGTCAAAGAGTTAGAAAGGGTTTGCAGGAGTCAATCGAAAACCAATGCAATGCTGCTGCAAGACATTCAGTCGTGGCAGCACAACTATGAGACAATCGAGTCCGAGTTGATCGAGGTTGCTAAAGTAGTCGAGGAAGCCAAGACGTATGTCCGGACTATTGAGACGGCCAATACAGGTCTGCGTTATGCGCTGGAGCAGGCTAGAGAGGAGCAAGAAGCAGCTCGACGACGGGAGTGGAGATACCTGGCTTGGAGGTGCTGGCAAAGTTGTGCGCACTTCCCAAGCAAATTGATACAGGGCTTCCGCAGATCGGACACCACGAAGCCAGGAAAGCTGGGACCAAGGACAGCAGCACGACCAGAGTCCATGTTTCCCATACTCGAACCATGCACGAGCATAGTCGACTTGCCTCGTTCAGGTGCCTGTTCGAGGATGAGCGGCTCTTTTTCAGAAGAACACCAGTGCTCGTCAGTGCCAGATCTTCCGGTCAAGCACAACGAAGGCACAGGCTGATGTACGAAGTGACGTGCTCGTGCTAAGCCTAACACTCATATTTCCAGGGACTCCACGGTCGATCTGATGTTGTGCGGCCACCCCACGATTGTCGCTGATTTCGTCTTGAGACTGTCCCAGTCAAGGATAAGCTTGCCTGGTTCGCCCTGGACATAATCCACAGCTAGAACCTGTTTCATGCCAGTCAGCTACTAGGCACTCGCAAAGCTGAGTTTCTACCTACCACAGCTTGGCATTTGTCGTCGCCCTGACGGAGACCCATAGCTCGAATGACAGTCACGGTAATGCCAGCACATACTGTCAGATGCAGGAACCTTTCGCAGCTGAGGAAAAACGAGTGTCGGTAATCCAGCTCCCGATCCAGACGACCTTCTTTTCGAGACAAGAAGTCCTCCGCATTGTCGACATTGTGAATTGCGAAATGGTATGGCCAGCGACAATCGAGCTCGACGCTTTCAAGTTCAGGAAAGTCAACAAACTGATGCAGGGTCTTTGTCACCTTCCAAGTGGCAGGGTTTCTACCTGGATTGGTCAATCTGATGGTCTTTACATTTTGTCTCATCCATTCGAATCTCGGGCCCGGTTCCATGGAGTTGGTGAAAGACACGTATGTCAAGCCTAGAGCAGACCATTTCTCCTCGATATGAAGACTGCCCGTGAAAGTTCGAGTCTCTGCATCTCTGGCCAGATCGTGCAGAGAGCGGCAAACGCGCAAGAGGCTGTTCGATGGAACACCCAAGATCTCTAGACGCCCAAAGCAGTCGCTTGCAAATTGTGAGTTTCGAACCTGGATCGTCCATGGCTCGTAGCAATGCTGTACAATTAATTGCAGGATTTCAGATGGGAGGTCAAGGAGATGCATGGCGTAGTCGTCGAAGGAAAGACGATACGTGGCAGCTGAAGTATGCTGGAAGTCCTCAAGCTGAAGAGCTGAGGTTGGCAATAAACTTCAACATGGTCGCCTGAGTATCGATGAGCCTAGGCACGCCTGCTGTGGGCTTAGGAGGCCCGCTCGTTGTTGGCGGTCAAGTCCGTGTCGGCCGAGACAGCGGCTTCCTTCGCACAATGTTCTCCTTATCTGCCGTACTCGGAAAGCGCTTCTTAGTCTGAGACTACGTGCCGACCAATTTTCGACCTACTCGCATACCGGGTTGGAATTTACATCCTCGGCAGGCAGCGCCAGGATTCGCCAAGCAACCTGGTACTAAGGCCACAGATCAGGTGCCGGTCCTCGTCCGAGTCGAGCTACGTGGCCGCTCCTGCCAAGCATGAATCCAGGCAGATAAAGCGAACGGTAAGCGGCCAACTTGCTCGACTAGGACGAGCCGAGCAATACTCAACCTGTTCAGGATCAGACTATTGTATCCTCTGTCAGGCAGGCAGCTGGCATTCTGATAGTTACGGACTGATCTAGGATCGACTACAAATAGACTATAGAACGCTGAAGAATCTGTTCAAGTTATAAGTTTCAACGATCGAATAATCGATCATAACATATTAACGTTCAATCTGATCGTCGAGACCCGCACTGTAACCTGGCAAACGAGTACAGCAGTACTTCTGTGGAAGCGTCCTGTGACATGCTCCGCCTAACTTTCAGCCTCTTCCACTGGCTGCTGTTGGCAGTCACTCGGGGCGCTAAATGTTCTGAAGCGGGACCCTTTGAGACAAGATGGGGACCGACACCACAACTACCATATGGCACGACGCCCTTGGACTCCTCACAACTTCCACAGCTACTCGCCCAGAAGACTAGCCTCGATCATGACACCCGATCGATGGAGACAATTCGGAACAAACTTTCTTTGTACGCTTTCGCCATTGATGGCAAGCAATTCGATGTCCTAGAACAGATATTCTCTTCAGATGCTGTTGCAAACTATTCGGCGCCGCTGGGCGTCCTTTCAGGAGTTGCCGAGATCATCGCAACGATGGAACAAACGCAGGCGAAGGTATCTGCCGGCCAACATTCTCTGAGCAGCCAATTTGTCGAGATCGTGGATGAGCATAATGCCTTCTCAGTGTCTTACTTTGTCTCCGCACAGTTTGGCAAAGGCGTGTATTTGAACGAGGGGTTGTATTCCACCGGACAATATCAGGATAGCTGGTTTCGGCAGGACCCCAAGAGACAGGAGTGGATGATCTCGCATCGAAATCTGGTGTACATGGTGAGTCTCGAGATGTAAGCAAACATCGCGAATTTGACGTGCTGACATGCTTAGCTACCTTTCGTCGGGAACCTTTCGATCTTCTCATAGTTGTGCCGACCACCATGTGATACGAGTCGGTATTCCAGGTAGTGCAGGTAAAGCAGTTGGGCATCGAGGTTCGCTCAATGTTCCCTCAGCCCATCTCGAAGAATAAAGGATCTTGCCGAATATCGTACACGTTCTTGCTAGCACCTTCCGGGTCTCTCACGTGCAGTATCCATTCATCTAAGTCGCACTCACCGAGGAATTCGATGAAGCGGTATCCTAGCCTCCAGTGAAGCAGCACTTTGAAGCCGCGTGGGGTCGAGGAGGACTTCTGTAACTCCCAGACTGCGCGTACCATACCATCGGGGAATCTCTGCTCCAGTGCGTCTTTGACCGCGTGTCTCCATTCACGATTTCGAATAGCATACTTCATTGCTCTGTCAAAATTGATCTGATCGTTGCCGAGATGATCCCAGCTGAGACAAAATTCGAACAACTTAAGGTTGGGGAAGATTTTACCAACATCTCGGATGAAAGCGTGGTCATTTCCTGCATAGAAGATATGCCGTACTAGGTGGCGGGTGCTCGCCAGGCTTTTGTCCGTGCTGCCTATGGGTCGATAGCTTGGAAACGAGGCATGGACTTGTGCGAGTGACCAGGTGATCTCATCTATGCTGTGTCGCTCGAAGCGGAATCTGATCAGGTTATAGAAAACGGTGATCGCTTCGCTGTATATGAGACGACATGTGTAAAAGACGTTTAGCAGTTGAGTTGGCGGCTGTAACGAGATGTGGCCCGGTGGCTCTCCATCGTTTTGCGGGTAATGGTAGGCATTTGCTGTGACTGTTTGTCCTTTGAAGAGGTGGCTGTAGATTTGGAAGCGAATTTCTGGGGGTAACTCCAAGAATCCCGACTTTAGGAGCGGCGGGCTGGTCTGATCGTCTAGTTCATGATCCATCGATGATGAGCTCTATCGTGGTGCAAGGCATGTCATTGTATACAGGAAGTGAGAAGGCTTAGAAGCATCGCGAAAGGCAGAGAGAAAGATATGATACTATGCTCTCCACTGTGGAGATCCTAGCGAATAAAATTCGCCATCGGATGCGCACCGTCTTCACGCCCGGGGGACTCAGCACAGGAACACATAGATTGCACGGGTATAGATGGTGCAAGAAGACACTGTCTATCCTGCCTCCTGGTCCATCTCATCTCTGCGCCGCTTCACCACTCTTTTGCCTTTTGTGTTCCGCAGCGTAGCACCCTTCTTACCACGATTCTCATGCAGATCCTTCATTTCCATTGTCGCAGACTTCTGCGCTTCACTGACGCTGTTGGCAAAGACCATGGCTTCCTCTTTCTCCCCGTCGTAGTCATGATTTTCGATCTTCTTGCCCAAAGCATGCTCAATACGAAGCCACAACTCAGCATCATATTGCGTGACCATTGAGATGGCGACACCACTCTTACCAGCACGAGCTGTTCTGCCCACTCGATGCACATACGTCTTACTGCTGTCTGGAAGGTCATAATTGATTACCAGATCCACGGAAGGGATGTCGAGACCTCTTGCAGCCACGTCTGTTGCTATTAGCAGATTCTTCGACTTGGCGCGGAATTTGTTCAATGCTTCCAGTCGGGAGTTCTGCGATAGCTGACCGTGTATAGGCACAGAGGAAAAGCCCAGTGCTTTGAGCATGATCGATATACGCTGCGCTTCGTTGACAGTCCTTGTGAAGATGATGCCGGTTTGTCCTGCAAACTTGTTGAGAACGTAGACCAGCCAGATGTCTTTGTGCTTGTGTGGTATTAAGTAGAAGGACTGTTGAAGTTTCTCGACTGTCTGGTATTTGTCCCTCGACACAGACACTCGAACCGGATTGGAGAGAGAAGCTCTTTGCAGAGATTCGACCTTGCTTGACATAGTCGCAGAAAACAAGTATGTCCTCCGTCCTTCTTTTGGGATGTTTCGCAGGATCTTTTCCAGGATTGGACCAAAGTCCAAGTCGAGCAATCGATCTGCCTCGTCCATAACCAAAAATTTCAGCTGCCGCAGGGAGAAGCCCTTCGTGTTTTCCAGGTGATCCAACAGCCGACCTGGTGTAGCCACGACAATATGTGGTTTCTTGCCCAATGCAATAGACTGCGGCATCATGTCCATCCCACCCACCAAAACTGCTTTTCGCACGCCGATGAACGCTCCGAGCGCTGATATCTGATCACCAATCTGGTAGGCTAATTCTCGAGTTGGCGCAAGAATGAGGGAATGTAATGTCTGCTGCTTCTCCATCAAAGCCTGCAAGATTGGCAAGACGAAGGCTGCAGTCTTGCCGCTACCCGTCTCAGCCAGCCCAATGATGTCTCTACTCTGAAGCGCGATTGGTATTGATTGAGCCTGAATAGGTGTTGCTTTGGTGTATCCCAGCTGCTCACATGCCTCACAAAGTTGATCAATAAGGCCAAGGTCTCGAAAACTCTTCGTCCCATTCTTGTCAGCTTCTACTTGTGGCGTAGATTCGGATTGAGCGCCATCTAGGCGTTCTGGCGACGATGCCTCTGACACTGGGGGCGACTGACGTGAAACGGCGTCGTCGGAGCTTGCAGAGCTATCATGGCTCAATTTGCGCTTCTTGTACGGCGGCATGATCAGATGGTGTCAAACTCAATTTATGGACACGCAAGTCTGAGAATGTCTGCGCAGGGCATCTTGAAGTGCTTTCCCTGACGGAAAAAAAGACATGGCTCGAGTCATTCTTATCTGCGATAAGCTAAGCTTGACTCGCCTATGACGCTATTCCCTTTTCGAAGAAGCATGTCCGAAAGGCCACTCTTGACCAGCAGCATCAGGTGCCCAGCAACTTCTTTCTGCCTTTGCTCGAGCTACCATCAGGTTTAGCTTCTTCGATCCGCTTTGCAGTCACGACCACGACGTCTTAGCAAGGAAGATTGTAGAAAGAATGTTTCGACGCCTTCTGAAGAAGGGTTGAAACAGTGTCAGATGCCGCTATTGCGCCCTTACATCAGACCGATTGAGGAAGATTACAAAGAGTCGACTAATCTATGCACGTTCATCAAGAAAAGTGTGGCTTCGGAGAAATTCGTCACAAACTTAACAAAACAGGTCAAATTGCCCTTCTAATCTGGCACATGACTCTGAGCACGACTGAGTTGTACCATAATGTGCTCGAAGGGGCGATGGTTCCTCAAATTCGATGCCCAAAGCTGATTTGGGAGGGTGCGTCAAGGCTTTATGCTAATTACCAGACTAAGACCTATCTGCACGAGGAGGCTCAAAACATGGCAGGCTATGATTGTAGGAATGTGTGGTCTCTAGGGCGTTTTCTCAGTGCACGCCCTGAAGTAGAAGGGAATTGGTGGAATGTAGCCGCAGGGAGGCACTGACCATATGAGCTGCAAGCTTGCCTCCGAATCAGATGCATCTCACGCGTTGATCAACCATATCGTTACCTGCGCCATCGAAATCTGCCCGCTCACACAGCAACGATAGCGTCTATGACTAGCTGTTCAGCTAACGAAGCCTGATCTAACACCATGCCGTGCCGGAATATAGACGCGCTGCGGACATGGACGAATTGCGACGGAATTTTGAGAGTGTAAAGCAGGATGAGGCTCAAAGGAACGAGTTCTTTGAGGTAAGGCTCCCTTCAAGGCTCGTACCTCTTCTAACACTACCAGTTTCTGCTGCAGAAGGTTGCTAGCTTGGAGCTTGAGAACGGTACTCTCAGGCGTGACCTGAAGAAAACCACCATATTTTGCGATGACTATATGGCTGACGTGAATCGAGGAGCAGCTGTGATAGCGAATTTGCAGTCCGAGATTATGGATTTGCTCGGGAGGGTGTCCGACTATCCCCAGAGACCGCAACACGAACATGATCCTGGTTATGACAGCACTCCATTCGTTGTGGTTCTGATTGAGGGTGAAGAGAATATGTTGATGGAAGAGCATATCAAGGAAGGAGTGGAGGGCGGCAAGAAGGCGGCGACTAAGTTTTACGATCACTTGATGGAATACTTGACGCAGAGAAAAGTCTTCGAGAATGACTGGAGACTCATCATCAAGTTCTACGCCAGTATGAGTAACTTCGGGACATCCTACATCAAGTCAGGCGTTGTCGATGACATTGGCACATGGCGGCGCTTCATCGATGGTTTCAACGATGCATTTGAGTTCTGCTATTTTGTTGACGCGGGAGACAATCAAGCCACTGCTGAGAGCAAGATGCAAAGCCAGCTTGAACTGTTCTTCGGTCATACAGATTGCCAGCATACAGTCCTAATAGGCTCGTCCGATGGCAGCTACACAGGGTTTCTGCGCCAGTATTCTAAAGCCGACGATATTTGTGGGTGGCTCACCTTAATCGAAGCAATTCCGTCTGTAGGAGAGTTTCAAGAGCTGGCTGGCAAATTCCTGCCTAAGGAGAAGGAAAGTCTTTTTCGCAACGAGATCGTGGACCATTTCACGCCGCCAGCCAGTCCGACAAGACCTTTCGATGCAAGCCTGGAAGGCATACCAGCATCACTGCTTCCTGGTCCGAAGCCAAAGCCTCTCCCACTGAGGTCGCCGCCACATCGACGTCCTGCTTCACCGCCTACCAGTCCGGTCGGTAGCCCAACGAGGAAACCGCAACATCATCGTGTTCGATCGCCTCCTCAGAGTCCGGTCAAGTGTATAACAAGAAAACCACCACAGATTCAGTGTCCCGTATCACCTCACCGGAGTCCTGTGAAAAGCGCGACGAGAAGACCTCTGGCTCACCCACCACCGCCTTGGAACCAGATACAACTTGTGCGGCGCAAACCTCTGGCCACAGTTCAGCCCAGAACACAGCAAGCAAAGCTGCCTCGACCAAAGCATGCAACCTTCTTCAACGCCAAAGGTCAGAGGATTGATCCTAGATCTTACGCAAATGTGTATACCGAAAGATACTTGCAATGCTGAAACAGCGCCAAACGGACGCCATGTTTGTGTGCAGATACGCCCTCAGTGGCACCGAAGAGCATGGTCTCTATATCCGAGCCGCTGACACTCATTCCTCTCATGAGCCTGAAATCCGCCAACGAAAGAACGATCGTCGCAGTGAAAACATGACTAGTCGATATTGGTCACGCATGGCTAAATCACTTCTATGATCTAGGTTATCGCTTCGACTTTCACTCCCCCGACCTGATGTTGCTGGGGTAATTTGTGTCATTCTATTGATGCTTCGACTTGCCACAACACCACGAGATTGTCAGTACTCGTCTAACTACTCAATGATGAGGAGCATGAGGTATCTTGGGCGTGTTCCGCTCACACATCGACGATGTCTCGTTGCAACCACTGTCCTGATATGCATGGTGCTGCTGGCTCACCTTTGGTTCGGACGCCATAGCTTGCGTGCGACATCGGCAATAGACTACCATGAACGACATCAGTATTTCAGAGACACACTTGTCTATACGCCAAAACACCTATCCCATGAGTTCGGAGCAGTTTCGCATCACGATAGCAGATTCCTATCGCCGAACCAGACACATCTTACATCCCCAGATGCAATCAGAGCCTCATTGACCGACCTATTATCGAGCTACTTTACTACGATGGATAGACTTGGCATTAAAGAGACATGGATCGCACATGGCACCCTCCTGGGCCACTACTGGGGCGGGCACATCCTGCCTTGGGACACCGGCATCGACGTTCAGATGTCCGCATCAAATATGGCAAGGCTTGTCAGCAGCCGATACAACCACACGGTGCATCCTATGAGGTTGCTTCCACGTCGTACGATATTCAACCAGACTGTCCGTGCGAGATCAAGGCCCTCGTATCTGCTCGACATAAACCCTTACTGGACTACACCGAAGACATCGGTCAACGCGTCAATTACATGGGACGTGGCCAATAAGATCGATGCGAGGTGGATCGGTATGTCCAACGGCAAATTCATTGATATCACAATTGTTCATGAGGGGCGGTCTGGAAAGGTGTTGCTTTGCAAGGATGGACATGTCTACTTACCATCAACTATCTATCCTTTACACGAATCAACCTTGGATGGCATCCAGGTACGCATACCTGCGAATCCGGAGAAGGTACTCAGCGACGAGTACGGCATGCCTGCGCTGACGAACAAGAACCGCCACTGGTAAGCTCAAATCATGCCTGAATGTTCTTGTGCAAACACTGACGTAGATGACAGGCACCACTTTGATGACGACGAGCAAAGATGGGTTCTAGACTCAGAATGGCACGAGAAGATGTTGCAAGGATAAAGGATGTTTCTGTCTTCGAAAGGTCAGGACTAGCGCTATTCAGCCTCATCACATTCAGCTTCAGTCAAATCTCAAATTCAGAACTCAACCCAAACCTGCCAAACCATCCACCGAAACCCCTCCTCCGTACTCCCAATATGCTTCGCTTGCTCCGCATCCCCAATCTTCCGTTCCTTCAGTACAGCGCTAACCTCCACCTTCTTCACCACATCTCTAAACTCCTCCTTTGCACAAACATACTCCCACAACTCCCTCCAACTCTCCTCATCATGCCTAAACCTCTTCACGCCGTCTTGCCTGACTGATTCCCTAGCCTTCACATTCCCCACCTGTGCACCCAGCACCAGCGCCCGGCTCCCAGGCGTCTTACGTAGAAGCTTGAAACACCGCTCCGCAACGGCAAACTGTTGCTCACCCGAGAACAAATGGAAGACTGCCGTGGCGTGGAGAATGTCCACCTTCCCATCTAGAACCGCGAGGTTATTGTCCTCGGACTCATCGAAGACATCAGCTGGACAGATGAAGTGGTCTCGTGGAAATCTGTCTTCGTCTTTGAACAGGTCGTAGCCAGCGGAAATGAAGTCCAGGACTATATCGCTGCCGTAGATGTGCTGTGGATCTGCGCCATCAAAGATGAGTTTGCGGATGTCTTGGCCGAGACAGGTGCCGAGGTCAAGGAAGAGTGGTGTTGGACTGTCCTTGTCGGAGGAGGGCCTCTGTAGTTGTGGGAGGACGTAGTCGTGGTATAGCGGGTGAGATGAGAGGTCAAGCTCGATGAAGCGGAAACGGCCGAGGCAGGGGTAGGGGTGGGCTTCGTAGGCGCGGTTGCGGACTTTGAGGATGTGCGAGAGTTGTTGGTCCCGAGGTATGTGGGAGTAGGTCTCGAGGACTGTGGCGATGGGGTCGGGGATGTGTTTGGGTTCTGCTTGGTAGAAGTCTGGGTAGTGGCTGTAGGGGTTTGACATTTTGGGTCAAGGCAGGTCAGTCAGGTAGATGTTTATTGCTAAGGTTTTGCTAGGGTGATGCCAAGGTCAGAAGTGCTAGATATGATAGCTTGGGACACCAGGAACTAGTTATCATACAATCCAGCGTTTTTAAAGTCGCTTCCTGGACTTTGGCCGAATTGATGGAAGATAAGACAGTCGCTCACGATGAGGTCATTGCTATATCTAGTTTGCCGCCTTTCCCGTACAATGATAGGCAACTATAATCACATAGAATGGGAGAAAGCGAAGAGGAAATGTGAAAACTGCTACCTGTCAAGAGAACGTCCTTGTTCTCCGGGCTGGAGATGCTTACTCAGCGGCAAGGCATGGCTGCACCTGAACGATTGGACTCTGTGCCCAATCTGACCCGAAAGCGTGTCACACGTCCTCCTTCTTCCTTTTGGCTGCCATTTCATCTTGCGCTTTCTTCATCATCCCATCTTCAATCTCTTCCTGCGTCTGCCCAAAGATGAGAGAGCCGTTGAAGACTCCACGCAACGTAAAACCTAAGTTAATGAGATATGCGGCTGCGATAAATACTGTCAGTGCGCAGACTAAGGCACGAAACGTTGGTGAATCCATAGAAGAGGCCAGCTCGAGCCAAGCAGTTGTCAACGTGACGGTCGGGAAAACGACACTCCACCAAGTTAGAGAGTAGCTTGGATGTTTCTTGATGAAGACGTCGACCACTCCTATTATGGCATAGCAGAGCCATAAGTAATCGAACCCCAGCAATAGCAAGGCAAGTAGGAGGCCAGCGCCGTTCATGGCGTCTGCTGTTTCTTGCCGCCAGAATGTGCCATATTGTGCTGGACGTACCGAGGACGGCTTGTATTGAGCAAACCGCATATACTCCGATGCTGATTCGCCAAGCAGTTGCAGTGCAGTCGACAGTTGTCCGCATGGACCGATCTTGAAGGGCCAGTCAGTAAGGTGTGTTTGAGGAAGGACGAAGTGCTACATACCAGAATGAAGAGGCCCGCTCTTTTTGCTGCAACTGGCCACCCAGAAGACAACAGCCTATGGAAGTAAACCGTATACAGCAATACAGCCATGAAAAAAGCGACACCCACAGCAAAATAACCAACGATCAGCTGCGGTACCGCAAGTCTTGCAGACATTTCATAGCCATATATGGTTATGAGGCCGGCCTCTGCTCCCGCGGTCGCCAAACCGACAGGCGCCATAAATAAAATTGGTGTCATGACCCTGTCAACCTGGTTTCCAGTGTAGAAGAGCACCGCCAAGACGACGACCGCGGTCAGGAACACCCAGGCGACACCAATCCACCAAAGGACGTAGCCAACCAGCGTAAAGGCATGTCCACCCCAGGGCCCTTCGCTGACTTGCGTGATCGTGAGGGACCCGATGGTCATGAGCGCAATTGGTGCAATCGCATAGGCACCCAGCTCGTCTGGATCGCTCATGGCACGTCGGACCGCAGCATGCGGATATATAATCCAGCGCGCTAACACAATGCCCAGGAATAAGAAAAAGAGCACAAGTTCGAAAACGTACAGAATGGTGGCTATCACCACCTGCCAGTGTCCACGGTATGGAAACGGCCCATTCAGTATCAAAGCAAGACCTCCGGATGAGATGCAGACTGCAAACTGTCGCAAAGTCAGCAGAGCCCATGAGATCGTACCAAGCAGAGGGCACGCTTGTGAAGGGCGTCGGCTCTCATCAACGCACCCACATTGGACCAAACCCTTCTAATGCTGCACCCCATTTCGTGGTCGCATGTCTGTAGTGCCTGATAGACCTTTTCCGCATCGTTTGACCTCGATGTACTTTATGCTGTCTTGTGTCCGTATCATCGTAAAGGCGATCATCTATGATATGGTATGGCACCACGAAGTCGCGCCCGTCCTCGGACCATCCATGGGAGGGCACATGGTCCATAGGCGCTTGCACGGACTATGGTGGTCGGTTGATACCTGGGTCACCTCACACGTCGGAATCGATAAGGATTTGGTCAACAAGATTTTCAACGTCCCAGAATTGTAAATGATTTTCGGCGCGAGGGATGCGGATGTACTGGTGTGAAGAGTATTGCCATTGCTGCAAGCTCATGTCCCATCACAAGGTTTCTTGACGTCAGCCCTATCTGTTACTTGTAGAAGCTACCTAGATTTCATTCATTAAGCTAGATGCCTGGTAGTGTTGTGAAAGCTGCCGGATATCCCGAAGTGATGATGCAGGAACGCGTACGTCCTGGACCACATACGGAGTTCACGACTGCTATCACTCTCATCAGCCACTTACACCAATACACTGCCTCCAGTGCCTGTAACGCATTCGGTCAGCATGAGACAGCTTCGAGTCGCCCGATGCGCTTGTACGACTGGGTGACGCTTCGTGCGAGGAGCAAGAAGGCATGAATCATAGCTGATCATGTGATTCCGCGTTGGAGTGCATCATACTAGGACGCGTATGCTCGCGTACCACCGCTTTCTTTCTTTGTAGCGCAGCAACGGCATTGACACGACGACGACGTCGACGTCGCAAATACTGCAGCTCTATCGCTGGTCGCGGCAATCATGCAACTGGACTGGCACCCAGCACCCAGATCTGCTGGTACGGAATGGCTGAGGATTGCGCCAATCCCCTCTTTGCAGGGTGGCTGAAAGAATGGATGGACGAAGCCCGAGAACGCAATAGCAAAGGTCATCTTGTCTATAAGAAAGCCTACCAGTCTATGAAAGCGTGCCCAACGAAGTTTCAGCATGCGTCTGAGGCTGATCAGCTTAACGGGATTGGGCCGAAGCTCTGCACTCGACTCAATGTAAGCGTCTGTCCCCCACCACAAGCATGGACAAACCATGGCTGACTAAAGTAGGAGAAGCATGTCACGTACTGTAACGAGAACGGACTGCCGGCGCTTAAGAAACCAAGCAGGAAGAAACGAGTTCAGGTCGATGGTCTAGATGAAGAGCAAAGCGGGAATGAAGATGCAGCAGAAGAGCCAGCCACGAAGAAACGAAAAGCGAAACCATATGTACCAAAGTTGAACAGTGGTGCATATGCGCTGGTCAAAGCCCTCGGAGAACTGGACCGGGAAGGGACCAAGGCATTGTCCAAGAAGGATCTCATCGACAAGGCTCAGCCATACTGCGACAGCAACTTTACAACTCCAAGCGAACCGGGCAGTTTCTACACTGCCTGGAAGTCGATCGATACTTTGCTGTCGAAAGAACTTGTGTGCACAAGAGGACATCCTACCAAACGCTACCAGCTCACAGATGAGGGCTGGATCTGCGCAGTGAGCATCCAGAACCAGGAGAACGGAACGTCCACCGCGGTCTCAACGAAGTCGAAAAAGAGCAAAAGCACATCCACGGCTACCACGAAGTCGAAAGATACTGCCAAGGAAAAGCCAGTCAACACAGCCATTGACGTGGTAGATATCGAATCAGAAGCGGAACAAGAGGAACAACGCACACCTCTGCCCAAGCGGATTGCAATTCAGGACAGTGGCCCATCAGCCAGGCGTGCATCTGCTGTACTACCACTTAGCACCGAGCCAATTGTGCTGAAACCCGGCACTTTCGAAGTCAAGCTAGTACTCGACACCCGAGAAGTCCGAACAAAGACAGACCGCGACTACATCGCCAACGAGCTCAAGAAATACGACGTAGTCGCCGACACACACGCACTACCACTAGGCGACATCCTATGGATCGCCAAACTCAAACCAGGCCACGCCGCAGCCTTCCAGCACAGAAACGCCGGTGATGACGATGAAGGCAGCGACGAGATCGTACTCGAGCACATCATCGAGCGGAAGCGTCTCGATGACCTAATCTCAAGTATCAAAGACGGCAGATTCCACGAGCAGAAGTTCCGGCTTAAGAAGTCTGGAATGAGGAATATCATCTATGTGGTTGAGACGATCACAATATCCTCGGAACGACAGGATATCTATGGACAATCGATCGAGAGTGCACTGGCATCCATGCAGATCGTCGACGATATCTTCCTCAAGCAGACGGCCAAGATCGATGAGACGATCAAGTACCTCGCTCGAATGACACAATCGCTAAAAGCAATGTATGAGCAGAAGGAACTACACGTCCTACCATCACGAACACTGGACGTCGCAACACACCACAAAACGCTCGAGCAGCTCAGAGCAAAGACTCCATCGAACGCCTACTGCATCACGTTTTCAGCCTTCTGCTCGCTCTGCGACAAATCTGATAGCTTGACGTTGCGCGATCTCTACCTCAAAATGCTGATGTGCATGCGAGGAGTAACTGGCGACAAGGCAATCGAGATCCAGAAGATTTGGCCAACCCCGAATGCGCTGATACAGGCATATAGTGAGTTGGGTAGTGATGCTAAAGCCAAGGAAACGTTGGTCAGTAATCGTCTAGGCAAGGAGATCGTTCGAAAACAGGTTGGCAAAGCACTTAGTGCGAAGATCGCGGAGGTGTGGGCAGGTTGAAACCTACGAGTCTAGGAAGATGTACTCGTGCATTTGTAGAGCTTTAGGCTACAAGGAGCGAGCCTTACTAATAATTTGAAGTAAACCTATTGATGTCTTCTTGAACACTCTGTGCTGAGACATCTATACCTATACAGTCCTGTCTGCCTCCAATCGCAGATCTATAGCTCCGAGTCAATACCACCAACGCCTCGCTTCCTCCATCCCAACCCATGAAATAATCATACACTCATAAGTACTCATCATTAATCATATCAAACCCCCTATCCATACCCATATGCTGCCCCTGCTCCTGCATCTCCTCCATCTGAACCTGCGGACTAACCACCGCCCCCGCCCCCACCGGTCCATCCGTAAACCCATCCGTAACACCAAACCACATACCCACCATTCTAACTACCCCCATGAAGAAAACCTGAAGTGGCCGGATGAGCGACTCAAGGTGACTCCACCGCCACAACATAGTCGGCAGCACGAATGGGTACTCTGGCTCGCGCTGGGCGGGCCATGTGTAGCGCTCTGCGTATGTGGGATGTGAATAGATTTCTGCGAGGGTGCATTCGAGGAGGTACCATGCCCAGAAGGCTAGGACGATCCAGCCGAGGGGTGTCGGGCGGGAGAGGTACTGGGTGTTCTTTCGGCGGCGGTAGAGGATTGGGATTGGGATTGAGAGGGTGAAGATGCCGAAGGGGAAGGAGGTGGAGGTGGATTTGGACGTTCCTGCTGTGGTAAGGACGGCCTGTGTGGATTCGGACTCCTGTGGTTGCGACATCTGGTGTTCTAGCTTCGTGATACCTTTCCGTGCATCGTGGATATGTGTCTGTAGGCGACCAAGTTTTGTGCCTAGCCTGTCGAGGACCTCTGTGTCGGATTGGCCTAGGCCTTCTCCTACGCTCAGTTGGGATAACATTGTTGTGTCGTCCATGTCGAGGACGTTTTGGAGGGATTGGAGAGTTGCGTTACCCAGTACGAGAGAATTGTCTGCATTTGGATGTTGCTCTTCTTCTTGGTTATCTTTTTCTTTGGCTTCGCTGAGGACTTTCCTTGCGAGGCTTTCGATTGCTTGTGATGAGTTTGGGGCTGCGCTGCTTGATGGTTGCTCGTCTGCGAGAAGGGTTCTGTCACTGGCACTATCCTTAGCAATGCCGTTCATGAGCTCTTCTGGGATTTCTTGTGTCACTTCTTGCACGGGTTCTAGTTTGACTGGCTGTGCGTTTGGAGCTGGCGTATCAATCCAGCCACCAGCACTAACATGGGGCGTTTGCGCGTATCGTGAATTCTGGATGTTTTTTTTCATCGTTTTGACCGTGTCTGGAAGAATGGTGTCGGTCCATGCGCCGGTGACTTTCGGCGTCGCTTGTACCATACTCGGGCCTGGCCGCCTGTTTTCTTCCGAGCTTCTTCTTGAATCATTACTACTTGGCCTTTCCTGAACATCTTGAGATTTGACATCCGTTTTGTTCTCCCCGTGAATCACAGTACCGTTGATGGTTCTGTCTGACGGGGTCGAAGATCTGGGCGTGCTGCTTGAACCACGTGCGAGTCGCTGCAGAATATCGTGAGACCGTGCACTGTCAGGCGTCAAACTTGCAGTAGGAGGTTTGGAGGTTATTGGCCCACTACCATTGGAGGACGTTCGATAGATGACGGAGGCTGTATCCGAATCGCGTGCTATGCTCGCTTTTCTTTCCGGCGTATATCGGTCACCTGCCTCAGAGAGTGGCGATCCAGACCGTTGTCGAAGCTTCTCTTGAGACTCACGTGCTCTAAGCTGGCTGAGCCTATTAGTTGTCACAGCTTGTTGAGCAAGACCACGAATCTCTCTGTCTCTAGCCTGTGCCACGTTTCTACCGCGCACAGGAGGACTTTCTGAAACTTGAAAAGACTGACCGGTGAAGTCTAGATCGAGTCTTCTGCTTTTTTCTGGCGAGATCTGCAGCTCGTGAGAATCAGATTGCCGCCTCTGTTTCCGTGGTTGTGGATCATGCTCAATGCTTTCAAGTGGCCTATCAGCAGCCTCCTGCGCCCAGATGTCGGATGAGGTCTGAGTAGTGAGTGGGCTGTCCAATGTTGCGTCTGCGTCCGAGCGGTGATCTAGAGCTTCAACCGCTGGTCGAGCGTGGGTTGATGAATGAATTTGTTCTGACCTTTCTTGCCGTATTCGGTCAGCTCCAGTAGTGGGCCGCGACGTAGATGTGAAAGGTGATTCACTCCTTGCTTTTCGTATGCTACCAGTAATACCATCTGATTGCTTTCCGTCTTGCCCAAGATCCGCATTACGCTCAGGAAAACCATGGTTCCTTGGGAAATATGGTTCCCTATGAACTCGTGGATTGTGTGGCATCGCCTCTCGCCGTAGATCATCGTTGTGCCAGTTGTCATTATGAATAGGACGAGGTTGATCATTGCTGGCTCGATCGAGTTGTTCGGTAACGTCTGAGAAAGTCCTCTGGTGCTGTGGTCTGAGCAGATGATCACTGGCTAGCTTGATCTTGCCCGCCTTGCTGAATGCAATGACCCTTTCTGGGCGTTGACGAGGAGATGACGATATAGATTCAGCTACATCGTCAGCATCCAATATGACTTTTCCAGCTTTCCCGAAGGCAATGAGCTTCCTAGACTGCCATGCCCTATAGAGAGCGTCCCTGTCTGCAGCACTTTGTAGCATATGTGGAGTGAGTGTGTTTCGCAAGCCAGGATCTGAAAGCTGATCGACAAAGCTCATACCCGTTGGATCCGAGAAGACGGAAGCTATGGTCGGATTCTCATCGTGGGACAGACGATGCTGCGGTATCTGGTTGGTAGGCGTAGAGGCACGAGAATTAGACATTCGTCGTAAAGGACCGGACGAAGGGCGTTCTGATATTAACGGGCCATCGACGACAGGGACATGCTCTCCCCTAGCAGAACCACTGTCAGAATCTGATATCTCACCCTCAGTAGCAGCCAGATCCTCCTCTTGATCAATGCGACTATATGTGTCGGTCAATGCTTGGGGAGGACTCGACAGGATCTGATTGGGGCTTTCAGCAACAGAGCCTTCTCGCGATCTCGGTGGAGTGGAAAGACCAGTGCTACGGATCGGACTCGTGCCGCGGGCCAAGGGCTTCTGGTAAGATTTCTTGAAGTCCTCAAGTCGTGTCGCAGGCAGCTCAGATTGGGTCTGTCGGTGTCGCGGAGGGCGGTGCAATGCTTGGATAGACGTCTGAGGCCGGATGGTCCTTCTAGGCTTGGATATGGCAGCGGTGGAAGGCTGGGGTGAAGGTATTAGTGAGGTTTGAGACGCGTTGTTGCCTAGAAAGCTGTCGGTCCAGAACTCGGGCTGTTTGTCTGGCGATTTGACAAGAGACGGTCTGAAGGGGCGGCCGTGGCTAGGGGCAGGTGAGGGTGAAGGCGACGGTGAAGGGCCATGAGGGATGTTCTCTTTGTTTCTCGTTGATTTGGAGTGGTTATGGTTATTGCTATGGTTATGGCCGTGCTTGGGATCGCGTGCGCGCGTAGCCATGGCTTTGGTGTTTCAGCATGAGTTGGCTTGGGTGGCCAGATCTGCGCATCTTCGTCGCATCGATCTATCGACAAGATCTGTGCTTGCTATATTCGTCGATCCGTTAGGGTCATACAATATGCGACAAGTGATATATGCAGGGCTTGTTGATATGCGTGCAGAAGAGGAAAAGTAGAGTGGCTCTCACCCGGCCTTGTGGCCTCGGGCGATCGACTCCGACTTGCACGTGCAGTGGCTGCAGCTTTAGCTTGCACTTGCTGACTTCCAGGTCCTCCGTACTCTAAACCCAATATTTTCTGCGACGGTCTTGCCGGTCATGCCAGTGGTGATGTATTTGACTGCAGGTCGCGCCTCCTCATAGACAGGATAATGATCATAATTTAATTGCAGTCACCACCAGAAGAACCCGGAGGCGATATCAGCGCCCCTGCCATTCATTATACTCGCCATATCCTGAGTCTCAGATCACACCCAACTTGAACTTCTTTCGCAGCTGCTTGTCCAGAAAGTTCAGCCAGATGTACTCCTGGGAGGCGCTTTCATGATATGCGAAGGGTCTCTCCATGTTATACGAGACAGATCCAGTGTTTGTCTGATACAAAAAGGCTCTGGTCCATACCACGCCACACTCTTCCTATATTCTTCCGCCGACCGCAGTCGACTTTGCCTCGAGCATCAGAAAGACCTCCTGTTCGCACCTTCTTCTCCACCCGAGAATTCTCGATTAGCTCTCGCAGGAACAATGGCAAGCTTACGGCAGATGCTCCGGCACCTCCCACTGGGGCAGGTACAGGGGAGCAGGACAATCGATCAGCGGTGACCAGTCCAGAGCCCTGGGCGGCACAATTCGATGCACTCCTCCCTCCCAGCCTTAGGGTTTCCAAGTCCACCCTTCACAATTCTGACCCTTTGCCAAGCTTCGACCTAGTAAAACTGGCAAACATAATCGCTCGCGCACAAAGGAAGGCCAAAATCGACATTCTGGCTTGGATGGTCGAAAATGGACGCAGGAAAGCGGCTGTCTGGCTTATGCAAGCTGCCCTCAAGAATTTGGCTGCCGGTCAAGAGACAGTCCTTGAAAAACACCCGTCTAACATCCACTGGCCTGACGATATTTTCGAGGAAGTTAAAGGAGAACATTGGCTCTCGACTGGCTCTGAAGATTTGACATATCTTCCTAGTCATGCTTTTGACTACGAGGCGGCCTTCGATCACGATCAATCGCACAGCACCATCACTGATAGTCGTGATACCGTGCTCAGCGGCATATGGACCACATTGGGTCGCCTAGTCTTGAGCGCTTCGAATTCACCCTCGGATCAATCTAAAGAAATCATGTCTGCCGTGCTGCTCATTCTCGGCCAGTTCCATAATCATGGTATGATTCCAGACGACATTTACAACTGCAAGACATCACCATATTCTGTCTACGTCCAACGTCCTCCCATTTTGCATCTAGTGTCCTCACGCATCCTTACTGCCCTCTCTGATGCTGCTTGGCGGGAACAGCAGGACGTTGCCATTGCTCAAGCCACTGAGGCAGGCCTATCTCTGAAGGAGATCAGTGAATCTGTGCCGGGCGGTCGATTCCGTCTGCAAGTACGGCCTCTGGGTCCTGAAGTTTGGCTCGAATTTATTCTATGGTGTTGTGTCGAAAGCGGCCAAATTCAGTCTGCTTTCCGTATCATCGGCGATCTTGCCTCCCAGCTCGACAATCCCTGGTTCGCTGTCAGGTGGTGCTCGGATCAGCACACGCACAGCCTCAGCGTCAAAATCGATTGGGAGAGGATGAAACGCCGCCACGGAGGTACTGTTGGTCTGATCGAAGGTTATAGCCGAGAAAAACCATTTGTCGATGTTCCTGACCGGACCATCAGCGTTGAGGTCGTCCTTGCCCTCGTAGAGGCCCGTATCAACAATGTCAATCGAGAAGTCAGACATATCCGCACCGATAGGGCTTATCAGTCTGCCATCAAAACAACCTTGTCGTTCCTCGAACCTCATGATCTTCCACCAGACTATTTCGATTACATGGAGGCAAGATTGATCCAAGCTGGCCACTTTGATATGGTCAATCGTCCAGCAGCCCTGCAGTCATGGTCTTCAAAGATGGATGAGACGAGGGGCCTTGAGAGAGCTGGAATAGACCCTTCCAGAAGTTCCGACCTTCAATACGAATCGATTTTAGCCAACACACTCCTCCATTCGGGAGTTCAGCATCAGGCTCTAGATGGTCTTATACAGATGGGCGACGTGCACCGCTCTCTTGCTCAGTTCAATATCATCCAAGAGAACGTCGACCAGCATAAGTTTATGTCTATCGCCAACTTTCTGCATATGCAGCCTGTCCCCGAAAATGGTTTTTTCTCCAGCCGTCTATTTCAGCAACGCTTGGAGTACGCCGACTCCCATGGCCAGTTGCCCTACTACAAGCTGGCAGGCTTTCTTAGTCTGGTCTCTGATACGAAGTTGACAGGACTTGGCCAGTGGCTGCTCTACTCGGACGACCTGGACGGAGCTCTCATTCCAAGTTCAGCCTACGGACTGTCTTGCATGGCCACCACTTTGTGCAAATTTGCTTCTGTTAGTGGGGACGAATCTTTACTGGGGAAAGTCGTGTCACGGGTTAGTCTATCTCGCCGAAAACCGACCATCAGGTTCTTACGCCGGCTGTTCGATGCAGATGTCCAGAACTTTGATTTCCCAAATGCAAGGAACCAATTGCTACGTCTGCGAGGGGCACAAGCTGGCGGTGTCGGTCTCACAAATATTGCTCATCTGGCAGGCATAATCATGCGACTCGAAGATGGCGACCTAAGAACTGTTATGAATCACAGCCTGAAAGTTAACCAAGCGAACGCACTAATGGGTGAGATCTTGCGAGGAGACCACAACAGCATGCGCGGCGACTTCACGCAAGCGCAGCGTACTTTGTTTAAGCAACAGATTGCCCACATGCTCAGGCTTTTCCATCAATATGGTAGCACGACGCTACAGATGCTAGCGCAAGAGCATGTCGAGCGGTACAGGAGTGGCAATCTTGCGATATTGCCGGCCTATATCTTCAATTTATTACTCTCTGCTATTGTCTCTGTTCGCGGATCCGAGACGGGAAGGTTAGTATGGGAACTTTATTGTCAGCACAACGGTCAGCAGGAGAAGGCAGAACACCACGACATAAGGCCTGCTGGCACTGATATTGAAGGCGAAATTGTGGATTCCTCTTATCATCTTGATGCGCAACCTCACTACAATGATGTGGGCCGTTTAGTGGCGGAAGACCTATTCCGCGAGGAATACAACAACAGTATCGTGGACCCCAGGGGCACCGGTTCCTCTCAGCACGACCGTGTGATGTCAAAATCTGAACTTCCGGATGGGTTCGCCGAGTCGTTCTTCCAAGACCAGGTCGAGGACCATATCTCGGATAGGTCACCGGTATCGTCTCCTGATGTGAAGCTACAAACAGACGAGGAAATACCATTCGACGATCAAACGGGGATACCCAACCTAGAGAACATACCACATGACAATGAAGAAGCTTCACTGTTGCCGGCTCCTATCACGAGGCCCAATCTCCAAACGATTCGTATCATCGTACGCGGTGCAGTCGAGGAGAAACGCGCAGCTCAGAACACAACCAGAAGGGATAAAATTGAACGTTACGCAAACCGAACATTGAAATGGTCGGTCTCAGAATTCAGAAGACTTGGAGACCTAAGCCCGGCCATTATCGAGCAAGAGATTCAGCAACCGCTCGCCAGTCTCGACCATGTGGTTGACGACCACATTGCTCGGCCAGAAGCAGTACACAATGTTTTCAGGGTTGCACAGGACAAGCTAGGTCAACTCAAAGACACACCAATCAGCAAATTGTGGGTGCAACCGAAGCCTCTCAACAATAGACAACGCAAAGCTCAGAGAAAACGGAGGCACCAGGCTCGCTTCGAGCATGCAATGAGATACAAAGATGTAGAATAGTCTGTGTGAAATAATGTCATGAACACATATCGTACTGTACACACCTGATTGCCATTACTGTACATATCACTGCTCACGCGTCTTGAAAGCGATGACCACGACGTCCCCTAGTGCTCTTCACCCTATCTTACTCATGCAATTTTGACATGCAGATCGCATCTTTCTGCCGTGATATAACGAAGTTCGCCCAAGCCATTATGCGGAGTGTAGTATCATATGTGATGACTTGAACAGCGGCTCCAACGTATTGTCGTTAGTGTTACAGATGCATTAAAAGTAGGCTTGAGGCTTGTGGGTAGGTGCTGAGAAATTAGGTAGCTACCTTATCGGGCCAGCTGGAGCGAAAGAGTACACAGACCTTGCGGGCAGCAGCGTACGCCCGGACAAGAGCGTTATCGTTCGTGGTTGCTGCTAATGACTAACCTTTCTCAGTCCTTACTCCTCGCACCACTTTACACTTGGTGACTCGACGCTATGGTGAAGTCACGATGCATGGAATAGCTTTACCCCATCTTACTTCGGTAAAGTCCACGCTAGATACCTACTGAACTCGAGCGCTCGGGTAAGGTCAGGTATTGTTAAGGTGAACAAGAGGTACTCGGATATCAGCGATTGCTTGCTCGCGAGGAGAAGTACCTACCTAGGTAGCATCAGGTGCCACAGATGTCGAAGGAGCTGTCACCTGTGTGGCTCGACCCCGGACATCGCCGCTATCGCTGTAGTTCTGGGCTGCATGCTCTCGATCGCGAGCTCGGCGAACGCCGCACAACATTCGAGTCCTTGGTATCACGCTCTCCACAACTTGAATGATCAAGTCCTCAACACTCTTCTATGCTGTCCCGATGCCATGTCTACGATGGATGGTGAGGGACTGCGCAGTACTGCGGATAGAAGCGTTGCTATGGTGGTGCTACGCGAAAATGGACGTGTAATGGTGACTACGATCGTGGTGGTCCAGAACTTATTTTATTTTTACAGAAACCCCACGTCAACGTGAAGCCATTTCCCAGCAAGCTGCCTTCTGCCCGGTCATGTCCAAGTGACACATAACAGACTGTTTAGCCTTCAACCTGCCTATGACCATTAAGCTATAATCATCACAAAGACAACGAAGGCGCAGAATTAAAGTGATCCGAACAACCAGAAGACAAAAGGGTCATTCATCTCAAACAGGACCAAGATGGGAGGCTCTCTTGAGGCATTCAAGCTCTTTACGGAATCAGAGAAGAGAAGACAAGCGAGATACGATCAGATGAATGCCAAATCTATTGTCACCACCGATGGGACTGGTGCCGTCAACTCGTCGGGGCCAAAGACAGCAATCGAAGTGGTACAGGACCGTCCTGCCCAGTCATCGCAGAAGGTATCAACAGGAACTGCAGTACAGAGCTAAAGCACCATCATGCCCTACGATCGTTCTGAAGAAACAGTCGAACGTGAAGACCGAACAATCATGTCAAGGATTTACAGTGATCAGAACGAGCAGTTGGGGTCTCTCTGCTCGATAGAGGCCAACGCCAAACTTAGCTATCCTGTTCCCTAACTATACATGCCTACCAATACACGCAATCATTCAAGAGCAGAACATCCAAAATGCCACGTGTGTTCCTGCTCTGACGACAGGCCTTCGCCTCTTCC
Organism: Knufia obscura; assembly: GCF_036327395.1. Taxonomy (NCBI): domain Eukaryota; kingdom Fungi; phylum Ascomycota; class Eurotiomycetes; order Chaetothyriales; family Trichomeriaceae; genus Knufia; species Knufia obscura. Next base: position 305,317 of record NW_027042705.1, read on the forward strand.
AGGGACAAGAGCCCCATGCTAGCTGAACAACCCAAGCAGCTGTCTGGAGGTTCAGAACCTCTATTTCGCTTTGCCCTGGCTCCGAGTTCGCGTAGAGACCATGTCACCCTCCTTCCTTGAAGCGGCCTCCTTTTTCGGCTTCTTCTCCTTGGTGGCGCCCTTCTTGTCACCAGTAGACTCAGCAGCCTTTGGCCTTCTACGACCTTTCTTCGCCCCATTTGCTTTCGGCTCCTCCTTCTTGGGCTCTTCGGTCGGTTCATCCTCAGGCTCCTCAGATTTCTTGGCCTTCTTCGCACCCTTGCCAGCCTTGCTAGGGGTCTTGCCCCCTTTGCGAACCTCAGCACCATTGTGCTCCTCATGCTTGTCTGCATCATTCTGTGGCTCCTCATCGTCGTCAGCTTTACGCTTCTTCGAATCGTCTTTCTTGCTATCTCCGCCGGCAGCCTTCTTCTCAATGTTCAGCTCCGAGGCTTTCTTGACAACATCATTTCCGCTGCGCTTGACGTGAATGGCTGGGTTGTCTGGCTCAGCATTCTTCTTGATCTTGTTCCCCTTCTTGGAAGTTATTGCGATTTCACCCTCGGTTTTCTTCTCGGCGACTTCTCCGCCGGGAGCACCGCCTCCCCAGTTCCATGAGACTGTAGACAGTAATGTGAGTATGCGCTCTGTGAGAAGGAGATGTAACGATGACTGAACAAGAGGCTCGAGAGCGCGTAATGCCTTGCGACGGGCGGAACCGTGTCACTCGCAGTCCAGCCTATAGCGACTGGCGGGGCATGCCGCGAACATCCTCCCATGTCGCCAGCAAGGCGTCCGGACGACGGCACAGTATGCGCACTCTTGTCGCGCACATGTCGCGTGCAATACACGCGCCAATACACGTATTGTTCGAGATTTAGGACGCGACAAGTCACAGAAAGTATTGCATACCTTTGTCTCCCTTCTCAGGTTCTCCTCCAGCCATCGCGACGCTGACGTCAAGATAAGATGCTTCCAAAAATCAGAGAAGTGAGAATTGCAGTTAATTATGGTGTAATCCCGATCGCTATGTATACGCGACTCGACTGAAGCAAACGGGAAGCAAAATGAAGCTATGTGGTGATTGGAAAGAGGTAGAGAATGTGAGTACTGGAGGGAGGAGGTCAGACGCAGCCGAGCGTGCTGCGCAACACACGGGCGCAATCGCAATTTGCATCATCATTCGATCGCGCTATTTCGCAACTCCAGAGCCAAACAACAAGGATAATTTAAGGTTTGTGGCACCATGGGAACGGCTCAAGGACCCCCGAGGTCGATCTGCTGGGGAAGTCCAGCTCCTTTTCGCTTGCGTGATGCTGAAGTCCGTTTATGTTGGAAGAGGATTCAAGTTGCATCCATCGTTAGTACTCAAGTAGTTCTGTCATCGAATATGTTCACTGAGCGGTGCTCTACACAGAAGATTTGCATTAGTATACCTGTTCGACGGTTTGACATGGACGGCTCAACTTCTGATATGATGGTCCTTCGACAGAAAGAAAGGCTATGCTGTCTGCTCTCTGTTTGACGTTTGAACGAGCTCTGCAGTCTTTGTTCCTACGAGGGTGTTTTCTGACTGCGACGACGTTGTCCATCACTCGTTGATGTGTGCGCATCGCTAGTGTCGCCTCTACTACTACGCAATAGAACTCCTTCGGGCACGAAGGCTCAGTAAGTGCGCGCAAGCATGCTTGCGAAGCCACAAATCCAGCAGGACGAATCAATGCGGTCGTGGCACAGTAAAGAGGATGTCAATGAACCCCAGAGAGCTGAACGAGGATATTCGTCGATGCGAGGCTAGCGACAAGTTGGCAGACCTGTAGAGTATCCCGGTCGACTCCAGAACGTATCGAAACGACATGTACGAAGAGTAAGGAAAGCAACACTGCGGTAAGCTTTCGTTGTTGCTGATTGAAGGTTGCTCACCTAGTGCGAACTGAACAGGCTCACAGAATGGTCGCTGATCGAGTGATAGCTATCTGCTATCTACACTCCTCGCCACTGCTCTCGCCGTCTCCGAGCGATTGGACTCATGCCATCGACGTGATGGCTTTTCCCAGCCAGAATTGACCGACCTTACGCTTGAGATGTTGATAAGCAGCGGACGCCGTGTACTGTACTCGTTGGGTCTTTGGAACAACCTTCAAACAGTACGTGACACACAGTTCATGCAGGTCCCCGAGAGGTGTTTGCTACAGCCCTTCGTTTCCATTCTACCTTGTCCTCGATAAAAAGCTGAGATGATGACTAGCGCGACATGACCCTTGTCCGCTGAGTTCGTGCCTGAACAAGATCTATGAAAGAAGACTTAACCTCCTGACCAGGATAGAGCATTAACCTATTATGCAGCTGTTCAGACTCGCAGTATTGTTTATCTGCTCCGGGGGTGCACTGGGGGCGATTGACCTAGCCCACGATGACAACCCAAAGTCGGCTGCGTCAACCCAACACTCAAATGAGTCCGATCCAAGCACCACAGAACTGCCACCCACAAGCACAAAGTCCACTGCCACAAGTTTCAGCTCGTCCTCGAAGACAGTGGTGGGCACCAGCTCAAGCACAAAATCCGCAGATGGTCAAATTTCACACAAAAGTGCTACCACGACTCCTACCGAAGCAAAGAGCAGCAAAGAGACGCAAGCAGAACCGACATCTATCACAGACAAGCATGAGGCGTCGACGACTGAGCATTCTCAAACTGTCCCCAAGTCCTCATCGTCGGAATCAGCTCCCAGCTCTAGTAGCACATCCAGCACTCCCAGTATAGCAAGGTCTTCACTGGCATCAGCATCTGTGTCACCAACAGAGTCCTCAAACAGTGAGACGACCTCAAAACTTAGCACCACGTTTCTATCGACCGTTACTCCGACGAATTCTGCCGAACAAAGCTCTTCAGGTACCCCGATGCCTGCCAATAATTCTACGTTGGTTACGACGTCTTCGGTAACGACAGACAGCCCAAAAGCCTCCTCTTCCCCCGTACAGGCGTCGAATAGTACCACGATCCCCAGCCAGTCGTCAGAGCCCTCAGATGGTAGTACGGCAGGTATACAGGAGGAACCCAAACATTGTCCTCCGGGATCGCAGTGTGGATGGCAGCTAGGGGTCGGATTGAGCTTTGGCGGCATTTTCATCGTTGTTGGTTTCTGCGTCGTGAGCCGGAAGTACAGGAAGTTTTTGGCCGCTAGCCAGGATGAACATCGTGAGAAATGGCATAATCGAGGTGCCAGTGAAGAAGAAGACTACGAGGCTATGACCTATGAAGAGGACCTGAAAATGATGAGCATGAGTCCAGCAGAGACACCACCACCCCAATATGGTCGGGGTAGGAATGATGAGCTGTTCTTGCCAGACGATGTTCAGCGTATCGTGGATAGGGTGGCTGAGGTGCAGCTACAGCATCATCGACTACCTGCCGAGATATATGGCTCTGTGGCTAGGAAGCCCTTACCTGCATACAGGGACCTGTAAGGTACTGCTTAGCAAAGATAGAGGCGAAAGGCAACGCGCATACTATCAGGCAGCTTGAGAAGTTGTTATCGATAATTATGCGACCACAATGGTAGGCTTTTCGGAAAGGTGAATCTCATGAATGGAAAGTCGCGCGAAGGAAGGTACAGGCGCACGCGTCGCTGCCAAACGAAATTCCCAAGCGCGTTTAAATTCGATGCTCGTGGGACGTACATTCAAAATCAAGGTTGGGCATTCGTCTCAATTATCTATGACATCTAAAACCACTATTCTGTTGCAGTATGCCACTAACAAAACGACAGCCAGCAAGAACAACATTGAAGAAATTAACTTGGGCGGCCGTCAGTAGGCTGCCCTCTATGAAATGGGTTGAACCGCGCAAAATAAGCACCGGTGAGCCAATGCGAATCCCATTTGCTACCCTTCGACGTTCGTCATCTCTTCAATCTCGCCAATTTCGCAGCCTAGCGGAGACGCACGCCTCATATATGGGATTCCAATGGCGACAACGCAACGACACAGTCGATGACGATGTAAAAGAGGTTTGCCGTCTTCGAGTACCGTGGCCGCATAGTCCCTGCTAGTCTTTGCTTGGCATGCTTGTCAGACATGGTTGTTCACCCGCCCATCCCCTCCTGGTTAGCAAAGTCCGGGGCAGTAACCAACAAGCGTGCCTCGCTACTAGTACGAGTGAATCTGTGGAGGCTCTCCATATCTGGAATCCACATTGCTCGCCTACGCCAATTAAATCAAGATTAACAGCACAGATCGAATTACCGAAGAACGTGCAGGACAGTCGAGACTCGCTTGACTTCAATTGTCAACACGAGGTCACCTACGCGTCTGGCCTAAGGCCTGTCCTAGAATCACACATGGCCTCGTACTTTCGACTCTCCAATTAGGCTGAAGTGCCCCCGGAAACGTTCTGCCCTAAAGTGTCTAAGAGCGCGGCTGGGGTCCTGTGCATCTTCCGAATCCGAGCTATAACATAACCCGTTCAATTCCAGATCGTGATTACCCCGGACGTCCTTGACCTCGATCCTTCTTCTACCATTCACACAGTCATCAACGCTAGTGAACACGCTATGGCTGACATCAACGCTGCTGAGAAGCAGCAAAGTCACACTGTCCACTCATCAAGTTCGGATCTGGCTCATGGCGAGAAAACAGGAATTGCACATGAAGAAACTGCGCATGAGGCTGCGAGCAGAGGTCATCTTGCCACAGACAAGTGAGTCGCTGCGCTATAGGGCAATTCTGCATTTGCTAACAACCCGCAGATATGGCAAAGCTATCCTACACTTTGACCCTGTTGCCGAGCGACGACTAAGGTGGAAGATTGATCTGTATATCGTTCCTACTGTATCTTTGCTCTACCTTTTCTGCTTCATCGATCGAGCCAACATCGGTAAGTGTGTCCTTGACTGGTAACGACTTGCCTTCTGACTTTTGCTCAGGTAATGCTAGGTTGGCTGGGTTAGAGAAGGACTTGAGCCTGAAAGGCTTCGACTACAATATCTTGCTTTCGATTTTCTACATCTCGTACATCGTGTTCGAAATTCCTTGCAACATGGCCTGCAAATGGATTGGACCCGGTTGGTTCATTCCAGCTATCTCCTTGGGCTTCGGCATTGCGTCTCTCGGAACAGCCTTTGTCGACCATCTCAGCAGCGCTTGCGGCGTACGATTTGTCCTTGGTATCTTCGAAGCCGGCATGCTGCCAGGAATTGCATACTACATGAGTAGGTGGTACCGCCGATCAGAGTTGACCTTTCGGTTATCGCTATACATCGTCATGGCGCCGCTCGCAGGCGCATTTGGTGGACTTCTAGCATCCGGCATCCTTACGCTCGATAGTGTCGGCTCAGTCAAGCGATGGCGCATGATATTCCTGATCGAGGGTGTCATCACAATCGGTCTCAGTATCATTGCTTTCTTCACCCTCACCGACAGGCCCGAAACGGCACGCTGGCTAACCCAAGAAGAGAAAGATCTCGCGATTGCCCGAGTCAAGTCAGAGCGCGTCGGTCAATCCACCGTCCTTGATGGCATTGACACCAAGAAAACCCTCCGTGGCATTTTCTCGCCTGTCACTCTGATCGTCTCATTCATCTTCCTTCTCAACAACATCACCGTACAAGGTAAGCAATCGCGCCCACCTTCCTCGATCAACCACCAGCTAACACTTCTCTAGGTCTCGCCTTCTTCGCCCCAACAATCGTCAAAACAATCTACCCCAAAGCCACCGTCGTCTCCCAACAACTCCATACCGTCCCACCCTACGTCGTCGGCGCTTTCTTCACCGTTCTCTTCCCCTTCCTCTCATGGCGATTCGACCGCCGCAATATCTTCTTCATCATCGGCGCACCTCTCATAATGATCGGCTACATCATGTTCCTCGCCACCACGGAGAACGATCCCCAGACCAGATACGGCGCCACCTTCATCATCACCTCCGGCGCATTCGCCTTTGGGGCGCTCACTAACGCACAGGTCTCCGCGAACCTTGTCTCGGATACCGCGCGTGCAGCAGGCATTGGCATGAATGTAATGAGTGGCAATGTGGGCGGCCTCATATCGACGTGGTCGTTCTTGCCGTCGGATGGTCCGAATTACCCCATCGGCAATGGCCTGAACCTGGCGACTAGCTCGACGATCTTGATCTCGAGTATCATCTTGTTGTTCTACATGAAGTGGGATAACAAAAAGAGGGATAAGATTGATGTGGATGCGAAACTGGCCGGTATGAGTCAGAAGCAGATTGAGGATCTGGATTGGAAGCATCCGGGTTTTAGATGGAACTCTTAGGTCTGGATCAAATGCTGGTGGAGACCAGGTATATCTGTGAGGTGAGAAACGGAAGGGGTGCATGCGATCGAGGCCGTCATGTTTTAATTGTGTGTAGGTTGCAGCACTGAGAGACATGTATATGTATAGTCCTGATACAATGAGTGGCAAATGTCAGATTCGTTTGACCCATGACACGAGAAACCTTACGCTCAGCTCACGCCATCTGATTTGGCAGGTCCCGCTCCCGATTCTCTGCCTCGATGACCGCGTCTTCCCCGTACTGCTCGGACGAAGACCCTCTAGCGATGGGTATAATTTGTAGCCTGCATCTGATCAGCTCTACTTATACTCCTACTTACTTAGCCCTTTACTATAGCGGCAACGCATAGAGTAGTCGGTCAGCCGTCCCTATCGACGACTAGGCGCTACTCCCTTCCCAGCTATATACGAGCGCGGGCTCAACAACGCTATCACGTGGCTCTGATTCTTTAGAGGTATCTGCGCAACACCAGCGGTACGCCGATTCAGTTGTGTCTGCCGTGCTATCTGAAGCAAAATGCACACTCCTGTCCGGACTTCCAGACCATTGCGGTAGGCTTTAATTTCGAGCCTTGCCTGCAAAAATCATCCAGGATGTCTCGAGAGTACATCAGACATTCGGCAGTCGCTCTTTCGAATATCACAACCATCCTAAGAATATCGAAGATCCAATCACAGCTTGTTTTATTTGGATCGAAACAATGGACTCTCCAGGAAGCCGGCTGTGTACATGAAATTCAAGTTATACTTCGCAAAGTCGAAGGAGTTGAGCAAGGTTGGCTCGTTGGGGATTGCTGTTTGTTCTGGCTTGACTGAGTGACACCTGATGTCAACTAGGTTAGCTAGAATAGTAACGAGTCGTAAATCTTTGTGCTATTCGTGTGATATTCTTCCCATTATCACTGTGGTGCTTGATATGGTCTCAGGAAACGCCTCGTCAGCCGCACTCAACCCGACAGGAATTGAACCCACGAACGAGTAAAAAGATAAACTCCGCGACGCACAGACGAGTTGTATCTTTAGGGGATTTGAACCCTGAACAAGGCATGCCGTACTTCTTCCACTTGGCATTAGATCTGATATTCATCGCTTCATGAGGGCTGAGACACGCCTCGTACCAATCCACATGGCAAGATTAATGTATTCCTCCTGAAGGAAGCAGGTTCACTCATTCGTGACCACAAATTCTGGCACTTGCAATATGAACATTTCGATTTCCCCCGTAGAAGTTCCCTTCACTTCGTTAGCCGCAAACGTGATTGTTATTCCTTGTCACTAAGCTAGCATTGCCACTTAACATTGTCAACAGATATTGTCACTCGTTACCAACAACAACATGATATTCTGCGTTTTGAAATAGTCTCACCTGTGCATGCCTTTTGCGCAATTATTCTTTGCAGATCTAACCACCATTCGATTGACTCTTCACCTCTGGATATGATGGACTCAAGCAATGGACCCCGTCACTCGGACAAATATGTCTCGCTCTATGGCCCATGTCCACGAAATCCAGGCGAAGACGACTTCAAAGTCGCGCCAACATCTACTGAAAGCGCTCGCCCAGGTACACCAATGCTCGTGCAAGGCACGCAAGGGATGGTAAGTCCGATGAAGTCGTCTTGATATGTGTGGTCGTCTAAAGCTGACACCTGCGAGACTGGGCCTAGCAGGCTTGAGAAGCGTGAAAAACGCAACCAAATCAGAGCGACCGCACACGCAGAATATTCGCTTGCTGAAAAGTTACACGAGCTCGACTTCTCCGAGTACGTCTTGACCTTCATCCGAAGGCTCCAGTACCCATGCTGACATCTTCCAGATTCCAAGCCAGTACACCCAGGGGCCGATCACTCATTCTTGAGATTCAAGAGGCTACTAAAGTCACCGTCGCTGCGGAGCAGACCGCTGCTTTGCGTCAGGTAGAGCTAGTACCCGAGATGACACAACAAGCCTCCACACCAATCCTGGAGAACGAGAACAAACTCATGCAGCAAATGGCACAGGCCGGACTCAAACAACTTGCGGAGGACAATGTGACAAAAGCTCAGGAGAAGATGAAGGACAAAAGAACGAAACTTGAGGGACTGCGAGAACAACTTCGAGCGCTCGTCAGAAGCGGAAGTGAGCCATTCGAGGGTCTAGCTATGTTGGTTGACGACATGGGACTTGCTTGAGAGACGCGTTAATGAGCTCCGAGGGTCTTCAGATAGTATCGTTACGTCTTAGCATAGCTGTAAGAGAATTCATGGGGTTGAGGTCGGATTTGAGTCGAAGTGAGACCGCGACTCTGCTTTCGCGAGGTCACGTGGGCAGATATTTGAGCTTACCAACCGGCGTTCCATTTCCTTCATCCAACCTTCGAAGCCATGCTCGAATTTTGGATGCACGTCTTCAACGCATCAAAGTGAGCCCTTTGTTCCTGTCCTACAGTTACACTCTCATGCCCACAAATGCAGGTACGAAAGTCGTGAAGCGTTTCCAGATGGTTGGTGACCAACGTTGTGGTCGGAAACCGTTGCCGCCGATCAACAGGTTTCACACGTCACGACGCGAAACACGTCTGAAGTGCTTGCATCAGACTCCGTGCAGTGAGATCGCGATTCTGATCAAAGGGTTCTTCTGAAAGCTCCATTCACGGAGAAAAGCTTACTACTTAGGCTCACTGATGATGTCTTTGATTTGCTCGTGCCTGACGTCGGTTACGCATCGGGACTAGCTCAGATCTGAGCTGAGATGAAGAGAAGACAGCTGGGCCGGTCGGTCGCATTGCCAAGACGATACGTCCAGGCATCTAAAAACCTTTAAAAGGACTAGTTTAGGCATTTACGTTATACTATTTATAGTCTAGCGCGCGTTAGTACTACGCATAGTTTAAAATAACTTTTTAAGCGCTTATTACTTCTTTCTTAATTAGTTACCGTAATTATATAAGTCTACTTTATAATCCTTATTAACGCATCTTCTAATCGCTAAATTAAGTATATTCTATACTATTATTATTAAATTTAGCTTTAAAAATACCCTTTTAACGACCTATAGTATATATTAACCTAAGAAACCTATCTTATAAGCGCTTTTAAAGGCCTTTATAGCTACTTTTAACTATACTCTATAAGAGTTTTAGTACTCTATACGCTATAGAAAAGCTTTAGAAGTCCTTTCCATCGTTTACTTACTATATAAAAAGCTAAATAAAAGAGATTATAAAGACCTTTAAGAGCGCTTATTAAGATATAAAAAATATAAAATTACTTTATAAGTACTTTTAGAAAAGAGAATAACTAATAAAGTACTTTAAAGGGCTTTATAAATATACCGATATATACCTCTATAACTACAGCTACGAGCTAGGCTTTATCTTTAATAAGAGTAAGTTCTTTAAAAGTCCTTATTAGTAGTTAGAAGTACTTATAAAGGCCTTTAAATATAACTAATAAGATTTACGGTTTATACCTTAATAAATTAAACTATTCTAAGTATAAATAAGTTCTTCTAAAGTACTTTATATATTAAAAAGAACTTATAAAGTACTTTAGTAACTATAAAGGTTAGCGTTAAGGACTCTAAGTATATATAGTCGTTTACTTAAATCGCGAGTAAGTACTTTAAAAGGTATTTTAACGTATTAAAAGGACTTATAAAGTACTTTAGCTAGGTTATTAAAGGTTTAGCTAAAGATAAACTAAAGTCCGATTAATTATAAGTAAAAAGAGCCTAAAAGGCTTTTAGAAGTACTTATAAAGTCCTTTATAGCCCTCTTACTAAGAAGACTATCCTCTATACCCCTAAAAAGCGTAAGTAAGTTATTCTAAAGTATTTATAAAGGCCTTTTTAATAACCTTAGATTAATTACTATTTTCTTTAACTCCGAAGAGAAGGAGAAAAAAGAGATATTAACGTAAAAGAAGTACTTTAAGAGTTCTTTTTAAGCACTAATAAAGAACTTAGTAAGAAGAAAGCTATACTATAATCTTAATAAAAGTAAGTAAAAAGGACTTCTAATAGCGTAAGAAGTACTTATAAAGGCCTTTTAAACCTATACTTAAAGTGAATATCTTAACCGTTAAAGACGTCTTTTAAAAGTAAATTGAATATACTTTAAAAGCACTTTTACTATACGAAAAGTACTTATAAAGTCCTTTAGTACCCGATAATAAGATAGAGATAATAATAAAGATAAGTATAGTATTAGTAGCTAATAGATCTAAAAGATTTAAAAAAGGTCTTTAAAAGTTTACTTAGATAAAGTAATAATCTATAGTTAGTATTAAAAGTACTTTAAAAGTACTTATAAAAAGTCTACTTAAGTTAAGTAGTATATAATATAATATAATAAAGTACTTAGAAAGTACTTTTAGAGTATTATAAAGTACTTTAAAAGTACTTTATAAAAGCCTACTTATATAAAGTAGTAATATAATATAAATATTTTATACTTAATAATTTTTTAGTTCTTATAAAGTTCTTTTAATATAGTATTATAAGGTAATATAAGACTTAGGTTATTATTAAGCTTTAATAATAAAATATAATATTATTATTAATAGTAATATCTCTTTCTTATATAAAATAGTACTCTTAGAAGTAATAGTTATTTTATATATTATATAACTTATTAAATTAAATACTTATTAACTTTAGTATTTTAAAGCTCTTTTACTATTACCTTAGTAATTTATATTAAATAAAGCTAGAATTTATAAGGTAATATAAATACTTTAAAATAGTATTAGCTAGTATCTAATAGATTATTTATTAAGATTATTAAGCTTAATTACTTTAAAATTCCTTTACTATTAATTTTAATACTATACTTAGATTAGTATTATTTTTAATTTAGGCTTATATATATATCTTTTAGCTATATACTTTATAGTTTATATATATTTATCTAAATTCTATATATTATAAGTTACTTTCGTTATAAACTTCTCTTTATTCTTATTTTAATTTACTAATTTATTAATTTTATATTAAATAGTTTATTAATACTAATATTAATATATATATAACTAATATAACTCAAAAGCTATATTACTAAAAGTAAGAATAATAAATACTATAATTATAATTAAGTAATCTTTACTATAAGGTGATTAAAATTAGAAGATAGTAGAACTAAGGCCTTTAAAAGATCTTCTTATTATATATTTACTTAGTAACTATAATACCTTCTTTATAAACCTTTCCTTCGCGTTTCGTTCTTAAGCTAAAAGGAATTAGTAAAGGCTTACTCTTTCTTAAGGTCTTATTAAGGCCTTATAACTCTAACTTACTATTAGTCTTCTCTTTCTTTCTCTTACTTAAATCTTATAGTACTATATCTTAAGTTTATATTATATTAAATAAGTACTTAATTAGATCTTAGTATTATAATCTTATTTTTAAGATAATATTTAACTATTTTATATCTTAAAAAGGCTTTAGTAAGAGCTTTAAGTATACTTCTTTATAGTATACTACCTAATTATCTCTTATTCTCTAAAGAGATATAAACGATTCTTATATTTTCTTAAATACTTATTAGTATAATATATACTATATTTTATAAAACTTACTTTCTTAGAGTTATTTAATTTAAAAGGTTTTTATATAAGGCCTTAGTAAGGCCTTAAGTTATCTTTTTCCTTACCTATTATATAGCTATTTTTAGGAATAATATATTTTTAATAATTATTAGCTATCTTATTATTAATATCTAGTTATATATAGCTTAGTATTTTTTAAAGAACTTAATAAAAGCGATTATTTATTAATTTTAATATAGTTAATTAAAGCTTTATAGTCTAAAAGTCTTTTAGAAATCTTAGTAAGGCTTTCTTAGAGCGAGAGTAATCTATAATCTACCTTTAAGGTTTTAGACTTTAACTCTACTTATTAGTACTTTAGAAGCTTTAGTATTAATAACTTAATATATAAGAAAATACTTATAACTCTAAATTAAAAGTACTTTAGTTACTTATATTAAAACTATTACTAGAATCCGAGCTATAAATAGTTTAAAAAAGCTTCTAAAGTCCTTCTTTTTACTAAACTTACTTAAGGTTTATATTAGTACTATTCTTAGAGGGTCTTTATTAGTACTTACTCTCTTACCTAAATAGTTTTTATTAATTTAGTTTTACTAATTAGTAAATAAAGATATACTTATTAAAAGTACTTATCGTTATTTTATACTTATAGTAGAAAGTTCTTTTAGATCTTTAGTCTCTTTATAATTACTTTAGAGAATATCTTTTATAAAAGATAAAGTACTTATAAAGACCTTTTCTTTATACTTATATACTTCTTTTTATTTATTAAAACTCTTATTAAGGTATTATATAATACCTTTTAATATTATTAAATCGCCTAAGTTATAGTATATTACTCTTTCCTAGTTAATAGAGGCGGGCTAAACTATATACTAAAAGTATTAAAAAAAGCTTCTTTATCTTTATTTTTTAATCTATAAGAGAAATAGCTTCTAAATAATAAATAGCTTTAGTATATTATTAATATCCTTTCTTATAAAAAATTTTTTTTAAGGTTTTAGTTTTAACTATAAATCTTTTTTAAGAGCTAGCTAAAAGATATTAGTAATATAGAACTAAAAGACTTACTAAGGCTTTTAAAAGCTCTTTTAAGATACTTATACCTACTCTATATAGCTCTTATTCTTAAGTATTTCTACTATATTATAGAGTAAGTATAAGCTGAAGACCTTTATAAGTACTTTCTAAGTTATAATTTAAATAATATATATAGTATAATAGTATTATCTTAAAACGTAGTACTAGTAAACTAATAACTATATTTATTTAAGCTAGTAAGGCTTTAAGACCTAATAAATATTAGTATATATTCTTAAAGATCTTTAAAAAGTCTAAAGAAGGCTTTTTCTAGTTATATAAAATAAATATATTACCGTTATTCTCCTTTTCTAAAATTTTAACTTTCTTTAAAGAAAGTACTTTATCCTTTATAAAAAATTTAGAATTATTACTACTAGAGATAAAATTAATATTACTAGGAATCTAAGTAGTATTTATTTTATTATTATCTTATAGAATAGTACTTGAAAAGGCTTTTAAAAGGCCTTCTTTCTCTCTAAGTACTTTTCTAATAAGCTTTTTAAAGTGCGAAGAGTTTTAACTAGTATCCTCTTTTATATTTAGCTAGCTATAACTAGTAAGTCTTTATAAAGGCCTTTAAAAGTTCTTTTAATCTTTATAGTTAAGATAGCGCGAATTCAATTTAACTAGTATACTTAATAAGTACTTTTAGAATTAGAATCTAAATAATACTATTATAGTGTTACGGTTTAATGCACGACTAGGTGCACGGCTAGGCGCACGACCAGGCATACGACCAGATAGACACTAGGGCACACGCCAGGACACACATCAGGGCATGCGCCAGAAGTAGAATCAGCTAGTAGGCTGAAACCAGAATCGGACAAGGACGAAAACAGTTTAGGACACGAAAGGATAAGTGAAGAAGCACGTAATATCCCAAAAGGGATCTAAGGTTACTAAGGTTCCTAAGGTTCGACCTTAGACAACCTTAGGCACCTTAGATAACCCTAAAGAAGGTATAGGACAGGAGTATATAGCAACGACTCTCTTCCGTATAGTTTCTATAGCTTTATAGTTAACCTAAGTTATACTAGAACCCTACCTATACATAACTCGACCTTATATTAAATACTTATTAGCCTAACATCCCACTTAGCTTACTTAAGTAGAACTACAGAGGTTCCACTTATACTATTACTGGTTACGTAGAAACACCGGCCTTATAACATTTTAACTACCATACTCACTAAGTGCGATAGTCTATAAGTACAGGTAGCCCCATCAAGTTTACTCAAAGAGAGCCCAGCAGCAGACCATAATCACCAACAGGAATAACGGACAGCTTTCAATCATTAAACGTATCATTACTAAGAATATCTTCAACAGGATCAAACAGTAGGTCCAACGCCTCCGTTACTAACCTCGCGTTATCAGGAACCAAGAACGGTGAATTAAAGATCAAGGAACCTAAACCCTTTAATAGGGATCCTATAAGCTTCAAAGGCTTCAAACAGCAGGTTAGAGTGTGCCTTCGATTTTTAACCCTTTAGGAGCAGGAGAACAAGGTCCTCTAGGTCACAAATTATCTGCGAGATAGAGCCCGGAAGTGGCTTAAGCCATATCTAAACGACTTCTTAAACCACCCTAATAAGAACGACCGAAAGCCACGAACTAACGAGCTCTTCGGGAACGTTAGAATACTCCTTAAGGACATAGAAAAGTTATACGGTGGCGTTAATAAGCTTAAGAAAGCCGAACGATAAATACACAGCCTTAGACAGACTAGAGCTATCGCTACCTACACTACTGAGTTTTAGTAGATTACTAGACGACTAGAATAGGACGAATCCGCACTGGTAGCTAAGTACTACTTCGGACTTAAGGACTTCATTAAAGATAAGATTTCAGAGCGTAAGGATAAACCTAACGGGCTTAACGGACTTATCGAGGTCGCTATAAAGATCGACTCCCGCGCTTAGGAAAGGAAGATAGAGAAGTCGCGAAATATAGGGTACTCCGAAAAGAGGTTTATAAGCAAAGGGGGTAATAAGCAATTCTATTAACGGGACCCCGATACTATAGATTAGTAGGCTAATCAGGCAATTAAGTTTAATAAACGGCTAGGAAAAAAGAGGATATTCGCGCTATAATAAAAGAAGTTTATACTAAAGAAAAGAACTATAACGGATACGTAATAAAAGCGATACCGTAACAGCGAATACCTCTAGTGTGGAAAGAAAGGACACTACGCCTAAGAGTATCGAAATTCGGGGAAACAAGTTAATATAGCCGAGAAACAACCTGTATAAGAGAAAACCTCTAAAAGAGATAGGAATACCTCACTCAACGAGCAAAACGAGGAACTCGATATAAGCGACACTCGATACCCGGAGCATAGCTATATATCGTAGACTACCTACTACGAGAATAACTATTATATCTATAAGAGCGATAAAGATGGCTCTAAATAGTATCTAAAGAAACCGCGCAAGGCAAAGAAGCCTATACGATAAGCTAATATACACGAAGCAACAATCCCTATAAAAAGAGATCCCCGGGTAATTAGCTACAACGAAGAAGGAACCACTTATAAGACATAGCATTAGAGACAAGAGATAATAGATAAAGCGGCTACTTACGGTACGACGCTCACTAACGTAATCCACGACCCAAATAGACTACGACAGACTACGCCTATACTCATGTTCCTCAGACACGATACTTCGCAAGCTACAGAAAAGAAATTACCTATACGACAGGCTAATACGCATAAGAGGGTAAATAACAGCGTATAAGACCCCAGCGTCGTGCGATACGATGAGGAGAACGACTGTCTAATTTTAGAAACACGATACTAGAAACAAGTTAAGAGTAAATATAAAGCCGAATAGAACGGTACCGAGATCGGTTAGCTCATTCACGATCCCATAGGGCCACGAAGACACAAGGTAATATAGATAGTCCTAGATACAGACATAAAAACCTTAGAGAAATACAAGGAACTACTTAAACGCAAATACGGACCCAGTATCGAACACGAAATCTAAAAATACCAAGAAAAGCTTAAAACCGAAGATTACTCGTCTAGTAAAGACGAGGTTAGCAAAATAATCAATGAACATACGGAATATATAGAGAAATTAGCTAAAGAAGTCAAATAATAAGCTAATCAATCAAGAAAACGAGACCCTCCACAAACATCCACGATTCTATAGGATAACAAGTAGATCATTATATAGACTAATTAATAGGTATATATAAGTTATATAACGTTTAAGAAAAGGATACTAGGGGTATACCGTTATAAGAAACCGTAGATAAAGGTTTACGCACTAAAGGCACCTTATAAGTAAACCTATAACTGTATCAAGCTAAACATCCGTAGAGAAGCCGTAGTACAGGGGGGACCCGATAACGGAAAAACGATGGCTCGATATTCGCTCGTAAAGCTACGTTTACTACCATATACCGACAAGACACCGAGACCAGCTATAACATCGGAATATCCCGAGTTAGAATATTCCTCTTCGGAAGCAGAGACTTTAGATAAAGAGAAGGATACGACCATAACGATTATAGGACGGCACGTTAACAGAATAGTAATCCGGACCAACCAATAGTTCCAGGATTAGTACACGGATCTAAACTGTAAGCAAGAGGCTCAGCACCGACACAAGTACTTTAACCCCAATGGCCTATAGAGAGGGGAATATACCGAGAGTATATAGAGTATCTGTTACTCCAAGGACTACAGGAAGGCAATAAATACTCCTGGTCCCTATATACACCAGACATACATAGTACAGAACAAACAGACTATACCGCTATCCTACTTTAAACGTCTACCACGCCAGGACACACCTAAGGTAGAACGGTACACTAAAGGATTAAACGCAATCAACGAAGCAATATCGAACTTTGAACTAGACAGTACATTAAAAAACGATAAGGCCGTTGTAAGCCGAGACAACTAGCGACGAGGC
Organism: Knufia obscura; assembly: GCF_036327395.1. Taxonomy (NCBI): domain Eukaryota; kingdom Fungi; phylum Ascomycota; class Eurotiomycetes; order Chaetothyriales; family Trichomeriaceae; genus Knufia; species Knufia obscura. The sequence continues at coordinate 322,169 of NW_027042705.1, forward strand.
CGCAGAGAGTCTGTAACCTAACAGCTAAGGAGAAGAACCTTAAGCTAATCGAGGTTACCGCACGCATAAATAGAAAGACCGTTAGGGTAATAGTAGATACGGGAGCCAATATAAGCTTAGTATCCTAAAGCTTTATTACTCGATGCCTACGGGGCACAAGGAAAGAAAAGCATAAGCTATACTTACTAAAAGGAATGAATCAGAACTACAGCAAGGTATCTAAGGAAATTCGAATAGCTCAAGTACAACATTAGGATAGGTATTATCTTATAGACCTAGATATTATTAAGAACCTTAATACAGAATATATATTAAAACTAGATTAGCTAGACTAAATAGGATTCCTAATTAACCCCTTAAGAAGATAATTAATAGATTAATCACAGTTCGAATTCAAACAATATATAATAGTAGTCTAGGCGAGGCCGCTTTACCGTGATACAACTACTGAGAAATAGGTAAATCGGATAGCTAAGATAAACGATTAGAAACAAAAAATAGAATAAGCGCTAAACGAACCAGAGATACCTTATAAGTACTAAGACTACAAGGATCTATTCAAGGATAATAAAACACGAACCGCTTTACTAAAACACTAACCGTGGGACCACGAAATACTATTAGTTAAAGAAAAGAACCCGACTAAAGAACGTATCTATCCTCTATTATAAGTATAAGAGATAGAGCTATAAAAGTACATCGATAAGAATATAAAGAAAGGATTTATCTAACCGTTGAAATCACCGGCTAGATACCCGATTCTCTTTATACTAAAGAAAGATAGATCTCTTCGACTATACGTTAATTACCGAAAACTTAACGAGATCACTATTAAGAATAGTTACCCCTTACCGTTAATATCTAAGTTACAGGACCGACTCTAAGGAGCTAAATAGTTTACGGCCTTAGACCTTCGCGGAGCATATAACCTAATTCGTATAAAGGAAGGTGAAGAATAAAAGACCGCTTTTAGCACTTACTATAGACTCTATAAGTACTAAGTAATACCTTTTAGCCTTACTAACACGCCTATATTATATTAAGCACTCATTAACGAAGCTCTACACAAAGGACTTAATATCTTCGTAATAGCTTACTTAGATAATATACTAGTATTCTCTAAGACGAGGGAAGAACATATTAAGTATATTTAATAGGTTATAAAACGACTTTAGGAAAGAGAGCTAAAGCTTAAGCTAGAGAAATATAAGTTCTTTAAACACGAAGTTCCGTTCCTAGGATCTATCGTTAGCGACTATGGTGTTAGACCGAACCCAGCGAAAGTATAGTCTATACTGAATTAGCCCGAACTAAAAAATATTAAGAAAGTACAGAGTTTCCTTAGGCTAGCTAACTACTATCGACGATTCATTAAAGGATTCTTACGAATCGCTTCACTACTATCAGCATTAACAAAGAAGGGACTATAATTCACTATAGGAACCGAAGCACGAGCTGCTTTTAAATAACTAAAAGAGCTATTTACTAAAGCACCTATACTAGTCTACTTTAATCCAGAAAAGAGAATAGTCATTAAGACCGATACCTTAGGATTTACTATCGCTGTAGTTATTAGTTAACCGAATAATAAGGGAAAGATGCGACCAGTCGCATACTACTCTAGGAAGATATCACCCGCTAAGACTAATTACGAGATTCACGATATAGAGTTACTCGCGATCGTCGAAGCAATACGTAAATAGGGAGTGTACTTAAAAGGATCTAAATACCCTATTAACGTGTATTTAGACCACTTAAATTTAACCTATTAGACTTCGTTTAAAAAACTAGGTAAACGATAAATTAGATAAGCCGAAACAATAGCACTATACAAATTCAAGATCCACTACGTTAAAGGAACAGAGAACGCTAGAGTAGACGCTCTTAGCCGAAGACCTAACTACGCTAAAGGCAAGAAAAAGACGATTAAATTCTAACTCTTTAAGCCAGAAGGCAATACACTAGTATATACCCAACCACAGGTTAATTAAATAGAAAAAGTCAATGATATTCTAACGGAACAGAAGGAAAAGATCATTAGAGCACACCATAACAATCAAACCGCAGGACATTTCGGAGTTAATAAAACAACTAAGCTAATCACTCGAAATTAGACCTAGCTAGGATTAAACAAAGATATCAAGAACTACATCGGTTAATATAACGTATATACAAGAACGAAGGCGTTTAGACATAAGCCGTATAGGAAACTTCAGGCTTTAGAACCACCTTCAGGTGCATAGAAAGAAGTTATAATAGACTTTATTAGACCGCTACCGATATCTAAGGACCCAGCCACTAAACAAAAATACAATATAATCTACGTAATCATAGACCGACTCACTAAATACGCTTACTTTATTCCGATTATAGACACCATAAAAGCGGAAGAACTTACGTATATATTTATAAGATATATACTAGCGTCTTATAGGATACTATCTAAATTAGTAACGGACCGCGATAAGCTCTTTAGATCTAAGTTCTAGTAATCGCTAATGGACTAGCTAGGAAGCAAAAATAAAATATCAACTGCATTTTACCCCTAGACTAACGGCTAAACGGAGCGAACTAACTAGACTCTAGAACAATATTTACGAGCTTATATTAATCATAAGTAAGACGATTAAGTAGAATTACTACCTTTAGCGTAGGTTTCTTATAACAACTCTAAAGTTACTACTAGAATCTCACTATTCTATATAAACTATAGGTTCTACCTAAACATTTAGTAAGAACCGTTAAATCTTCGTCCTATAGCTTAGAAAGTAACGGTAAAGGTCGCCAAACTTAGGGACCTATATCGGGAATTGTTAGTAGAACTTACGTTTCTAGCTAAAAGAATGGCCAGGTTTACGAATAAAGGAAGATCTAAGGGACCAGACTTCAAAGAGGGGGGTACAGCCTACCTTTTACGACGTAACATCAAAACAAAACGACTAAGCGGTAAACTCGACTTTAAGAAACTTAGACCATTTAAAATCGAAAAGAAACTAGGACTAGTCACATACAAATTAAGA